>NC_136638.1:9673883-9958883 GCF_949748355.1 Melanostigma gelatinosum
GGGTACTCTGTGTACAAACACACAAACAATGGACACATCACACACGCGAGCACTGCTGACCTGGTTGATGTGTTTGAGTTTGTCTATGATCTGGCTGATGATCGGCTCAGGGGGCTTGTTGCTTCGGGACTCAGAGCCGGGGTGCGATCGCTTCAGGCCCGGCCCAGGAAACCTGACAGGACGGGGTGAAAAAAATGGGCTCAATTAGATTACCTTTTAGGGCATTTTTTGCCTTCATTAGATCAGATAGATAGACAGGAAAGGGGGAGTGAGAGAGAGAGGGGACGACATGCAGCAAAAGCTCCCCATGGGACTAAGTTCTTATGTTTGTGAGTGTTTGGAGGAGTTTAGAAACCTCAACGTGAGCTTCATGAGTGGAGGACATAATGAACTGGACCCTGCTTTCACTCCAAACAAGGCGCTTGTCACCATCTAGTGTTGACGAGATGAATGACATCTCATCTGTTTTTGTAGGTTTCGGGGGCTGGAAAGTCAATTGGTAACTCAACCCTATTCAAAAGGACCAACTGTTCCCATGAAGACACTACGTCTATAAAGTTAAACAGTGGGTAACATTTTCAATGTCTCAAGATAACTTTTCATATTTGCAATAAAAACTGTGGAGACTGTAAAGAAAGTATTCATGTCCAAAATGTCTCAGCATCAGGGGTTATTAAATGTTGATGTGAAATGTTTTACATTTTTTGAGTTTTGACACAAGGAGGTCAACAGTTCTGGCTGATAATTCATTCCGCGCACATTAAACTGGTCAATTAGTGTCTTTTTAAATCATATCTGGTGTTAATGAGCGGACATTAGCAGAGAAGTCCTCTTGTCCCGCCTCAGCAGCGAGGGTTTGTTTATGCACGACCAGCCCGCGGGCGGGTGCTTACACGTCTATCTGTGTAACCGAGGAAACGCGTCTCTGTTGACGCCTGTGTATGTTATCAAGAGGAGGAGCCCGGTGAGTCTGAAAACGCTCCTGCAGGTGTTCCTCCGCTGCTGGCAGTGGCAGCCATTAACCCCTTCCCACCACATCCTCGCCGCTCATCACCTACTCCTGCAGCGCGTTTAGATGAGCTGGACTCAGGGTGGACAACGTGTCTTCTCCCCTCGGGCACTGCGGTGGTACGAGAGGTCGTGAGGTCGCGGCTCAGAGTAAATGCTATCTGCTTTATTGCTGCAGAGGAAGGGAAAATAATGGGTCGCAGCAGGGGGGATATGATTTTCAGAGAAAATGTTCGTAAGAGAGGAAAGGATTTTGGAAAAAAAGCATGCATGAGTGAGATTGTGTGTGTGTGTGTGTGTGTGTGTGTGTGTGTGTGTGTGTGTGTGTGTGTGTGTGTGTGTGTGTGTGTGTGTGGGTGGAAAGCATGAGGTCATACTCTCTTCTCATCTCTGGGACATCGCCCTAAGCACCAACACACACCTACACACCTTTCACACGCCATCTCCACTCATCAGTCTTTGGCTCTCCCCTCAGCCAGACTTTTCATTAAACTCAAATTACATTTCCACAGTTATTTATTCCTCTTATTAGCCATGATCTCACCCCCTTCTCCGCCGCTAATTATCACATTAATAATGGAGGGAGATGTGTGATCCATTCAGGAGGGAGGAAAAAAAAAAAGGAAATATGGGTCGAGGAAGGAGGATTAAGGGAGGGAGATTTTGAGTGGAGATAAGGAGCTGAGGCAGGTTAGTGTTTCACACGATAGGTGCCGGTCCAAGTTATTGTTCACCGAGACATAACTCAGCGTGCATCACCGTTAAACCCAGTTTGACCACTGACAGTCTCAGTTGTCAGCTTTCACTTTGTTATCTGATCGTTTCTTAGTTATTGTTCGCTGCTAGCAGGCCTGATCAGATCAGTTAGCTCCAGTGATAGCCTAATCTAATCTAACACCAATTACCACGCTATTAGGTCCCGTCTGAGAGGGACGCCTCACACGTCAGAATAAACAACAGCGGGAGAAGACGCTGCAGGTGATGAAGGGGAAACCTAATTGGCGTATGACGCTTTTCACACCACCTGATCACACTTCCAGTCCCTCAGATACAGGCAGGGTCAAAGGTCAGGGCGTGTGGGGGGTGCAAACAGTGCGGTCGTCACTATCAGTACACTGTACGTCTTCAGGCTGAATGTCATCTTGAGCAAAACGAGAATCTAATTTAGATGATATCATGAAAATAGCTGCAAGGGACTGTATGACAATTACTGGGGGCGGCGAACCTTATCTTTCACTTTCACAAACACCAAACAGCTAAGCTCTCTCTGGGGGCGTTAATGCTTTCTTTCAACCCTCGTCTTGACAAACTACAACACCCTCCCTACCAAGTGTGAAAATAATAGAACACTGTTATTCAACTTGTTTAATAGTGTACCTCAAATTAAATCTGAATGGGATTTCTAGTGTGAGCCACCAGTGGAGACGCCAGTGGCTCGAAGTCAGTCTGGGCACCATTTTGGATGGAAACGCATTGCCATGAAACTCGGCACAGATATTCATGGTCCACAGAAGATGTACTAACACGGACCTTTCCTCTAGCACCACCACAAGGCCAAAATGATATGAGAATGCTAACATGCTAAACTACGATCGCTGACGTGGTAAACGTTACATCAGCGTGTTAGCATTGTCACTGTGAGCATGTTACCACGGCGACTTTAGCATTTAGCTCAAAGTAAAGTTGCGTCGTAGGGAGCGCCAGCTTTACACTGACAACACTGTGTACTGATATTGATCAATGCGCATTGTTCCCGAAAAATAAATCAACACAACATTAAAAAACCTAATACCAAGACTAAAGTGTTCTCCTGCTTGTGGGAACGGTAACTCTTTATGTAACTATTTACTATTTTGATGAAACTAAATATGAATTCAGAATGATAAATGATATAGTTCAGACTACCCTTCCTGAAGGAAAAATAACAACACCTTCCCTTTTTATTGACCTCCTCTCCCCTATTCACGTTCACACAGGCCCTGAATAAAATGTTCACGGCTGACATCTCATCTTTTACCATGCGCGTGGTTTACACTGCCATTAGATCCAAAAGAGGAATGGAAATTCAATGTTTTGAGTCGGCGTGGCGTCACATCTGTTATCACAGTTATCAGTGTAACGCTGTCTGATGTGGGGAGAAGTGCTGCTCCTCTGATCTTGGCTCCAGGTAGGATGGTAAACACGCCTGATGAAAAGCGCCACATTTAGCTCCGAAGATCGCTCCTCAAGTATCGGAAACGTTCAGTACCCAACCCCTGCAGTGCTTATACCCCCCCCCCCACCCACCCAATCTAAATATGTATCCGCTTGAGACAATAGGAGAATGAACGCCACGTTTGGCTCTGGAGACGGTACTATCTGGGGAGGATAATGGAAGATGATCCAGAACAAATCTCAGAGTGGAAATGTACCCTGAGTGAATGTGCAGGCATACATGCCCTCGCAGACGACACGGAGAATTGCTCGCCCGGAGACACTGTAATCTCTCCATCACTCCGCTCTCCTTTCCTGCCTCCCTGCACATTCCTATCGCACTGTTTGCTCCAGCAGGCAATCATGCCCTCCGGACAGCTCTGCCCTCACGCTCACCTGATGCCTCTTCTCAGATTGAGACTGTTTTTCTACCTCTGTTGCAGAGTCTCTTTCAGCAGTTTGAGAATTTATTCTCGGCCCCTCCTCTGGAACAAGAGGTGAGACATTAACCTGCAGCCGCTTTTACGTAATTTACAAAAGCAAAAAAAAAAAAAGGTTAAAAAAACCGGATGATATATATCACTATGTATGCCAAATTGAAATTGGGGCCAGCTGACGGCGCGGGCGGGAAAAAAAAGGAGGAAGTTATAATGTGTGGAGCCAGAAGGACAGGGGTGAAGAGAAATATTGCACAAACCAAATGAGGTTCTGCAGGGTAGCGCGGGAGATATTGGATGAAGGAGCGAGAGCGGTCGAAACAGCAATTAACTAAGCGAGAATAAGGTGACAGCGCGGCTGACATTAATAACATCCCATCGAGCCAAAGTCAAGATTTACACTCACACTCGGTGGGAGAGGGGGGCCCTCGTGCGGAGCTCATCAGCTCTGATCAAACTTACCCTTCAGCTCACCTACACTCTCCTCCTAGATGTGCTGCTGGATTATTGGGGATTCAGGAGTCAGAGCAGGACTATTTGTGGTCATAACTGGTGCTCGAGTAAAGGCAATAAACCGAGGCAGGTTGCAGGGTGCATTCGTCTATAGTGTGTGCTACAGCTGTTCATACAGGCAAAACGAGACACTGATTTACCTGTCTGTCATCTCCTGCCCGTTCCAGCAGAGGGAGTGGTTCGCCGGAGCGGGCTCGCGGCTGCACAGCGCCTCCCCGAGACCACTGTAGAAGGAGCTGAAGCCCTTCAAGCTGGATATGAACTCCCTGAGGTGCAGGAAAAGAGAAGGGAATGTACGACGCAGAGAAAGGCAAAGAATGAAAACTTTCAGTTGATCTGAATATGACTCTCGCACAATCTGCAGGGAGAAGATAGAGCGGGAGGAGAGACACGAGGAAAGAAACAGATTGGGCTCGATAGCAGTGAAAGCAGGTCAATGAGATCCCTCTGGAGAAAGAGAGTAACAGAGGTGAGAACAAGCAGCAGCTACAGTCCTAATTGACATTAATCTGGACATTGTGCTGCCGAGGCAAGCAGCCCCGCTGGGCATTATTACACTGTTCATTTAAGTGCATCAGGGGTGTGGGAAAACACTCGAGAGGTGAAAGACTGACTGTCGCAAGGAAACAGCAAGAAACCTGTCCGCGTGTCAGGGACAGCGTTTTGTCTGCCAGACATATAATCGACCCTGCAGCGGTCTGGAGAGCGAGCGCTGCTTCAGCAGCCGGAGGGCGTCTCACCTGCGGAGGCCGCCCAGAGTCTCGTCAGAGTCCGAGGGTGAGGGCCGGGGGTTGCGGGCCGCGGAGGCGGCGGGAGGCGACGGAGGAGGAGATCCCACCGAGCGGGAGGCGCGCTGAGGAGTCTGTCCGCACCTCCCGCTCACCTGCAGAGGAGAGAGGAGGGAGAAAAAGAAACCAGAAGTGAGTGAGCGAATTCAGTTTCCCACCAGACCTCTTCCCCCCCACTTGTGTTTTCATCGCTCCCATTTCCTAGCCGCTTACGCCTGTTTATTCAAAACACTCAATAGCAATGACACTGCAGATAATCAGAACCTGTCAGCAGCCAAACTGCCGGCCTTACTCAGCTGAGCCCCTCTGCAAATTGTCATCTGCTTGGGTTTGTTTATTTCTGAGTAGGGATGAAAGCAGGAGGGGGGGGGGGGGGATTTGCATAACAAACAAGCCATTGTACCCTCTGCCAGCCAGTTCCGCCGTGTTCAAAATTTGTAATCATAACACTCCCCAAAAAAATAAATAAATAAATAAAAAAGCGAGAGGGTGAAAATAAGGCCTCTCGTTTGCTTCTTCTCTCCCCGTACACCCACACGGGACGACATAACAATACTAAATAAGAAGTCCCCCCTCTGTCTCTCAGAGATAATGGACCTGGCACATACTTTTCAGGTGCAATAAAAATGCAAATGGCTGTTAATGTTTAGCTTGTGGTTTAATTTCCCCCGGGGATTCTGGCCGAGGCTTAATTCTGCCACGTAACGTTAACAGCTAATTGTGCCCAGCTCCCCTTTAAGTGAATAGGCTGGCACCGCTGCATACTGATGTGACCCGATAGAGCAGCACTGGACATCTTTATCCGGTGGCAGCCGAGGCCACAAGCTCACACACACACACACACACACACACACACACACACACACACACACACACACACACACACACACACACACACACACACACACACACACACACACACACACACACACACACACACACACACACACACACTTCCCAGCATAAACACAAAATGATTTAATGCAATTATTCATTTGAACACAATGCAGCTAAAGCTATTAACACGATAGACATGTCGTCCTGCATACTAATGGGCAACACACACACACACACACACACACTTGCATGCATGCTGAGACACACAGAAATGCTGAACAGCTGTAAGACAGAATCGTCAGGGTTAATCAATGCAGCCTCGTCATCCGAGAATCACGGCACACACACACACACACACACACACACACACACACACTCACACGGTCTCCGTCACTTCGCTCTCTTCCTCTCGTGTAATTCTCTCGCTCTCCTGCGCCCGCAGCGAGTGCCGGAGCTCCCACAGGCCATGATTAATGTGATTGGAGCTGCTTTCCTCTTCTTGTTTGTGCGTTCCCAGGAAGCCGTAGGGGAGTCGTGGCACAAGGGGGAGACGGATTCAGCAAGGGCCCCCCCCCCCCCCGCCAACCCCACCCCTCCGATTGTTTCCGGATTCTTCAAGGAAGGGGCTCATTAGCGGGGTATTAATATCACCCAGGGCTGGGCTAACACAACTAACAGGAGAGTCTGCAGATAAAGCCTCGGATATATCGGCACACTTTTATCTGCACCGGGCAGCCCGCCTCACTGAGCGAGAGGTGCTGACTGACAGGAATACGACACACACACACACACACACACACACCACAGTCCACATGTCCACTTGCACATCTGCAGCTCAGGTTCCATGTGGGGCTGCAATGTGCAAACATGGCGTAAAGATAAACTCTAAACAAATCAATGGCGATGCACGTGGATCCCGACACTCCAGTGTGTTAGCAGGCGTACGCATTAGTCTGGATCACCTGGAGTGATTCATAGGCAAACCGTTTCAAGAGGAGAGAAGATGCTATCGCCGCTATAAAGGTGCACAGCTGTAACCACATATCGGAGAATATTTGGTGAGTAATGTTTGTCTTCCAGAGGAGTCCAGGCTCACAGGAGAGGGGGAGAGATTGAGTCAGCACTCCTCCTCCTCCTCCTCCTCCTCCTCCTCCTCCTCCTCCTCCTCCTCCTCCTCCTCCTCCTCCTCCTCCTCCTCCTCCTCCTCCTCCTCCTCCTCCTCCTCCTCCTCCTCCTCCTCCTCCTCGCATTGTTGTCACCGGCATATAGGAACTGGCTTCTGGTGAATTGCACACATTATAGGCATCCTATTTCAGCTGAAAGCCTTTCAGAGTCTCCCAGCGAAGTGGAAATGAGGGAAAAGTCTCAGTATATATCAAAAGTAGAGTAATACCAGACAGCTATTATGGTTACAACTTCAAATGGATACCGTACTGTCTGGGTTGGAAATGAGAAATATGGAGCAATAATCTCTCAGTCTGATGTGGTGTAAATAGTTTGAGTCCGATCGAGTCAGCTAGAGCAGCTAGTCCCGCTCTAGTCCCACGGCCGAGCTCAAAGCCCCTCAACAGACTCCAGTGAATAGAATAGAATGTATACTATCTTTATCCCTTTAAGGGGGAAATTTGTCTCTGCATTTGACCCATCCCTGTATATAGGGAGCAGTGGGCTGCCAATGACAGACACCCGGGGGTTCAGTGTATTGCTCAGGTACACTTCGACACGTGATTCGTCCCAGTCGGGGATCTTCCGGTCCCCATACAAACTCTTAACCCAGTGCGCCACGGTCGCCCCTAAGTGTGGAGTGTCCATGTGATTTCAGTGGATGTCATTGAATATCATTACTATCAATATTGGGTTTCTTTCATACAACTGACTTGCCAGCGTTTAGGTCAGTTCAGTGCAGGCGGCAACCGGGTCTGCAAAAGTGAAGCCAATGCTGAAGTGCCTCAATCCTGCATTCCCTCTACTGGGGATCGGGGGGCGATCCCTCTGGTTGCAAAAAGAAGTCTGATTGTGTAGAAGTCTATGAGAAGATGATACGACTTCTCACCAAACGTTTCACTTTTGACAATGGCTGAAATGCCGAACTCAAGGGTTCAAAACCGTAGTCCACGAACCAATGAGTGACATGACTACGTCCACTTCTTATATGCAGTCCAAGCTCGCACTTTCATTACTACCACTGAGAGAGAGCTGGATGTTTCAACCTTTACTGTTAGCTAACTCAATTTAATGTTTACACACGACCTATATAGTAGAGTGTACTATATTGCATTTGGCCCTTATTGGTTAAATGAACACAGGCCCAAGTGTCTGTAGCCCTTAAATGATCTGAACATTTAGCTCCACATCCATATACTGTGGACATGAAGCATTCAAACGCAGCGATCACAGCTCGTTAAAACAGAACAGAGTTTCAGGTAAAGCTCAGTGGCTTTCGGTCTGATCTTTAAATCTCACGCATCAGTTCAGCTCACTGCGCCTATTTAGCAAATCCACCGCTTCAGGAATGTCGACATGAGATCAACAAAATCCCCAAATATTAAAAAAATACGTGTTAATATTTTAGCACAGATCTAAAGATCTCCTGCGTGGTAAAAGCTAGAACTGTCAGCACGAACCGCTGATGTTAACTCACTGAAATAGACGGGTAAGCCGTGCAGATCGGAGTCTAATTTAAAACGAGACATTAGTTGTTTGTGCGTCGACGTTAGTGAGACGCTTGTGAGGAAAATGGATGTCACACTTCTCACTCAGAGCTCTGCGGATCCTGAAGCATTCGGAGCTGTGAAAAGTTATTAAAGCTCGGTGTCGCTCTGATTTGACAGAGAGGACACGGTCTGATCCGTGGGTCTGAAGTCAGTCCATGACGTATTTTTAAAGTGGGATGGAAAACAGGCGTAAAAGAATACCTGATATCTCCCCTAAGAAGGTGCAATGAGGGACACATTATCTGCATTGGGAGGAGAACGAAGATCTGATGAATGTAACCCTCGTTTCCCCTTGTTCTCAGTCTTTATGCTAAGCTAAGCTAACCAGCTGCTGGCACATCGAGCTAGAATCTAACTTAAATGATTTCTTTATGCTGTGAAAGGTTCATTTATCGCAGCATCAATGTAGCTTTGATCAGTCGTACCGTAATGCTTATTTTTCATCACTGAGTCAAACTCAATCATGCATGCAAACATCTGTAATTTAAATGGTCATTGAAACCGCAGATTGGCCCTTTTGAGGACTTCTATAATTCAAATGAGACAAATGACTCGATGAATAACAACTTTGATGACACGTTACAGTATTCGTAACCGGGACTCGTTTAATGTTTAAAATCTCAAATGTCGCAGACATGTTTGAATGGATTAATAAGTCATAAAAATGCAGCAGAGACTTAATTAGCGCTCTTGAAACTGAAGCAACAGCGTGGAAGTGATTTGATCTGATGCTTGTGAGACAACGAAAAACACGAGTGTGTTATTGAACACATAATGCAGGCACACAAAGAGATCTGTGGTGTTAGACTTTGAGCATGTGGCGAGTGTGTGGCGACACACAACTCATGCACTACATCTCCTCTACTCGTGGTCAGATCCATCACATTTCTGTCTCAACCTACTTCCCCCTCTTCATTTCCAGCAGAGGGGTCGCAGGGTGATGGATGTCTCCTCCACACTCTTCTCTTCTCCTTCCCCTTGGGCTCGCTTTTCACACCCTTCCCTCTCCGTCTCTCTCTCTCTCCCCCGTCTCCCCGTCTCCTTGTTCCTCTCCTCTCTTTCTCCTCAGTAACCGGTAAAAATAGAGCTTCATAAATCATGCATCTTCTCTCAAAGCAGAGCGTAAAGAACGAGAGGAAACGAGGAAAAACGAACGAGGGAGGGGGGGTGAAAGGGAGAGCAGGATGTTGAGGATGCGCTCCAGAGACGGAGGTGGATGGCATCAAACTGCAGGAGAGGGGTGGGAAGTTGACAGGGGAATAGATTGAAGCTGCAGGGCTCTTGGCTGCCCTCTCTCCGTCTCTCAGAACATTGGTGGATTCACGCTGGAGTTGCTCCGGTTGGAAGGAAAATGAGTGTTAACATGCAGGGGAGCGCGCTGGAGGACGACGAGCGGTCATCTCCCCGGAAGACTTACTCGTTTCAAGTCGACACACTTTTACTGGGATGGAGTCCATCCGTCCGTCCCCCTCGGTGGCAGTAAACGGGGGTCTGCACGGGAGGAGAAGTGAGAGGATGGCGACCGCAGCTTTTACAATCACAGGGAACCACTAAACAAGACTGTTTAGTGCTCCATAGATCCATTTGCATTGCTGTACTAAGTATTGAAGTATCACCAAATGATTACTAGAGGTTTCCACTTAACAGCCACAAAGACATATTTTAGAGACCTGCTAGGATTTACAGGAGCAGACTCCATTACTGGAGCCACAAATGAAACTTGACATTATCGGTGCTTACCATTTCCAACGAGATGTTATTGGTAGACCTATTAGTGCCATTCCCAATTTAAAATGAGTTTATAGAGTGTAGAAAACCAGCAGCAACTACATACAGTAGACAATATATTTGCTCACTTTACATTTTTGTCAGTGTGTGGACAATATAATTGTGTGCAGGGTTATTATTCAAAACCCAAGTTCTCACTGAAGACTACATTTGATTTCATTAGGTATTTATTTGTAAAAATGACATGTGTATTTTACTTTTATCATTATAGTTTAAAAAAAACATATTTTAAAGCCACTCTGTGTTAAATATTTATGAGTGTGGCGCCCCCCAGTGGTGGTATCAAGCATTTAAAAAAGACAGCGTGACAGCACTGCATGTTGGCATGTTATAAATCAAGAAATATTGAAACAATCTGCATTATTATTGTTCCTGCTCGATATGACTTTACCGTGTTTAATGTAAGTGACAAGAAATAAGCTAGTTGTATTCATTAATATATAGTTAATTGGCTGAAATATATTAAAAAAAACTCTGCAATGGTCCTTTAATCCTGAAATTCATTCACCCGAATCCTAAACTGGTTATTTGAGGTGAGGTAATCAGGTGTTGTGTAATTTGGGTTGGTCCCCCTGGACTCCTCAGAGAGACAAAATTAGCCTTCAGGGAGACGACGCCTCCATCCCCTCGACGACTCCGCTGAGCGACGAGTGTCTCCGCAAGATTACATCCAAACACGCAGACACACACACACACACACACACACACACCTGACCTCGTCACAGCAGTGCTGAATAATACAGGACAACAAGCAGCTCTGATCCCGTGTGCGATCCCGTGTGCTGGAACCAGAGCCGGAGCCGTAAACACAGCGTAAAGTCATCTGCGGTGACTGGAGCTGCAGTCTTAAGTAAACCCACGCAGGACGTCTTTAATTTTAGAGAAGGATCACACACACACACACACATGCACGCACACACACAGAGTGAGCGATTTCCCCCAAGTCAGCGATTCACCGCTGCAGCCACGCCCTCGCGCTGGAGACCAAGTGAGGTCAACCTCTGTGTTAATAAATGATGGGTTCTGAGTGGAAACCTGGTCACTGGGGGGACTCGGGGGTGTGAGAGTGAAAAGTTCAGCGAATCTACAGGAAGCAAAAGAAGAAGAAAAAAAAAAATCACATCCAGCTCTGCAGCTCTGGCTGGAGAGAGAAAAAAAAGGCCTTCATATTTCATGAGCACTTCTCCCTGACTTCACATGTGGGCTACGAACAAACTTGGCGGTTTTATCGGAGTTGAGAACACACACGTAGCGGCGCCGAGGAGTGAGAGACGAGTTTCAGCGAGACCGCCTCCCTCCCTCTGCCTCCTTGCTATTATTTCGTTGAGTTTGCTTCAGCTGGAGCCGTGTCTAGCAGTTTGAGATTTCTCATTACGAGGTGACGCCTTCTTTGTCGGAGGGAAGAAACGCAGCCCGGATCACTCGTCCTCCCTCGCTCAATAGAAGTCCTCTGACCTGAGATGAATGTACCGTCTCCAGCTTCCTCATTCATTTCAGTGGGAGCACTATTTTGGCACAGCATGAGCGCATCGTGTCGCATTAGCTGTCCGTCAACTAAAACTGGCACTGCAGATTGAAAACTGTCAACAATCTGGCAGATGCTGCAGTTTAAAGTCCAGACGTGTAAAATTGCATCTTTGCATTTCCAAACATGATTTCTATCGGGTGACTGTGCAAATTTAAACGTCAAAAGATAAACAAAGATGAACTTTAGCGACTACAGTTGCAAATGCAGGTCCCTTTAAATGTGAGGCAATTATTCAATTTAACTTGGTTCAACGCAACTTCGTTATTATTCGACTTGAATTGTGTGTCTGAGATGCAACCTGTTAAAAATAGTCTTTGACTTAAATTGTTTTCTTGCCGTTCCCGTGTGCGAGAATTCAGCAGGAAGTCAGTCGGCTGTAACCCTCTGAAGGCCCCAAAAACACGCGAGTCTGTGGAACTTTTCAGTTTAACAGTTTAAGGATTCACAGAGATTGGTGCGAGTGTGACTTCACCTTCATACTAATGTGTATCTTACAACCGATGAGATGGTGTCAGCAGTGCAGTGTTCTGGAGTCTGGAATACAGTCAGTCTCATCTCTAGGAACACACCCACACCAATGCAGCCCTTGGATTTTACAATGCAGTGCTGCGTGTATGTGTGTGTTTGTGTGTGTGTGTGTGTGTGCATGTGTGCGCCTATCATCCTTATTATAGATGGGAAAGGAAACTGACAGAAGGGCAGGAAGAAAGGCGCAATTACAAGTCTGTCTGCTATTTCAGCACCACGGACAGCACCATGTATTTATCAATACGTGGCAGAGTTAGGCTGCTGATATTTCAGCGCCATAGATTCATAACTTGCACAAACCTCAGTCAGATAAAGGATCAATGACTCAGGCAGACTGGACTCGCATGTAAACATTTTTTTAAAAACCCTGTCCCTCAAAACGGCGACTGTGTGCATGCATGTACTTGGCTCACCAGGGCAATGAGGCGGGTGCGGCCGCTTATGGCGTGCTTGAGAGCCTGTTTGATCATGGAAGGCAGCCAAAGAACGACGGCCTCCATGTCCTGCTCCCTCCTCATGGCACCGGCCAGCTTCCCCAGTCCGTCTACGTAGCTCCTCCAGTGCGGCTGCACCTCGGCCGCTCCCCCCAGGCAGCCGTGCATCACCGCCTGGCAGAAGCTCCGGCAGGCCGGCGGCCCCAGCAGGCCCTGGCAGTGCGGGCAGTACCACAGCCTCAACAGGGCCCGGCCGCAGTCCCGGCCGGGCCGCAGGTGGTCGGTGGTGTTGACCACCTCGATGCCCAGGTTCAGCGCCTGCAGAAAGACGCGCGTGGCCAGGAGGGAGCGAGACAGACGGGTCATCATCAGTTTGGGATATGGGCCGAACGCTCCCGAGTCCTTCCAGGCTCCCCTCACACACTCTTCGGACGCGACGCCGCCCAGCAGGTGGCGGTAGGCCAGGGGGAAGAGGCGACCGTAGAGCACCGCCACCATGTGGTCCACCGTGGAGTCCGAGCCCAGGATGTAGAGCGACATGTCCAGGAAAAGCTGCCCCACGGAGCTCTGGGCTCCACCCCCGAGACCCGGGAACTCCGACTTCAGCATGGCCAGCGTGAAGTTACGGCCGTGACGCAGCACCAAGTCGAAGGCCTCTGCAAGAGAGCAAGAAAGAAACACGAGGAAAGAGTCAGAAGTGTGGGGCTTTCACCTTTTTGAAAGCTGTTGCACTCATGCCTCAGCAATCACAACAACTACGCCGAGCTGTCAGAAAAAAATCGGCAGCAATTTAGCTCAAAAACATGAAACACTCGAAAAGATGCAATTCCCCCCAAAACATGATCTCTCCTAAGAACACGATCACAGTGGGAGAAAACTTCCCAAGCACAGCCTCTCTTCCCCTTTTCCACAGTTTTTCTCAATCTGTTATTTTCACTAATGGGGCTGTTCACACACGCACACACACACACACACACACAGCGCTGCTAGAACAGACTCTGGCTGGGAATATAAAGAGAGCAAAGCTCCTGGAAAAGATGAAAAGCAAGATCTGGGGATTGACCTTTCAATACAACCAAAGAGCGGACTAGAACTGAGCTCACAGGATCTTAAAGACAAAGTCCCTTTTAAAGGAGAGCATTAATGTCAATATATTAGTCAGCGGGGAGAGAAACATACGGAGGATGGCGGAGGGAGGGGTGCGCGGCCGACGTCAGCAGGGAAAATAATCTGTGGCATTTTTCAATGCTCACAGTGAAGTCTTATCAACAAGGTGGCACAAGAAGTCGGAGCTCTTGCATCGACCCCAGTAGCAAAATGAACGAGGGCCCCGACAACAACAGAGGGGATTTAAAGCTCCATTACTGAAGTTAGCGGGGGAGCCGAGAGTCAGTGAAATGAAGCTTTTTGCACAGGAGAACAGCTGAGGATGCCCAAATCCCATTTATACCGCAGCTAGTCCACTACATCACTTTGTTGAGAGCGACAGCCACTACTGCTTTGTGAGGGTGTGTGTGGGGGGGGGGGGGGGGGGAGCGCAGGTTTAAGGGATCGTTAGAGGAGTTTTATTGCTTTTATGTGCCACAAAAGCCAGCCATTTCATCTTTGTTATTTCATTTCATTCCCCGCTCGGCTAGTTTCATTTCTTTCTCCTCATGCGTCTCGAGGGGCCAAATGAAGCTCGTCGGCCCGCACGGAGCACCGGGTCCTCGGACAGCACCGGGGCACGGCGTCACACCTCTGACTCTGCTGTGTAGAACCTTTAATGTGTTTCTCTTTGTGCAATTTCAGACACACGAGGGGGTCCATTTGAGAATATGGCAATATCTGAGGAAAAGAAAAACACACATCACCCCCTCTCTCTGACTAGCTGCTGCTGCTGCAGTGCATTCCAATGTCACTTTAACACAATCCGAACACATGCACATACATTCATTCTGGGTGGTGTGAGTTGAAGCGAAGACCTCCATATGCTTTATGGCCCAAAACATTAACTGACAGAAATGATAAGAGAAACAGAAAGGGAAATAATATACAAGTTGTTTTTTTAATGCGGTTGCTTTAGTATAGTTAGTGTCACTTGACTCTGGTTCCAGTGTGTAGTGTTCTTGCAACAGATATATATCTGTGAAAACACTGACGATACTTCAAAGGAAAAGGTAAATAATATGCCGCGTCTGGCTGAGTGTCTGGGTTTGAATGGGTTCGTTCCAATTAAATGATGATTTATTTAAAGGAGCAGTAGGATTATAGGGGTAGAAACGGAATATAATGTTCAAAACTATGTTTTCATTCGTGCATAATCACCTGAAACAAAGAATCATTGTGTTTTGGCCGCCATGTTGCACCGCCATGTTTCTACAGTGGCCCAGAACGGACAAACCAAACACTGGCTCTAGAGAGAGGCCCCCGGAGTTCTCTACAGGCTTGAAAAGGTTTTGGGATCAGATGCTGAATGCAACCTTAACCATTAGATGCCTCCAAATCTCCCTCACTGCTCCTTCACATCAACTGGCTCCAGAGAATCCTAAATTTGAGAAAATTCGCTAAACTATTATTCAGCTGTAGCGCGGCCGCAGCGTGAATATGAAGCAGGGTGGGAAACAGCATGCGTGCTCAGTGAAACCGTTGCCGGGTGGATGGTCGGGTTATAAAAGAAACATTTGAGGATGTTTGAGTGTGAGGAGGATGCTCGGGAGCGGCGCGCATCTGTTTGGGTTTTTCGGGGCCGCAGCCGCCCCGCTGAGTCTGAGAAGCACTTCCCTCTGTGATCAATGAGCAGACAGATGTGCGGATTGCCAGTCGAGGCAAGGAGACAGACTGGGAGGAGGGAGGACACGCCCACACACACACACACACACACACACACGCAGAGATAAAACACACGTAGATGCTCAATTCCTGGTAATTCCTCTTATATTTGGTTACTGATGGAACATTGAAGGCGGTGAGAAAATGCACATCCACCTCAAAGCTATTTGCGTCCCCTTTTCCGCGCTTTCTGTGAACATCAAACCCTGTGATTCCGCCGCTACCTGTAGTATCTCTTACACCACAAAGAGGAGAGCCACTTTGTAATGGTAAAGCGAAAGACTAGAGGGCTCTTCATAGATGCAATTCAGTGGCTCTAAGTAGCCCGGGTCACGGTACGAACCGTTGCGAGCCCATTTCCTGTGCGCGCCGCTCGCTCTCCTTCATCAGTGAAAGCCTGCGTTGCGGGATCAGGTGTCCTCTAATGGAGGGAAGAGGGGGCTGTGTGTCAGGGGCCTGTGACATCCTGGGTGAACGCCGGAGGAGGTCAAGAGCGCTACATTACCGGAGCGGGGGAGCCCGAGGCAACATATTGGGTCGCACTTAAAATTAGCAATAGCATTTATTTTGTCGCTGTCACGGATGGAGACAGAAGACTGGCTGCAGGAAAGCTGTTTCCCCTCCGAGACCGAAGGCTTTTTACAGGCGCATCAGCAGCAGGGGGGGGGGGGGGGGGATGGGCGTCTCTGCCTCTCCTCTTCCACATCTATCCAACAGCCAGATAATGTTTACTCCAAGGGGTTTAGGCCTCTCAGCTTCTTCGAGCATTAAAATATGGATATCCACTAATTTACCTCAAGCGCTCCATCCCATTGACACCGTCGCTCTGCAGTGTTCCAGCGTTTTCTCCTAATACCTACTTTGTCTGCGTATCGTGTCATTAATCAAAGCTCCCGATTAAAATGTGATCAAGTCCCGCAGGTCGTCCAAAGTGTGAAAGAAAGCTCATAAATCCGAGTCACGGTGGGGTCACTTACTTCTGACACCCAAAAAGCTCCGAGTGACTCCCGCTCCGACATGAAACAGGCTTTTCACATAATCTATGAGCGGCCTGTCAAATGAGCATATTTGATGTCCGTGAGGGCCATCAGTCTCGGGTGTTACGTAAGTCAAACTCGGTGCGTGCCAGACTGACTGACTTGCCGCCGACTGCGGTCGACACGCTGCGGAGGCAGACATGCTCCTATAGTGGCCTCATCAATCAGCTGCCCGTACACCTATTATCCCCGGGAGGGGAAAACATCGATGCATTACAGCAGCCAATGAGACCAGTCCATTTGGCTGATGGCGTGTCACCTCTAGCCGCCATGGAGATGGATGAAGAAGCCACCCCCACCTGGACCCGGTGACTGCAGTAAAAACCCGCATGTCAGTTTGTTTAGCATACAGACGCGTGCACAGGCTGACACGTGCATCAACCTCCCAGCATGCTTTGCTTTCAGTAAGGATTTTATGAGCCTGTTTACAACAAAAGCAGCATCTGCTCATTGACTGTCAACAATATGCTGTTTTTCCAGACACATTCCACTCCGCTCCCGCAGGTAACCCGAGAGCAGATCCACCTGACCAGCTGCGTCCCAGTCCGGGTGACCCCGCGTTTTACGGGACGGGAGGGGGGGTGGGGGTGGGGCTGCTTCCAGGAACAGAGCAGACAGGATGCTGGTAAGGCCCAGATAGGATCAGCGGACCGCGAGGGCCAACGGACAGCGGGGCGCAAACGAGACACGTATTAGGTTACTCCATCTGTTGAAGAGAGCGGCGCGTCCCACACACAAAGACAGGCGCAGGCACACCGACGTACACAATGCAATCACTGCAGCGCACAGCAGTGGCCAGGTGGTGACGGCGTGGGCGACCATTTGGCACAGCAGAGCGGGGAAGGGCAAAGTGGCAGTCAGGTGTAAGGACTGCACCTACACACACACACACACACACACACACACACAGGCCGGTTTTTCTTTCATTCGTTTCTCTGCCTCCCAATGAGCTTCTGGAAAATGTTTCTTCGCAGTTGGACAAAGAAACTTAAACAATGAAAATCCATCTGCTGGTGTTGTTACCTGTAGCCTGCTACCCATAAACACATGAAGTGAAGAGGGGTTTCGAAACCTCACACAGTGAGTCAGACACATTTGAAAAATATCAACACTGAAATGATGTTGTTGTTTTGTTTTTTATTTAAAATAATGCACAAAGGCTAAACATTTGTTGGGGAATTGTTCGATGTGTTTTTTAAGAGGAGATTGGTTGCTGCTCTGATTCTTTGGGGCTTTTTCTGACAAATCAAACTGTATAAGAATTGATAATATAAATGGTTGATTCCATTACATAAGTGTCTTTGACTGAACTCCATATCTGTCCTTTTTAATAATCTTGAAATAACAGAAATAATAATAAAGTGAAAATTTATAGTGAAAATTTATAGTGAAAATTGAAAGAAATGGGATGGTTTGTGTGGTTCATTGTGGACTCTTTAAAAGAAGGATCTTCATAATCTAAATAATTATATTAATATCCATATATATAGTAAAATATGTGTCAAATAACCCCTTTAACAAAAGGCCCCATGAAAAATGTCTCCCGTCCAAGACAGGAAGCACTGGGCACCCACGGAGCCATACTGCTGGTCCAGTACTACAGACTACACCAGGCTGCTTCCTCTGCCTCCATATTTCCGTCTGACACCATTGCCTCCATTGATCTCTGGCGCTGCGGTCCTTGCCGAGGTCAAAGTTGAGCCGTGCCCCGTCTCGGACCGTGGCAGAGGACACGGTGTACGGCAGAGTAGAAGACACAGTGAGGTGGGGAGGACGCGAGGGCAAAAGTGAACTGGAAAAACACAGCCGAGAGCTGCAGGGGAGGAGGGAGGAGGAAGGAGGGGGTTTCGTGAATAGTGCCAGAACGTGTGGAGAGAAACATCCAGCGAGGCTGTCTTTGAAGCTGCATTCAAAGGCAGCTGGAGTCAAGCGGTTGCCAGGGCTGCGAGGCACATCGCGCACCTTCCTCGCCAAAACTCAGCCGCCGGTGAGAGAGCCCTGACCCCCCCCCCCCCCGATCAAATGCTCGCACCGTAGACAAAATGCACGTACAGTAGATACAGCCTCGGACACCAGAGGACTCTCTACCACTCAGAAGTGAAAGGCTATTCCAATAACAGATTCATTTCCAGCACACAGGCCGAGACAGGACACACAAACACAGACTGCCCCACACACACACAACTCTCGTTGCTCTCCAGGGCTGTGATTCGAGGATGAGGGTGAAAAGGCCAGAGTGGAGACAGTGTGAGAGGAGATGAGAGAGGTCACAACAAACACAGCTTGAGCACTCCACTCCGACTCAAGCATCCGGGCTCTATTAATCCAATATGCATCTCTGAGTCGATCCCGTGGCTCAGAAGGAATACACTCCCACTCATTCCCCCTCAGTCCATCCTTCATGCTCGCAGCGCGCCCATGCATCAGCTTAATTCTGCACAGCGGCGCTTTTTTAAAACATAGAGACAAATGGGATGAGAAATATTTGCGTTGCCATTTTTCATGAAGTGCTCAAACAGTAAAGGAAAGAGCAGATTCTCTTAATCGGCCTTTTGAGACATAAAAGAGCAAAGGACTGAACCGGAGCAAACTCGTAGAGGAAAAGCAGCGAGGGGATACAGGGTTGTTTTTGAAGTTCTTGAAACAGATGGGTGCACAGTGTGAGAGAGAGTGAGAGAGAGGGGGGGGGGGGGAGTGCGAGATGTGGAGGGAAAGAGATGGAGTGAGACAGGGTGCAAGGAACTTTTCAGTGGCTTTAAAGAATAAAAAAGGCGTTAAAACTATCATGGCAGATTTGTGTCCCCTGCGTCCAACATGTTAGAGGTTATTATTAAAACACAAGTTACATTACACTCATGAAGTCATCCTCTGCCCCCTTGACGCTGGTGAGCGTGAGCGTGCACGGCTGAGAACAAATCCCACCTTCCTTCTTAATTAACACGAGCTGAGTTCAATCAAAGATTAGAAAGGCCAGAGCCCGGCTGTTTTAATAATTAACTGTGAGTTATATATACCGGCTCCTTTACACAGAGTGAGAGAGCGCCACGTGCACTGCGGTACACCGCGAGATTACTCGACGATGATTTATCCTCGACATGAGATTAAAACCGTGTGCGTGTGTGTGTGTGTGTGCGTGCCGGTGTGTGTGTGTGTGTGTGTGTGTGTGTGTGTCTGTGTGCGTGCCGGTGTGTGATTGTGTTTGTAATTGACTGCCCTGAACCCCTGAGGGTTGAAGGACATCAATGACAGTTTCATTACAGACCGCAGAGTGCAGTGTAAGGGCGACGGTGTTTACGGCACCTCTTCCCGGTGACAATGTGGGTTCAAACGCGCCTCGACACACCGAATCAGCGCGCGTGAAGAGGACCAGAGGTTTAGCAACTTTGGGAGAGAAAAAAAGTTTGCAAATGAACACACGATTTCATTTTCTGCAGGGATATTTCAACTTCAGTCTTAACTTTGCGAAGGGAAGGACGGCTTCGGGGAGGAATAACATGCCAACAGACTTTGATGTGGAACGTGGAAATGTGGAGCTTTTTAACCGGCAGCAGTTGAAAGGAAGAAACATGACGTGGTGGAGGAAGAGGAGCTCTAGCTGAGCCTTTTTGTGGCTGGCAGAAAGCAACCTTAACAGGCTGTAAATAATACACCGAGGGATGGAAACGTTGGACGCTGCGGTTCAGCAACAGGCTGCAAACTGCCGCTCCCGGGTGGAGCTGTCACAGAGGAGCGAGGCATCAGGACCGAAATGGGCGGTCAGGAGGGCAAAGAGGTTTAGGAGGCCGAGGAGGAAACAGATCAGCGGGAGGTAAGTGAAATAGCCAGAGGCTACTAAAAAGAAGGCAGCGGGAGAAATCGATTCAAGCCGATTTGACAACGGCTTTCGAGAGATCGACGGAGAAACACTCCAGTAAAACTGGGGAAGTTATCAGAGTAAAGATACAGAGCAGGGAGCTTTGGAGTCTGTGACGGGGGGTGAGGCAGCCATCTCGGAGACAGAAGAAGTGTTGGGAAACGGCAACAAGTCGAAGAGCGAGAAGACAGCTCGCGAAGCCAGACTTCAGAAGATGAAGGAGAATGCATCAGCGCGAGTGTAAAATGGAAGAACCCCCTCACCGCACCAACAAGCACCAAGGAAAGGATGAGGAATTGGCTCCGACAGCGTTTTGCAAGGCTCATTTAGAATTCATAAAATCATTTCGTCACTCGCTCCTCTTCACGGAGGACCATAAAGCGAACACACAATCCAGACAGAGTTAACATTCGTCGCCTTCGTTTAAACCTCTCATGTTGCAGCTGACAGCAGATCAGCCTGCTACTGCGTCCTTGCACCATCACACACGCTCTCCTTTTTAATTTGCCGCAATCTTGTATCTGTAAACCCTTAATGTCGAGGCGCTACATTTAGAGGCGGATGATGGAACACTCGGCGTCAACTGCGAGCGAATGTGAGAACAAATAACTTCAACAACAGCTTGAGTGAACGGTGTGTCTCTCGGGTTCTGCTGTTCTCACGGCGTCTCGGTGGGACAAGAGGCCACCGGCACTCGCGTGGATGAACACCAAGTCTGGGAGAAGTTCTGAGGTGATAATTAATTACGCACAGGGAGGAACCGCAAAATGTTGACATACCGTTGGGAAAATGTGTCGGTGACAAACGGAGAGGGGAAAAGAAATAGAAAATGTGAAGACAACGTTGCAACAAGTGTTCTCTTCTACGTCCCACACAGGCCACGCAGAAACGCAGATTTTCAGTCTTGGCCTTAGGCCACCATACACTACAGATACTGTGTATTTCTTTTTACAAAGCAACCATCCTGACATCAATTATGTGAAATGATACTGCAGCTCAACTAGCTCCTTTAAAACGACGACCAGATACACAACCTCACTGGCATACAGCTGGGTTTCTGCAACTGTTTGCATAACAAGGAGACAGTGTTGTCGTTTGTGTTCAAAGATCACTGCAAGCAGCTTTTAACGGAGTTCCACAAAGGGAAAGCCACCACGAAGACCCGTGGCTCAGTATCAGCTTTCCCAGCAGTTTTACGTCTTTGTAAAGCAACAACATGGTCATCTGGTGTTGTGGGAAGCAGGTGAGGGATCACGCTCCTCCATCTATTGAAAAGCTAGAACTAGCGCCTCACGTTTGAATGCCTCCGCTATAACCAGTCAAGATGCAGTTTACATTTGTAACTACTGTTTATGCTTTATAAACCTGTTATGAACTGTGACCGGTGGGATTAATTAATCGGAGTCATCTGTAGCTGCAAAGCAGCATCACTGACCACCAGCTGGAGGAAGGAGCCCGAAAAACAAACTCCAGAGAGGTTGCTCTTTGTCGCTTCAGTTGCTGCTGGCATGTGGTTGGAGTATTTATTTTCCATGACTGTTTTACTACACCGCAGTAAAGTATTGATATGGCACCAGCCCCAGTAAATGAGTTTAACTACGCCCCTGAAGTCCTACAAACACACCAGATGGCCTGGGATTTGGGGATTATATCAGTTTATGGAACAAAAGAGAGAAACTATTAATCTCTCAACCAAAAAGGGGAAGAGGAGGACTTCTGATCTCAAACTGAGAGAAATCCCTTCTTGCCCACAAACCCCCCTTTTGAATTTAAAAGTAAATATTTTGTGAAGCGCAACGGCACAGTGGTTGACAAATTAAATTGAACCGGCACATTAACATTGATGAAGGCAGTGCGAAGCATCTGTGGGCTTTTAAAAAACACACAAGCGTGATTGGCACCAAATTCAATCAGCAGAACAACAGAGCGGAGATCCCCATGCTGTATTTTTGACATCTGAAAAAATGCATTTGGCTTAAAACCACTGGAGCACAAACATCCTTTTGAGCTGGAAACATCAAAATCTGGTTAAAGCCTCTTCACGGGACATTCAAATGAGTTTCACTGCTGTAATTTACCGCAACATTGCATCTCCTGAAAATTGTCATTATGGTGTGCGGCATAATCTCCCTTTTAAAATTCAGCACGGTAATGGAGGAATGTGTGTGGAGAGACATCGGGGGGGGGGGGGGGGGGGGGGGGCAGACAACAACAGCAACAACAGTGAGCCGGTCAAAGCAGCTGCAGTCTGAGACGTTGTGTTTAATTCATTGAGCTTTGTCATGTCGCCATGATCAAAAGATAATTATGTATAGTATGAGTAGGTATATTATGAGGAGATACTGCTACTGCTGCACCTACTGCTAATAATAACACTAATAAATATTAGTCATTTTGGAAAATATAGTCTCGTGTATTTACTCTACTGGGGAGCTAATGGCTAATTCAGTAGCAGCTCATGCTAGTTGCCATGCTTTGTGTTTTCTGTTCACTGTGCCGTTTCCGGGGTTTGTACATCGTTTCATTCAATACAGGGTTATTGAAGATGGGGGGGGGGGGGGCTCACAGAGCTTGCTGGCTAACTGGCCATTCGTAAGCTTGTTAGTTTGGCTGCTAACGGGACAATAAAAGACACAACTGTGCCATCACTTGTCTGCAATCCTCTCCTCTTTTGGGGAGCAGTCCGTCCTCCGACAGAGGAGGCTCAAGAGTAGCGATTGGTTTGGTTCTCCACTCTAATGACATGTTGGGACGGTCAAGAACGACTTGCCAATGGAATGTAGAAGCTTACAAAAGTTGAACTTTGCCTCCCTGAGAAAATCCATTGAGTGATGATATTTTGCAATGTGTCCGTTTATAAAAACGACGACTTCATCGGGACAGCCAGCCACCATGACGTTGCCAGGCAACCAGCGCAGGACAGAAGCACTGGGCACATTGGTGAAGAAAAAGTTAGAGCACATAACTCCATCTGAAGCCAGGAATTGAAGTTTTTTACATTATTGCTCACGTTCCAATTGAATAAATGAGACCCGATGAGTTAATTACTTAAGTTTAGAGGTGCTGGCAGAAACAGTTTATGAACTTACAGCATTGGTTCTACGCTCGACTAATCACCTCCCGGCTCTCTGCTTAACAATGAGCAGATCCTTTGAATGTTAGAGTAGGGAGACAGCTCAAGCATGCGGGGCAGGGTTAAATAATGAACTGTTCCTTAGCTACTCACAGTTAACAGAGATATCAGAACAGACCGATCAGTGAGGTCAAACAGAAGTAAATATCACAAATTAAATTGTTCCGTTTGCCTCACCAGAACTTGTTGCCTTCAGCAGGCTGAGGGAGTCTTGATGAGCGGTTACATCATCACTGACATGAAGCATTATGTAAGTAAGCATCCACCTCTTCCTGCCATGACTGTGACTTTGCACCAAGCGGCACTTTTCTACCCTTGTTCGTCTGTCTTTGTAATAAGGGAGGGTCGCACAAAAGGCGATAATGGTCTTCTCCTTCGTCTCTGCAGGTGGAGAAACAAACTGCCCGGCCCGTGACGATACATCACTTCTTCCTACTCTTCCTCCTCTTCTTCCTCCTCTCCTGTCAGGTCACTACCATATAGCCGGGTCTTTTGTTTGCTCACACGGCTGAGTTTCAGAGCCGTGTGTTTACTTCTCCGAGTTTATTGGTAAACAAGCGCCTAATTAAATGATGATGCGGCGCTGCTCAACCTGCGCTGCTATAAATAGGTGAGCGTTAAGAAAGGCTGCTGTACATGATGGAGGGGGGGGGGGGGGGGGGTTGTTGTTTTGTGTGAGAGAGGAGATGAAAGACAAACGCCAACGCTGCTTGAATGGCTGAGTCGCACCTCACCCCCCTCCTCTTCCTCTTCTTCGCTGCCTCTTTTCTTGCATCGCTCTCATCCAACCAGCTGAACAGGACCCTCTGTTTGCCCCCCCACGCACCTCTCACACACACGCACGTAAACACACACACACACACACACACACACACACACACACACACACACACACACACACACACACACACACACACACACACACACACACACACACACACACACACACACACACACACACACACACACGCTGCAGTTTGTCTTTCTCTCCTCTGTCTGTCTTTACTCCTACTTTTTGTCTCCATTAATTAGAGCTGCTCTAACCTTCAGTGCTGCCCCCCCCCCCCCTCTACCTCCTCCCCGGCCTTCATCCATCTACTGTGAAAAAAAGACATCTCCAGGGGAATAAAGAATGAACGTGGCAACGTTTTTTTTTTGGGATGTGAAACAATGGGGAGAGTCCCAGCGCTGCGCTGCGTCGGCCTATTTATCTCCAGGTAAAGATGTGTCTCATCCCTTGCTTTCCGTCTCCCCCTTCCCTTCCTAATCCTGCACTCCCATGCTCCTCTTCAGCAACCTCACGCCCTCCCCCTCCTCCTCCTCCTCCTCCTCCTCCTCCTCTGAGAATCACCTGAGCAATCCATACCGTACAACTCTGGACCTCTGGAACCAGCGAAATGGCAACACTTTTAATTTTTAATCAGGGCCTCGGTCAGAGGGGACCTGGCTTTTTTCCGCTCCCGTTCTCCCTCTACCTTTCTCTCACCTTCACTTCCAGCCTCTCTCTCTTTCTCTCTCTCTCTCTCTCTCTCTCCCTATACCTCTCTTACTCGCCCACGCACACCACATCCCTCGTGTCTCCCTTCCCAAAGTCACGGTGATGAATGGGTGAGCGCTGCCATCTCCGTGCCCACCAGCGAGAGGCAGAGGCCGGCTAACGCGGCTCAGACGCTCTCGGGGATCACAGGCAGGGAGGAGAGTAATTAATCCAGTAGGATGGGAGGCAGGGCTGCAGGACATACTGTGAGCTTCAGGACACTGCGCGTGTGTGTGCGTGTGTGTGTGTGTTGGAGCACATTATTGGAAACAAAGGATAGAAACTCCAGACAGGTTTGTTTTCTACCTGGAACTGAAGGTGACGTGTTTCAGAGCACAAGGTTAGGCTGGTGTGTATAGGTGTGCGCGTGTGTGTGTGTGCGCATGTGTGTGTGCGGGTAGATGAGCTCCTTAAATCCACTTGGGTACAGACAGGAGCAGCCAGAGGCAACACAGAAGACTGTCCTTGAACTCCAGGGTCAAACACACTGAAACAGCGACACACACACACACACACACACACACACACACACACACACACACACATACACGTTTTTGCTACATGGTGGGGACGCCTGTGTAGAGGTTACGCGTGGGGACCTCATTTTCTGAATGGAATAACGGCATACTTTTCATCACATAAATTTTGTTTTGGTCCTGGGAACCAAAATATCAACTCAAGTATCAAAACTTCTCAAATTTAAAAAACTGAATTTTTGTCTGGTGTTTCTATCCCAGCGGGGACGCTCCTATCATGTCATAATACAAACCACCACCAGGGGACACTGTTAAAAATGTGTCTTTCAAGCCTATATACGGAATTCAAGCCTATATAAGGTATTCAAGCCTATATAAGGTATTCAATGGAGGGTAAGTTTATAGAAACTAGAGCTTTATTTTAAAAAAAGAGTTGTTTCTGTATTATATTTTGTTAATTCATTTAATATTGCATTTGTGGATTCACCATTAAATGTTGTAATTGTATAATGACTCATCTGTGTATATTGAACTCCACTCAATGTAAATGTCAGATCAGAATCAGAAATGTTCAAACTTCACAGCTTTATTTCAAAGTTCTGTGCATTTTTCAGATATAGTACACTGAATATTACAGCTGAAAGCATTACAGTTTTGATACTGTGATATTCAGTGCTTTGTATTTCAGTTGAAAAAAAAACCTACAAATGATGGAGCTGAATATCACAGTATCACAACTGCAATGCTCTCAGCATAATATTTCAAAGTAGTATTTCACTTGCAAAACAAATACTGAACTTGACTACTACAATACTTAAATTGTAATTCTGTAAACATTATTTCAACACTTACTGTTTCAAAACCTTTCAATGCCTCACAACTGTTGTGTACAACTTCTATTACAACTGCACTGCAATGTACACTTTTTAAGTGTAGTGAAATGGTTTTAAATAACAAAAAATACAACGAAAATATGTTTGTGTATCACAAAATAGATTCGTACAACTTTAATGCCGTAACGCAAATAGAAATATTCAAATATTTAACAAAGAAAACGAGGAATGTCAAAGAGAACAGGCACGATTATGAATTCTTCAAAAAAAACAAAAAACCTGTTAAACCTTCCATTTGACAATATTGAACAACGTCCAGCAACAGAAGTGCATAAATGTCCAGCAAAGATTGTACCTGTAGTCTTCCATCTGAACACAATAGTGCACAAATGTAAAAGCTTACCTTTCTTGCAAAGACTTTCGCTTTAGTGCATCAATTCGGTTTTTTGTGTAAAATTTCACTGCCTCCCACCTCCTTCCTTTGAGAGCTAGTGGTGACGTCTGAATGCATTCCAGGAACCTTCCAAGATCTGATGTGGTCCATGAGTGTTTTTTCCACAGCCTGGATTTCGTCGTTGGTCCACTTCTGTTTTTTTGTTTGTGATGACCCTGAATAAAATGAGACAGTAATTTAATGTTATTCAAAAACCAGCAAGTACTGAGGCTATAATGTTGTATCGATCTTGACTGTAGCAGTACACAAAATACGAGTAGAACAACCTGTAGTTGCAGTAACATAAGTATTTGGAGCAACAGTGTCTAATACAAAAATAGAACTCGCAGCAGAAATATAGACGGTAGTTGCAGAAGTATGAACAAAGACACGGTTTACTAACACTAGCTTCAGCATTACATGACACAAGTGGAGTACTTCATTTAAAACAACTGGTCATTGTCCATTTAGTCCAGAGGACATTATGTGATTTAGGACTAGATGAGATCTACTGACCTGAACAAATGAGTCCTTTACATAGATGATTCTGAATTCAATATACTGGATGATGTGAAATTATATTTCCTTACGTAATGATGCCAGTTACTTTAATATGGTGTTTCATTAGCCTCAAAACCTGGGCACACAAAAACCAGGTGCGTGATAGAAACGCACAGAGTAATATTGAAAGTTAAAGTATACTCACTATGCAGAATGGACAAAATAATATATTTATAGTAGGCTGAAATCATTGGATAATAATTATCGATGCATTAATGAATGTATCACTTTAATGTTGCAGCTGGTAAAGGTGGAGCTCATTTGAACTACTTAATACACGTATTAACTAAGTTACATACTACATAACGATACATGATAGTTTATTAGTTTATTTCTATTTTGGATAGGGAATCTATAAAATGTATTCTCATGTCAGTGGACTCACTAAATAACTTGATCCTAGGTGAGAAACTGAAAAACTTTGAAAAGATTACCTTTTTTTGTGTGTGATTGACCAGAGGCCTCTCCAACCAGCATCTTTTCATCCAAACTACCTATTAAAACACAAGCAAAACTGAGAATAACAGACTTTCAATTAATTTCATACATCCAATCAAATAGTGTCTACAATCTGTTGGTGCCCACAGAATAAACACTCATGTGGTATTTTAAGGAAACTGTATTAGGAAAAGTGATTGGAAATAAATCAATAAATAATACAGGCAAGGTAAAAGGCATGCAAATGATTAAGGCTAGCAATGTACCTGGACAGTGTGTGCTTTCTTTCCAAGAGAAATATTTTATCAGAAATTTTCACAATCCTCACATTTACTCGAAATATTACCTTTGGCTGGATGTGGATCATCCTCATCACTGTACTCAGAACTTGATAGAGGTTCTCTTTTGTCTCTGAGCATTTGTCTGTTGAGCTTAAAAAAAGAAAGGATTAGACTTGGATATTCTTCATTGTAAAATCACAAGCATTTAACAATAATAAATGTCAAGACAAAACAATAGACTAAAACTAGGCAACATGTTTAGAAAAGAAATTGAGTGCTGGGCTCTTAGGTTTCTTTTCCTGTGCCTTTATTTGAGATGCGAGACGTTAGCTCAAAAGACTTGTGCTTTGTCTCGTAGTGGCACTTCACATTACCGCTTTCAATAATCATCACAGCCTCTGAAAATATTACCCTGATTCCTGTAAACTGACAGATGTCATGGCCCTTTTCATGTTAGAATGTGAAGTTTTGCAAATAAACTTACAACTCCACTGTCGGTTCTCATGAGCTCTGGAACACTTGTGTCCTCATCGACATCAGCTGGAGTGGGGTCAAGAATATCGGTATTGTCACTGGACCGCTGGTGTTCTTCCTGAAAAACAAATCATTTTTTTGTAATGTTTAGACAGGCTCCCAACCTACCAGTCTGCCTACCTATCAGTCGACCTACCAGTCTACCTACCTACCTACCTACCAGTCTACACTGTTTTACATAAATAAAATAATACACAACCAAACAACAAATACTACAACTTATATTTCATCAGACATTATGAATAAGTGGCTGCAGTGCAAACTATTTAATTTATCCTTGTGGGAAACACTGTCGTAATAATGGAAGTCTAATATGTGTGATTAACTAGCTGTAGTCTGTAAGAAATTAATTACTCTAGCATTGTTTTGATTTCTGTTCGACATTCACAGTCGAGCAGGTTAACTGTCAATTAAGAACCCAAAGAAGATGACATATCCTACCTCGTTGGTCTGTTCAGGGTTAAAGCCATCTGTCACATCAGCGCCTGCAAATATATTAGAGGATAGAAATGTTAATATGGTTTACGATGAACTAATAACTTCAACATCATCTTTGATGGGTCAAAATGTGTTTCATTTGCGTCTAGACTATTTTTAAATAGTTATATGATTTAAACCCTGAGAGTATGATCAGTTTGGGATTGAAACCAATAGACTCCCTGAAGTATTCAGTATAATATTCTACACTATTACAAAAGACTTTCTCAGTATTTCAAGCTGCAGTGGTAGAATTTTGTGTAATTAAAATTGTTGCCTGAGCTGCTATTATTACATTTTGACTGAAATTAAAAGTAATTTGTTCTGGTCTTATAGGCTGCATTATAGTAAGGTGATCTACTTATTTCTGAAAGTATGAGGCTAAATATTCTACTTCAATACCCATGGTTATTTGAATTACAATATCTGCTTACATGTGAAGAAATACTTTTTTTTAAAGTTAACCTTGACTCAATATGTCAAATATGTCTCTTTGTTGAGCATAATATTCACGTTCTGTGGGAAAAGATAATGATGATAAAATATAAATTCTAAACAATATCTAAATATCATTTTGTGACTAAAAAAGCCCCACGATGTGTAAATTATCCATTTGTAGTTAACTGTAATTAGTTGTCCAGCCTTCCGTTAACGGTAGGCTGGTCTCAGATCGCATACCTGCAAACTCATGAGTGAAAAAGGTGACAAGCCCGAAACAGTGAACAGTGTGATGAGAGGACATGTGAGCCCTTGTTGCCGTAGTTCATCTCCTTGGAGCAGAGGCTACATTTAGCCTGAATATCAATGTGTTAAAACACTGTGACAGCAGGAAGCTGCACTCACGTCTGTTCAGACCTCCACCTTTATCCAGACCCACCTCCACCTTTATCCAGACCCAGCTCCACTCACAGCTCTGTTAGCTGCACATGCTAGCTGCACATGTTAGCTTAGTGTTAGCTAATATTAGCTGTCCATCTCGGTTAACTTCCAGCACATTGCAACAGCTCTTTTTATATGGCAGTACATGTACCAACATTAGGAGCAAGGACAATAATTAAAAACTTACCATTTCCATCCAGGTTCCACAGCTAGCCCGTCAAGTTACATGTGTGTGGAGCCGCTCGACAGTCTGAGGCAGTGAGTCACCTCTCCACGGGCGCATGCACTGATGGGGGAGGGGCCACGCCATGGTCCCCATGATGATGGTAAACGTCAGGTTTTGTGTAATGTCAGCAATGAAACTTAAGGTACTTTACACAGAACATGACATTGACTGTCCCCACCGTAACCTCACCCATCCCCCACTCCTTCGGTCACGATCAGCATGAGGGAGCTCTGAGGCTCGGCCTGGTCTGCAGCCGTTGTTAATAACTTAGACAGGTAATAGTAATTACTAAAACGGAAGGATTACATAAAATACCTGCTTAAGTTGAGACTTTATTGCTCAACTAGAATTTAGTATAAAGTATGTAAAAAAAAAATTCAATTAAAAAAGGACATTGAAATGAAACAAGCATTTCTAATGAAGTTAAGTAATAGAAGCATTTTTGAACTGTTAAAAAATTATACAACCATTGATATTCATAAAATAGAAACTACAACTATTTACAAGCCATTGTATTCAACAGAAGTATTTATATGTGTATTTAACTAACATATTATGAAAAGACTGTTAATGATGTGTACATGTTGCTGTTTCTGTTGGGTGCAATAAAAACACTTGTAAATGGCTTTTTATGCTAAAGTTCACATATGATGGACACAAGAGGACCCTCTTCAAGGTACAATTAGATTCAAGTCATTAGCATGCTGCTAACAGGAGATAGCATTCCAGAGGGTCTGCAGATTTGTCCGCAATATTTTCCTATTCAAGTCATCAAGGGGAATGTTGCCAAGCAATTTCCCATCAAATTCAACCATGTTGTGAGAAGTTATGATTATTTGAAGGATGGGCCAGTTGGTCATCACTTTCCATAAATTTTATCCTGGCAAAATCCCCCATTCAAATGTAGGCCAATTCCCTCCTCCCGCGCAGGCATGCTAAGTGCTAGGGAGTACCATCCAACTTGAATGTGCCTCATTGGGGCCTGTCTACAACATATTAAAAAAACAGGGCTCTGACATCTTCCGAAGTAAAAGATGGTCTGATCTCATCAAGAGTACGACAGGGTGTACAGCTTAGGGACATGTACCCCATGCTGAAGTCTGAGTTTGATACAGGCAAAAATCAGTTCTGGATAATCTAGAGGGATTTCTTTCCAAGTGGTCCTATTGTAGGCCTTGTCCACAATGTGTGTGCACAATCTGGGGGTTCTAGGACCCATATTTGAGAAATTATGGCCATTCTTGCATATGCCAAAATATAAGTGAATAAGGCCCCAATTGAGCCCAATTAAGCCCTTTGTGGCTGTTTTTGGGGACCTTAACTTGCAGCTATGAGGCCCAGATTATAGGTGTGTAATGGTGACGAGCCCCTCTTTGAGGCAGAAAGGGATTTAAAACCCTACCCCTTTTTAAAGTATAAAAAGTTTGAGAAAAGACTGGTAAAATCTGGATTGTGACCACTTTTTAATATTGATCAATTTTAAAACACTTGTCAATGGCCTTCTTTGATGAAATTCACATATGATGGACAAAACAGGACCCTCTTCAAGGTTCAATTGGATTCAAGTCGTTAGCATGCTGCTACCGGAAGTTAGCTTTCCCAAGGTTCTACAGATATCTCGCTTTAGATCCTGCATCACCTTATCACAGGCGACTGATTTATGCAAAAATCAGGCAGTTCCAACCTTTCACTACGATTTAATGGCCCGTTTCTCACTTGCCAAAACAGGCCGAAAGATGAGGTCATATGCCTCAATTTTGACTTTTGGGGCTGTTTTTGGGGACCTTAACTTGCAGCTACGAGGCCCAGATTATAGGTGTGTAATGGTGACGAGCCCCTCTTTGAAGGAGAAAATGAATCAAATCTCTACTTTAAATTAAAGTGGACATTTTGAGAGAAAAGACTGTTGAAGGCCATGTCGGAACATAAGTGTCATCTGGGTAGAGACATCCATAGTTCACTATGGGAAAAGTGTTTGGAATGTCCCATTGAGTTTTATACCATTTAACGATGGGGCAAAGATGGAATGACTGTGAAAATTTCACGGTCCTAGCCCATTGTTTTATGGGGTAATTAGGCCAAATAACTTTAAAATGAAGAAAAATGCCATATATTACTACGGGAAAAGTGTACCGAATTTCCTATTGATTTTCATACCACGTGGTTTGTGGCCAAGGGCCGACTGACTGTGAAATTTTCAGCGTGCTAGCCCACTGCTTTCTAGGGGTATTAACTGAACGTCTATTTAAGCCAAATAAATGCTAAATGCCATGAATCACTATGGGAAAACTGTACAGAATTTCCCGTTGATATTCAGACCATTTCATCTTGGGGCAGAGGTTGACTTAATGTGAAAATTTCAGCCTCCTAGCCCATTGCTTTCTAGGTGTCTTTAGGCAGAATTGAGTCAAAAGGCCGTAATTTCTACGTGTACGGAGTTTACCATAGCAGAAAGTGTACCATCGCAGAAAGTGTATGGAATTTCCCCTTGATTTTCATACCACATGGTCTTTGGCCAAAGGTCGACTGACTGTTAAACTTTCAGGGTCCTAGCCCATTGCTTTCTATGGGAATTTGGGCAGAGTTCGGTGAGAAATCCATAATTCACTATGGCAAAAGTGTTTGGAATTTCCCCTTGATTTTCATACCACATGGTCATTGGCCAAAGGTCAACTGACCGTTCAATTTTCAGGGTCCTAGCCCATTGCTTTCTATGGGAATTTGGGCCGAGTTCGGTGAGAAATCCATAATTCACTATGGGAAAAGTGTTTGGGATTTCCCCTTGATTTTCATACCACATGGTCATCGGCCAAAGGTCGACTGACCGTTCAATTTTCAGGGTCCTAGCCCATTGCTTTCTATGGGAATTTGGGCCGAGTTCGGTGACAAATCCATAGTTCACCCATCTCATCCAGTTCACCCAGTTCACCCAGTTCACCCATCTCACCCAGTTCACCCATCTCACCCAGTTTACCCAGTTCATAATATCCCATCAAATTCAACCATGTTGTGAGAAGTTATGACTAGTTGAAGGATGGGCCGTTTGGGTAATCACTTTCCATTCATTTTATCGTTCAAAATGCCCCATTCAAATGTAGGCCAACTGCCCCTCTTCCCGCGCAGGCATGCTAAGTGCTAGGGAGTCCCATCCAACTTGAATGTGCCTCATTGGGGCTTGTCTACAACATATTAAAAAAGCAGGGCTCTGACATCTTCAGAAGTAAAAGTTGGTCTAATCTCACCAAGAGTGCGACAGGGTGTACAGTTTAGGGACGTGTACCCCATGCTGAAGTCGGAGTTTGATACAGGCAAAAATCTTTTCTAGATAATCTAGAGGGATTTTATTCAGGTGATCCTATTGTAGGCCTAGTCCACAATGTGTGTCCACAATATGTGGGTTCTGGGATCCATATTTGAGAAGTTATGGCCATTCTTGCATATGTCAAAAAATCCACTAATATAAGGGATTAAGGCCCCAATTAAGCCTTTTGTGGCTGTTTTTGGGGACCTTAACTTGCAGTTACGACGTCCAGATTATAGGTATGTAATGGTGACGAGCCCCTCTTTGAAGGAGAAAAGGATTCAAAACTCTACCCCGTTTTAAAGTATAAAAAGTTAGAGAAAAGACTGGTGTAAACTGGCTTTCGGCCACTTGGGAAGATAAGTGTCATTTGGTTCGAATCCTTTCTGTTGGGTGAAATAAACACAGTCCATTTCCAATTGATATTCGCACTATTTAATCTGTGGGCAAAGGTCGACTGGCTGTGAAAATGTCAGGGTCCTAGCCCGTTGTGCTCTATGCGAATTTAGGCCGACTTATGTCAAAAATCCTTAGTTCACTGTGGAGAAAGTGTTTGGAATTTCCACTTGATTTTCATACCACGTGGTCTTTGGCCAAAGGTCGACTGGCTGTGAAAATTTCAGGGTCCTAGCCCGTTGTTCTCTATGCAAATTTAGGCCGATTTAGGTCAAAAATCCATAGTTCACTATGGAGAAAGTGTATGGAATTTCCACTTGATTTTCATACCATGTGGTCTCTGGCCAAAGGTCGACTGGCTGTGAAAATTTCAGGGTCCTAGCCCGTTGTTCTCTATGCAAATTTAGGCCGACTTAGGTCAAAAATCCATAGTTCACTATGGAGAAAGTGTATGGAATTTCCACTTGATTTTCATACCACGTGGTCTTTGGGCAAAGGTCGACTGGCTGTGAAAATTTCAGGGTCCTAGCCCGTTGTTCTCTATGCAAATTTAGGCCGACTTAAGTCAAAAATCCATAGTTCACTATGGAGAAAGTGTATGGAATTTCCACTTGATTTTCATACCATGTGGTCTCTGGCCAAAGGTCGACTGGCTGTGAAAATTTCAGGGTCCTAGCCCGTTGTTCTCTATGCAAATTTAGGCCGACTTAGGTCAAAAATCCATAGTTCACTATGGAGAAAGTGTATGGAATTTCCACTTGATTTTCATACCACGTGGTCTTTGGGCAAAGGTCGACTGGCTGTGAAAATTTCAGGGTCCTAGCCCGTTGTTCTCTATGCAAATTTAGGCCGACTTAAGTCAAAAATCCATAGTTCACTATGGAGAAAGTGTATGGAATTTCCACTTGATTTTCATACCACGTGGTCTTTGGCCAAAGGTCGACTGGCTGTGAAAATTTCAGAGTCCTAGCCCGTTGTTCTCTATGCAAATTTAGGCCGACTTAGGTCAAAAATCCATAGTTCACTATGGAGAAAGTGTATGGAATTTCCACTTGATTTTCATACCACGTGGTCTTTGGCCAAAGGTCGACTGGCTGTGAAAATTTCAGGGTCCTAGCCCGTTGTTCTCTATGCAAATTTAGGCCGACTTAAGTCAAAAATCCATAGTTCACTATGGAGAAAGTGTATGGAATTTCCACTTGATTTTCATACCACGTGGTCTTTGGCCAAAGGTCGACTGGCTGTGAAAATTTCAGGGTCCTAGCCCGTTGTTCTCTATGCAAATTTAGGCCGACTTAGGTCAAAAATCCATAGTTCACTATGGAGAAAGTGTATGGAATTTCCACTTGATTTTCATACCATGTGGTCTCTGGCCAAAGGTCGACTGGCTGTGAAAATTTCAGGGTCCTAGCCCGTTGTTCTCTATGCAAATTTAGGCCGACTTAGGTCAAAAATCCATAGTTCACTATGGAGAAAGTGTATGGAATTTCCACTTGATTTTCATACCACGTGGTCTTTGGGCAAAGGTCGACTGGCTGTGAAAATTTCAGGGTCCTAGCCCGTTGTTCTCTATGCAAATTTAGGCCGACTTAAGTCAAAAATCCATAGTTCACTATGGAGAAAGTGTATGGAATTTCCACTTGATTTTCATACCACGTGGTCTTTGGCCAAAGGTCGACTGGCTGTGAAAATTTCAGAGTCCTAGCCCGTTGTTCTCTATGCAAATTTAGGCCGACTTAGGTCAAAAATCCATAGTTCACTATGGAGAAAGTGTATGGAATTTCCACTTGATTTTCATACCACGTGGTCTTTGGCCAAAGGTCGACTGGCTGTGAAAATTTCAGGGTCCTAGCCCGTTGTTCTCTATGCAAATTTAGGCCGACTTAAGTCAAAAATCCATAGTTCACTATGGAGAAAGTGTATGGAATTTCCACTTGATTTTCATACCACGTGGTCTTTGGCCAAAGGTCGACTGGCTGTGAAAATTTCAGGGTCCTAGCCCGTTGTTCTCTATGCAAATTTAGGCCGACTTAGGTCAAAAATCCATAGTTCACTATGGAGAAAGTGTATGGAATTTCCACTTGATTTTCATACCATTTAATGAATGGGCAAAGCTTGAATTTCTGTGAAAATGTCAGCCTCCTAGCCCATTCTTTTCTGGGGAAATTAGGCCAAATAAAGTCAAGATAAAGTCAAAATGCCATAAATTACTACAGGAAAGGTGTACGGAATTTCCCATTGATTTTCATACCACTCAATCTATGTGGAAAGATTTAATTACTGTGAAATTGTCAGCATGCTAGCCCATTGCTTTCTAGGTATTAACTGAACGTCTATTTAAGCCAAATGATTGCAAAATGCCATAAATCACTACGGGAAACTGTACAGAACTTTGGAAAATCGTAACTCGGCAGTCCGGAAGGGCGGGACAAAAAGTCAGGGTTTTTATCCTTACCCCAATGCAATGTTGCTCCAAGTTCTTCCTATAGTATATATATAGTGTTGTGCGCAAGAGTTTTATCCTCAGATTCCATGCATTAGATCAGAAGGTCACCACGGGAATATTCAAAGTAAGAGTTAAAAAATGAGGCCTGTAGCCACCATATAGCTAGTTGTTACAAAACAACTTACAATGAGCTTTGCTAGCTACAAGGGGTGCCACCATAGAAATACATTTTACGGTTTTCCGTGGTCTATTGAAGAGTTAGTTGTTATAATGACAACGCACGTCTGTGTGGCTAAGTGTTGTTGCAGCTTGGAAGAGAGCAGACTTAGCTCCAGAGACAGATGGCTAGCTACTGAGCTAGGTAGCTTATCTTTCTCCTGAGCAGGCAGGGAGTTATTCCATTATTTACATGTATCACAGGCTTTGTCTGACCTTTTGTTTCTTCTGGAAATGTTTGCCCTGTAAAATCATACTAAGCATACTTAAGCACGGTGCAAAAACACTGGCACTGCACTGTTATGAATTGCCATCATGATTCATCCAGAGAAACTGATATGAAGAGGTCAGAAAAGCATTATGAGCTCGCAGCTGCTTGTGAGAACTGCTGGTGCGAAAAATAAATCATGGTACACCAAAGAGTGAAATGTAGAAGGGCCCACTTTCAGCACCAGCCAGATGAGTAGCAACTTGGGTGGCTAATTTTCTGTAAATAGAGAAGCATTCAAGCATTGTTAAATTAGCAAGCTGGCTAGCAAACTAGACAACTGGCTAGTTAGCTAGCTTGCTAATTCCACTATGCTTAAATGCTTCACTAGTTACAGAAGATGGTCACAACAGCGGGCTGGTGGCCAGCAGCATCGCTGGGTCTAACAGTCCCTCGCCCTAACGCCCTATACAGAAAGTTTATTTTTTAGCTTTTGCAGCGTTATCTATGGTCGTAATAGTGGTCCAAAATGATGTCAAATTGCATACTTTAAGTCAAAAATATTCAAATATCCTTGGAGGACAACCAAACCCAAACTATCCTAGTATATTTTATTCAATGTAGAAATTCACGACTCTTTATCCTGCTGCGTAATATATCCTGTCTGATATGCTGCTCCTAAAACCTGAATAAATAGCTCACACCCTGTTGATTTCAGGCTGAAGGCATCGTACAGTAAAATATGTTTTAGAGTGATACTATAGGCTACAAATAACAGGAAAGCACTTTAAGTATTAACACTATGGGTAAATATACAAGCACACCACCGTAACCCTATACTGTTTCAGTTGGCGTATTATAGACCTACTATAGAAGATGCATAGCATTTGAATAGTATAATAATAGAACAATCAAATCAAAAACTGACACAGAATGCTATAACATGCTTAAAGATATAATAAATAAATAATTCAATTAATTTTGTAGAGTCCAAAATCATAAAACATAAATACATAAGGAGCAAGACATTGCTGACACCAGCCCACACACACGCCAACAAGTGAATGAATAATGGGAGTAATGGGACTTATTTTTCTCGGACTTCAAGAACGGCATCTGGCTATATCAATGTGCTTTCCCACGCTGTACAAGAGTGTGTGGATGAAGCATTAAGTTGCGACTCTCTATGCTTTGTGATGTTACTACTCCCCTTGTCTTTTCAGTCATTACTGCAAAACCTCTCCTCAGTGAGTCCGCAACTTGCCATATGTAGTTTACACGGAGATTAGCCTAATATAACGATTGCAATAGTAAGTGTACACATGAAAATGGCCGCCCCTCAAACCATCCTGCTGTATTGATTTAAAGGAAAATGTCTTTTCTACTCCTATTTTATGTTTATGGATACAACTCTAAACCTGCATTTGTCTGTTATCATCAATATCATTGTCATTGAACAGTGAGCACTGTTTAAAAGTTAGCTTTAAAAAAGCAGTGCAACAAAACAAGACCTTATTGATCTTACACCTCTGACATGGCAAAATAAATCAAATATAGACTATTATTATAATTGTTGTTGTTATTGTCAATAATATCAATGATGAGATAATGAATTGTGGTAAAATATCATTACAATTGTATGGAAGAAACTTAAAACAGGCATTTTACATGAGAAATATATAGACAATATACATTATGGTTATCGTTGTTTTTATGCAAATTTTTAAAAAACTATAGCAATATAAATAATATCAATATTAATATTAAGTATTTGTGTATTTATACATATATTTCTTTTTTATCAAATGTAGCATTTCATTCATGCTTATCTTTGGTCAAAAAGACACATTTAAAGTGTATTCCCAAACTGTAATACTACCTTTGACCAATAGGGGGCAATAGAGAGTGGACAAACAGCGATACACACTTCAAGAACAGCCTACCTCATGGGGACTGCAGTACTAGTGTGTATACACTAGGGGAGCATTCATACACACACACACACATTTTTTTCTTGAAAATGGTTTCCAGGGGACTTCTGAGAAAACTACATGGGGCATGTCTAGACACTGTTCTGAAGCTTGTAGGAGGGGTTTGCCGGTGGGGACCTCAGTTTTTGTCCCCACGGTGACACGAGTCCCCATGGGTCTGTGTGCAGTCAGGTCAAAGTCCCCACCGGGATACAAAGACAAACACACACACACACACACACACACACACACATAATGAATTCAGACATCAGCGAGGATGGAGACCGAGGCTAAGTAGAGCCTTTTTAAACTGTGAGAGGGAGGGGAGGGGGTGTGAGCTATTATTTCAGCTCCTTTGTTTGAGTAAATCCATTATTGGTGCCGTTACTCAGAATAATCAGGAAACTGTAATTGTCTGCGGACGGCGGGGAGGTCTCCAAATGAAATTACATTCACCTTGATAAGAGAGTCTCGCAGACAACTACGAGGCACATGAAAGATGAGTTTGGAGTCGGATGTATAAACAGGTGTGTTCTCCATCAGCGCTCCATGTTAATTGGGCCAATCCATTACCCACTTTGACGTGCTTAATGTTTCGGGTGATGACCAATTAGGGCGGCGCCGAGCGCCGTACACAGGCGCCTGGCTGGTTTCCTCTGGTCCGTGACGTCTCACCAGGGGCTACAGCTCCATGCATCATTAGTCCTGGCCTAGCCAGCATACCAATCACATGTCCCTATAGCCCAAATAGGATAACCGGGGGGGAAGAGGAAATGGCTTCGATGCTGTAGACCTGCTCCGAGTGCGGTCTCCCGGGGGTTTTTTTTAATGGACGAGGCTGGAGCAATTACGGCGGGAATGAAGCCGGAGAGGAAACACGCCAAAAAACTTTCTGGGTTGAAACGAAACGCAGCTGAGAAATATTGGACTTTGCAGCAAACATGAAAAACCTGTGTGAGTGCACATGGGGAGGGAGGGGCGGAGGGGGGGGGGGGTCACTGACAGTGCAGGCCTTGTGGAGAGTGGAAATTGTTTCATCTGTCTCTGGTACACAGCAGCCGGCAGATCGGTGATGCAACACTTTTATTTGGGGTTGAGGGGGAATGAAAAAACGAGACGGAGAGTCTGCAGCCGTGCCGGCGGCTCTGTGAGGCTGCACTTACACACAGCGGTGCTTTGAGCATGAACACCGACACGCTCGCAATGGCAGTCATCTCAGTGCGTTAGCGCGCTAACATCTGCCAATCGGCGCCAGATGCAAAGTGCAGCTGAGGCCGATGGGATGTCGTTGGTTGATGAGCGACGTTGGAACGTTGGCCTGCCGATGGTGCTACACGAGTAAACGGATCCACAAAGTCACTTGAATTCATGCAGAGGGGAACATGAGTTTGAACATCGCCACGCAGCTAGCCTCCTCTTCGTCAGCGGCGGGCTTCGTCAACGAGTCGGCTGTCCCCGAATGCAGGTCGAAGTGCAAACAGCACAGCAGAAGGAGTTATGGTCCTTTTCAAGTTGTAGGAAATTTTAAGAAATTATAATAGAAGTGATTAATGATTCATAATTAAGAAATCATAATTAGAAGTGTTTTGGAAATACATAATTAGAATATTCATAATTGTAGAAGTGTTAAGCCATAAAAGACAGTCATTGAATGTATTTAGAATAGCAGAGGGAAAGCGAGATTTCTAGACAGGCAATTACGGATCACACCCGTGCGAGGGTCCTGCGAGGAGGAGGAGACTGTTGAAGTTAGCCAATAGGAATTGAGATAGACAAAAGGGGGGGGGGGGGGGGGGGGGGTTCAAACTGGGCTTCGGAAAGGGCTTCGGAAAGTTGTTGGCTCTCTTCTTGCTTTGCCCTCAGCCTGGACACGATGTCTCCATGCTGAGGTGCAAGTGAATAGCTTTTCCGCGGATCATGTTATATTTTATATTCTGTTAGTAGTGTACTTCATTGTGTAATTGTATTAGCTTCAGTAGGATTAAATTATTTTTAATTGTAAACCAGTTTTTGGTCGATGTATTAAGAAGCGACGCTACTGTAAACATCAGTACCGCGTGGTCTCCGGCCTTCTCTCTCCGTGGGGAAGATTCAAGCCTCCACGAAGTCCAACCAGCAACCCTCACGAGCCGCTTGAAGATCGGATCAAAGATACTCGTCCACCTATCGAGAACAAGTGTTGACGCGCCGAGCTGCATCTGAACTGTCAAAAGACAGAAATGGGTCTTTTCTCCGAGGGTTTCTCCATCATGGGACTCTCTTTTCTCCAATGGAGATTACCAGACTTTTATGAAGCGAGCTGGTACAGCTGCTGGTTTCCAGTGCGATGACATGAGGCAGTGGAATGGAGAGACTGGATGAAAGAGGAGGAGGAGGAGGGATGAGTGGAGATGAGAGGTCACAGAGGAGAGGAGAGCAGGCTGACAGATATGGAAATGAAGTCAAGAGGAAGACAGAGATACGAACTTTAACTTTGCTTCCTCTTTGTATTTACCCTTCAAACAAAAAAAAAAAAGAGACAGGGCAGCCTAATAAAACATTTATCATTCTAGGAAAGCTCTTTAATGTCTGACATTAAAAGGCAGAAAGGAGGGAGAGAGAGATGAGAAGAGAGGGAGACGGAGACAGAGAGGGGGGGGGGTGTGTATGTCTCGGAGTGGATGGTGGTGAAAGGTGGAGGAGTGACGGGGCTGGAGGGATTCACAGGAGAACTATGCATACACTGTGCTGTTACACACCCAGAGATACAAAGAAAAGTACAAATACTGTAAGAAAGAACTGACGTAGCCGTTTACTTTGCAGTTGCCTTGATCACCACTGCAGACGTATGAAACAGAAAATGTGCAGCTGCTGCATCAAGATAAATACATTGTTTTGGTCAATGTGTGTGTTTATTTGTCTCATCCACAATGAAAGAGGAAGAACAAAGACCAAAGAAGCGTACTTGCTAAATGAAGACGTTTTAGAGGCTGACTGGCGCGCTAGAAACGAAGCAAAAAGCACTGATACGACACAGCGAGAATCATATTCAGACAATGTGCAATTAATAACATGTTCCTCAGATACGAAAGAATGCTCTTCTAAAGTACTGACATGGAACTATTCAATCAGATATCTCATCAAAGTACAATCATTTTGTATCAACAGAATCATCAGCATCTTTCTCCTCTCCTTTATGGTTATGCAAATGAGATGTTTTAGTTCACAAAGAGTGATCTTAAGAGTCGAAGAAAAATCTTCGTGCATTCTGTTTTATTGCTTTTCTCTGAAATATGTGTCTGAAGTGATGTGAGAGGAGAAGATACCGAGTTACGGGCAGAGCGCAAAATTAATTGGGTATGATGAAAGTGAGGCAGACAAAGGGAGCAGAACACGGAGAAATGAAAGAGAAACATCTCGGCTGTGTTCAGTCAACCAAACAAACAGATGGACGGGCGGAACACAAGCAGGAATTAGTCGTGAGAGATTTGTCTTCGGCTTCACGATCGCAGGACATTTTGTACACTTAAAGCCGTAAAACACGGGTCACCGGGTTGTTCCACATGAACGAATCTCACCGGCACACAAAGAACACGGGATGCTACATGCAGACTCTGTCGCTTACGTGGAATAAGTTAACATGCCCGGCAGTGAGAATGCTCTCCCCAACACAACACGTTGTGATTGTGAACGGTGTGTGTGTCACCTTCTCCCACCTCTGCCTGCTGTAAACAACATAAAACTGCGAGCATATCAGTTCTGCAGAGATAAATGTACAGGCGCACGGCAAGCAGCATCAGCATGTCACGTCATGACAGATATTTCAGTGAGTGTCACCAGTCAAGGCTGGAAGGCAGCCGGGTGATGGAAATGTTTGTATCTTCGGAACTGTGATGATTGTTTGAAATGGGTCAACAAGAAAACACGAGCCGGAACAACAAACAATTTTGATGTTTCTTCTGTAAAAAAAAACTAAAATAGAATTGCTTCCTCCTCGTGGCTGTATGAATGAGCCTGTCATGTTGCAGTTTCTGTTTCTCCAACATGTCATCACTTCATCGTTCTATCCAATTGTACATGTGAAATTGTCATAATTACCACCAAATTCAAATCAGTCCAACCTCGAGTGTAAGAGGACATTTGTGTCAAATGTGAAGAATTTCCCTCCAACTACTGCCAGTGAGCGGACCCCTGAGCTTAGATTGTGACATGAACTGTTAAAGGAATAGTTCGACATTTTGGGAAATACGTTTAGTCATTTTTTATTTATTTTTTTGCTACAAGTTAAATGAGAAGATTTATGCTTTTCTCCTGTTTGTTGCTAAATATAAAGCAAGAGTCAGCGGCCACGTAGCTTAGCTTAGCATAAAGCCTGTAGAGAGGGCCAACAGCTGGCCAATGCTTTGTTTTTTTTGTTGAACCAAACAAGATATTGATATCAAGTATTATTAAGTGAGCTGGACTTTGTTACATGTGGACAGACTGTTTCCGGTCTATGTTATTAAGCTTTAGGCTATTTAAACGTGTTAAACTCAAGCCGTTAAACTCAAGCCGTTAAATGGATGGGTCACATAAAGCACGGCCCTTCACCCAGGAGACCGTTGTTCCCGTTTCTTTAATTAAGGGGAACTAAAACCTTCAAAATTCATAAATCTTATTCCTCTGGTCAGTCCAAAGATATTAGTAACCATGAAGTACCCTCTCTCAAATGATAAAACTAGAGTGCTTAAACTCAAATGTGTGATGTCATCAAGTATGAAGTGTGGCACTGCTCCACAGACGGTGAATTGGGTAAGATTGCAACCTGGGGAATGTATGAGTGTGTGGGGTACATTTTCTGTTTCACAACTGAGAACACGACAGCAGAATAAAGATCATTTGAGTATAAAAGTCAGTCTCCCATTCATCGTCTGTGGAGCAACTCCAGACTCATACCTGATGGCGTCACCAGATTGAGACTTACTTCTCTGGTTTCCGGCTTTGAGGGAGAGTATAACTCATGTTCACAAACATGTATTAAGGCCATATTGGAATTATTAATTTAGGTGGTGTTCCCCTTTAAGGTTGGGATAATGCTTTGGACATCTTCAAGAAGAAAACTTCCCTGGCAGTCCAACAGCCTGAAGCATCCGTACTTCAGGTGATGAATATGTATGTTGTTATAGAGCTGAAGCACAAACAGGCGACAGTCGTTAACTCCCGCTGCTCCTCGCTCTGATGCACAGCTTCAGCTCACACGGCGGTCGATTGACTTTTTAAGGAACCATCAAAGGAAACGGCACCACCGGGGCGCACGGGGGAGAGCAGAGGAACGTGCTGAGCTTAACACGCACGCTCATCGCACACATCCATCATCCACACGTGGGCAGGCTGGTCGATGAGATTAATACCAAAGTTATGATCTACTGTCTGTCGCTTTCTGATGGTACACAATAGCGCTTGTTGTTTTCAAGCATCGCGTGTGCTCAAAATACAAAGTGTGTCTTCACATGCCGCTCGGTAATATATATAAAACATGCTGAAATGTTCTTTTTAGAGAGGCATCATGAGTGTTTTCACAGACAGGGTGTGATGCTGCAAAGCATCTGCTCCGTAAACTAGCTCCACTAGATTAGACAAATGGAACTTTTTGAAAAAAATCCGTTTCTTTGACTGAAAATAATTCTACCCGAATTCATCTTCCAAGAAAAATAATAAATCAGTCACAGTCGGGGGGACTGTGCTGCTCGGCATCCGACACCGACGCACGGAGGAACTCTTTAGAGTGTTTGCAACTAACACCAACGTAAACGCACACGCAGAGCAAGTGACCTACTATAAAGTCCATTTAAGGTGTACAGGAGGAGAGGTGGATGGGTCAAACAAACACAGGACTTTCATCAAGGAAACAGCCGTTCATGTCCCACGTGACACTAAAATTACACGCTGAAATTTTGTCACTAGTTGTTAGTCACGTTAACGTCAACCGCACTCTTTTCCTGTACCTAACCAAGTGGTTTTGTTGCCTAAACTTCATGTGAAGACGGACGTTTATTTTGAACAGACACTATGCATGTAACGTGCGTATTTTGACCGTCGCCGACACGTCCAGTGTTACAGTTTGAAGCTTCGTGCCACTGACAGTGAGAACGCGTTGCAACGCTTTGTATTCTTGTCAATTTTGAGTGAAATGTTTTTACCGTAACAAGGCTTTTCATTTTGTAAGTACTGTAGTTGAAATCTCGTGCAGTTCACGTTATAAGCTTTTCACCAAGCCCCATAGAGGAATGTGGGGGATATTTGCAGTGGATGGTATGACATGGTCGACTCTGATCCTCTCACTGATCTTTTCTCTGCACACTAACATTTACAAGGTAAAAATATATCTTTGCTAGGTTTGAACATGTGAAACATTTTAAAATAATGCAGTTTGAACCAGATCTATATTTTTTCACATCAAGTAAAGTTTCATGAAAGTATATTTCCACCTGAGAAGAGCCTTATAGAAGTCCCTCCAGCTCTGATCACATGATCACAGAGCAGAGACTTAAGAGTGGCCCTCGACAGCCTCTGGGCCTGAGCCATGAGGGCTGAAGGTTCAGGTCTCACTAGGGGTCCCGTCACATTTCTGCCTGCCTTAAGTAGCTCAGACAAAGTCTGGACTAGACACACACACACACACACACTCCTCCTGGGCCTTGTTCTTCCTATTGCTCTGGTCCGCTGTGGGCTTCCACAGACGGCGGTTTGTCTGTCGCACCGTCTGCGCTGAGCCCGGCAGTCGGACCCCGGGGAGGAATTCTGGCTCGGGGGCGGATCAGGCATCCTCCAATGATCCCGCCGTGACACGGCCCCGCCACTCCGCGAAACCAGAGCCGTGAGGTGAGAGCTGCACTGTTCCACTTTAAGCCGGTACCGACTCAAGGGAAGGGAGGTTCTCGCACACGACACACGCACACAAACAAACCTAACGCTTTTCACATTGCTACTGCGTCTCATTGTCACCTGATACTTGGAAACACACACTGATTTAAGTTGAAGAAAAAACCCGAAGAGAAAGATAGTCACAGACAACGTATTCTGGTGTCGATGCAAACATCCACTGCAAATGAATTAAAACCTTCACGTTCAGAGATAATTGGGGTTTTTCCATCAGATTTCTGAATTGTTCCAGTGCACTCAGCATCAGGACCGGGCGTCGGCGTATGCTCCAATTTGTTCCAGGTATGTGGAGCACAAAATGTAAAAATCTGTCTTTCTCAGGTCAGTGGTGGCTCCGGGAAGCTGGAACAACATCATCCACATGTAGTCGATAAGCCACTTACAATGAGAGCAGAAGGGCTCCTCGAATACGCAGGAACTAGTGTCTCTGAAACAACTCACACTTACAAAGACATAAATAAATAAAACCCACATGAAAGATACACGATGCTGTAAGCACTAGGCCTGACTCAAATAGTCCACAATCCGATCTCAGGAGCCCGATTCGAGGTAATGAAACAAAGGATCATTCATCAATAGCAACATGGCTAATTCAAAGAATAGGCCTATATTTATCAATAAGAGCACCAGATATATTTTAAATTGATCAACAATTCTCTAAAAATCTGCTGGGGGAGGTGCCGTTGAAGCAGCTGTTTGCGGTGCGTGCAACAGCTGTATGCGGCTTGTGTCTCTCTCTCTCCCGTCGACTGTCCTCTGGCTTCCCCGTCGTGTCCCTTCTGTCTGTGGAGGGCTACAACGAGGAAAATGGAATTAGGACCGAAAGCTCTGTTAAAAGAAACCGTGTCTCTCGGTCTATCGATCTCCGCTCCTGTGTCAGTACTACGGACACACACACACGCGCACGCTCACACACACACACACACACACACACACACACACACACACACACACACACACAACAAACAGTGCTGTCCTGAACAACAGCTAAACCGTAGTCATGTTGTATCTCGGCCAATAATGTAGTTTTTACTATTATTTATAGATACATGAAGATACATGAATACATGAAACGGAGGAACCATGAGCATGAAAAAAACCCACATGAATCAACGATCAGTTGAGTAGAGGCGAGACATAGAGATTCACGGAGGAGAGAGTTTGAAGATATTACTTCAGCAAGGACAGCAGTCAAAGTCAGAATCCCAGCGCCGTGAAGTAAAAGCAGACATGCGTTCATTTGCATATTCATCACATTCAGCGTGCATCCTGCCAGAGGCCCTGTATCCCTGTAGCCCTGTGTAACTAATAATGTGGGGCGTGCTGTGCTGCAAAGTCGAAGTGGTGACTTGAAAGCGTGAATAAATGTGTGCTCAATAGCTAATTGATAAAACTGTGACACAGGTATATTTATGAAAGCTGTTTTCTGCCTTTCTTGTTCTTTTTCACGCAATAACGTATGATTATGAAGAATGGAAAAATGCTTTAAATTAGGAAATGATTTAGCTCAGATTCATTATGTTTTGTCTGTCATGTACTATGTTTGATGAACGTATTATTATATTTCAGGCTTTGGCTTTAAATACTTCCACATCATGCCCCTGTATTATATTACATGTGTTTTCCAACACCTTGACATGCTGTTTTTTTAAAACTAAAAATCACAATCAGCCTGCGTCAAGGTTGGGCTCGTCACGGTGGGGGCCGAATAAACTCAAATCAAGCTCCGACTTTGATGAGCTGATCAGTTCTGTCGTCGTACAGTAGTTCCGGATAAATGTGGCCCGAGTGTACTTCGTTAAGAGACTTCAAAGGGGCTGTTTGAAACGAGGCCATGGAAATGCCAGAGCACTGGTGGAGCGCCCGGCTGTCCTTTAAAGTTCCGCTCTCGGCTCCCTTGGCTGCGTGTTAATGATGAACAGATAAGATATTCAACCGAGTGGCGTCGCCGTGCATCCGTCTGCCCGAAATTCACCCCCTTCCCGCTCTCTTGTGCGAACCAGACATATGTGCAGGAGGGTTGAGCGTCTGTCTGCCACACAGCGTAACTGCAACCGATTGTTCCATTTCGCCTCCAAATAAAAGATATCCCTCCGTGTGGTCAGTGCGTGTCCCGAGTGCGAGGCGACGGGCAGTTACTCTTATCTGGGAGAGGGGAAGGTTGGCTTGTGTAATTATTTTCACTGGCTTTGATCCAGAGCAGCCTCTTCTAGACACCTGTTGGCCTCGTCTGACGCCTGATAATTAGACACACATCCGCAAGAGCAGCACACACGAGCAGGCGACGCCTCGCCACACACACACACACACACACACACACACACAATAATCCTCCTACAGAAGAAACCTACATCTGAAAGTGAGAACGGGGAGAACTTCGTGCGGTCGGCTCAGGAAGTGCAGCTTCACGCTGGCGGAGTGACAGCCGTCGTCAGTGCTTTTAATTTCTCTGTGTTCTCCGCTTCCACGTCTCACGAGAGCCTCCGAGCTGCCGCGTCACTCACACTGTGCACACCTTCAAATGACATTGACGGCAAAAGTCTCTCCTGCTGCGCAAAACGACAGAAACAGCGATCGATCGTGCTCTCTTTTTACACAGAAACCCATTTCATTCAGATTACATTCAATTCGTGTTTCTTTTTTCTCATTTCATGTCGGGTACAAAGAGAGAGAGAGAGAGCGAGAGAGACAAAAAAATCATTTTTTTTAAGAAATAATAATTTAGAGAGAAAGTAATTTCCTGCTTTCATTCACTCAGTGATACAGAGCGACGCCGAGCCACGCACGCTCTCACAGAGCTGGAGTCACATTCTGGTAACTTGTATTTTGTTTCGCCTCGTCTCATTACCGAGTAGGAGACGGTGATCACGGCGAGCAGATGGTGATGAACGACAGTGAGCTACGTTAGCGAGTCTTTGTTCAGCTCCCTAAGTTATGTCTTCACCAACAACAGCATCAGCCCCTGCTGACCAATCACGGCTCTCACAACACGCCATGTCTGTTGCCCCCCCCACCCAGCCACATGGTTGATGTTAACCTGTTAACACTCCGACGGCCCGCCCACGGTCTTTTGAAGTGCTAACTGTACATCTGTGCCATGTACACAACTGCTATGTATAGGTAGGTACTGATGCAACATCTCATTTGAAAGCTAAGATTCTTGTGATTCGATTTATCCAAACCGTTCCAAGATACAATCACAACTGCAGGTACAATCAACGCCTCTGTCAGACCACCAACCAACAAACAAGCAGTTACAAAATTGAGGCAACTCACCGATGAAGCTTCATAGTATTCCACCCATCGATAATATTCCAATAAAAACCGTCTTGTTACATAAACAAAGGTCCAGACGATCCAATCCAGTAAAATATTTAGTCCAAAACACATTATTACGTCCATAAATACCCACAGACTGCTGTTGCATCATTTCAAATTAGCCGGCAGATATTGCTAACTATCTATGTATTTTCAAATTGCATGTAAACACTGACGCTCTCTGGATCTCAAAATGGCAGCTGCACTCTGACCTTTTGATTGACACCTCATTTGACCCAACAGGAGCTTCCATGTCCTGTCTACAGCCTACAATTACCTTTCAAAAGAGACCAACACCATGCATGTACTCCAAATGGTTCAGGAACAGCTTTCAATTTACTTTGGGTATGCCTTGAATAGGCGTTTTAGGCTAATTTTACAGGAGTGGTAACACTAGAATGACTCATCTGACGAGCGAGTAGGGATGACTCCCGAAAAAACACCCAGAGTATTGATAAGGTCCGGAGTTAACGGTTCTGCTTTCGGTACTTTAGAAGTTACGGAGTGAGATGTCCTCGTCTCAAACCCCCCTCTCCATCTCTTTGTGCTTTAGTCTGACTCTCACTCACTCACTCTCTCTCTCTCTCTCACACTCACACACACACACACACACACACACACACACACACACACACACACACACACACACACACACACACACACACACACACACACACCCCCCCCCCCCCCCCCGACTCCGGCTCAGTACAGCGTGAGACACACATGACAGATTGAACAAAAAATGTGGCTACGTTTTCCTCCAGCAGACGCTGAGAACCCTCGTTGTTAATACCAGCAACTTATCACAACATTTGGTGAACAAGCAGAACATAAATGTGCAGAAATGCACAGTTTGACTACAGGTAACGTTCTTTACCACGTTCATCCTTTAGTTGTACTTTGGTCTCAAACTACTGCCCTAGGTCTAAGTGTCTAACCCTTGGCGATGGGCTCATAGCCTACAGAGGGTTTATTAGAGCTTTTTCACGGAACCAGCAGCCTGCCTAAACCAAACGAGGCAAACGGCTCCGTCCAGCTGAGGGGAACTGCAGCGTTGGATGGGTGACACCTTTCATAACGCACTCAGTCATCTGATTAACTTGTTACAAAGATATTGATGAGTTTACCTCCCGGCTTTGTCACCAGCCCGCTTCTCTTTCCTCGCTGCAGCTGCTACCGAGCGTGCTTCGCCCTGAGTCGGCCATTAGCTCGCACAGACACCCCTCGAATTTATATCCTCACGTCATGAGGGCATCAGTACACTCGGACTGCAGTGTTGTAAGGCGATCCAGTCACCACCACACCCTTGGGTCTCGTCTACAGTTTGCTCTGAAATGTCATGTTAAACCCAACACCTCTCCTGGGGTTTGATCAGGGTTCAGACAGCTCCCAGTGTGTGTGTGTCTGTGTCTCATCTTTACCAACTGCTCTCAAAAAAAAAAACTCTGGCATTTTGCCCACTATTAACATGTCTAGGGACTATACAAAGGAGGCCAATTGGTTTTTTAAATGCTTTAGAAACCGGAGGCGTTAAAAAAAGTCTACATTTGAGTAAATGTCTTGCCAGCTAAATGAAATTGTGTACAGGATATTCAACCATTGTTTCTTTATAACGCATTGAATACTCGTCTTCTTTCTTTACAGTGCTTGTGTATGAAGGCAAAAAAGTAGTCCATGGATATGAGCCCTCTGGCGCTTCGGAGAATAATGCGACGACAGCGCCTTTGTGCTTGCTCGGAGCTCGCGCCCTCTACGGCGGCTCGCCCTACGAGTTTAAACAAGATATGGATCCTGTGCCGTCTCGTGTTGCATTTATAGGTATCAGTTTGGACTAACTGCCTGTAAAGCAAATTGCCTCTCAGAGACATTAAAGTTTTTGAATCTGAATCACATCTAAGAGACGGCCTTCATCAGAGAGACAAACCGTCCTTCACACAGAATGGAAAAACTTGTCCACGCATTTATCTTCAGCAGACTGGACTACTGTAACGGGTGTGTTTACAGGTCTCTGTAAAAAGTCCGTCAGAACGCTGCAGCTCGAGTCCTCACTAAGACCAGGAGGGTGGATCACATCACTCCAGTTCTGAGGTCTTTGCACTGGCTTCCTGTCCAACAAAGAATTGACTTTAAAATCCTGCTGTGGTTTACAAAGCACTGAATGGTTTCGGGCCAAAATACATCTCTGATCTGCTGCTACCTTATGAACCATCCCGACCCCTCAGGTCGTCTGGGACCGGTCTACTTCTGTTCCCAGAGTCAGAACTAAACATGGAGAAGCAGCATTCAGTTTTTCTGCTCCACATATCTGGAACAAAGTCCCAGAAAGCTGCAGGTCTGCTGAGACCCCTCAGCTCATTTAAATCAAGATTGAAGACTTTTCTGTTTGCTGCCTGCCTTTAATTGAACCACGTTCAATTCATATATTAATCAATTTCCTGCATTTCTGCATTTTACTACTGCATTTTATTTCTTACACTGTTTTTTAATTGTTTTTAAATCTCCTTTTCTTTTGCCTTATGTTTTGATGCTTTTAATGTTTGATGTGAAGCACTTTGAATTACCTTGTTGTTGAAATGTGCTGTACAAATAAACTTGCCTTGCCTTACCAGAGGAAACTAGAACGAGGCCTGGTTGCAATTACAAGTGTTATGTATCTGCATCTCTCTGCAGATGATATAAGTGTTGATAATCCACAACTAAAATCCAGTTTGATACTGTGGCAAGCTCATTAGAGCTTCTAATAAAGTTGTGTTATTACTCCTGATGTCTTCTCCTGATGTCTCTCTTCGTGTGGTCTCAAGATTGAAGACCTTTCTGTTTTGCCTGCTGCCTTTAATTGAACCACATTCAATTAATATATTAATCAATTTCCTGCATTTCTGCATTTTACTACTGTATTTTATTTCTACACTGTTTTTTTTTTTTTTTAATGTTTTAATGCAATGAATGTTCTTAATTGTTTAAAAATCTCCTTTTCTTTTGCCTTATGTTTTGATGCTTTTAATGGTTTTATGTGAAGCACTTTGAATTACCTTGTTAAACGTGTGGAATGTGCTAGACAGGGATTCCCAAAGTGGGTGTGCGCGAGCTGCCTCTAGGGGGTGCGCGAGAGGAAAAATGTAATGGCTGTGCAGTCCTGTCTCCTAAAAATTACGTTCCCCCAAAAACTAAAATGCATTCTCAATTACGGTTTTACCACGAACGTATTTTCTCCCTGATTACGTTTGTGTTTGACGTACAAATACGTTTCTCATCAACATATCTTTGCTGTACTCTGGTCTTTATTATTTTTCTGTGATCTGCCTCGCCTCTACCCCGCCACCCACAAGTTATTGACCCGCGGCCTGTTCCGAGGGCTGAAGACCTGACGATCGGGTGCCTCGCGGCGGGGGCGGCTGGAGACCTCGCGTCCCAGCGCCAACGGGTGAGCACCGCCACTCGGAACCATAAAACAAGTCCCGGATTTCACCCGGGGGACATTCTGGAGGTATTGTGACCGGTGATGTGCCTCGTTGCTGGGGAGGTATGAGCCGAGAGTGGCGGGGTGTTATGGAGGTATATATTACAACTCGGTGTTGTTCCCGTGCGTGGATGAGCGCATTTCTGCCGGAGACAGGCGGCGTGTTGTGGTAGTATTCTGACCGCGTAATAGGGAGAAGGAGAGGCGGTGGTGGAGAGGGAAAAATGTTTAAAGAGATGGTGTGAACGTATGATTGGAGAGAGAGAAGCGAAAAAGTTGGACGTGATCCCGGTGTCCAACAACACTGTCGCGCGCATCGATGCTTTGTCCGAAGACATCCTGGCTACATTGGTCGGTCGCGTGAAGAAGAGTGAGTTTTACTCTCTGCAAGTAGACGAGTCCTACAGATGTGGCCAATCTGGCCAATCGTCCGTTACCTTCGTAACGTTACGTCCGTTACCTTTTCGAAGGCACGGTGCAGGAAGAGTTTTTGTGTTTTTTATCTTGTAAACAAACGCCACGCGCGAGCAAACTGTTCTCTCATTCGTCCGATTTTTATGCGGCTCTGTTGCTTTTTTTTTTTTAAGGTGTGTGTGTGTGTGTGGGGGGGGAGGGGGGGGTTGGGGGTGCGTGAACCCGGGTCGGGATGTAGAAGGGGGTGCGTGGCCTAAAAAGTTTGGGAACCGCTGTGCTAGACAAATAAACTTGCCTTGCCTTGCCTTGAATACTGGAATTCAATGCACCTCAACGAGTACAAGGACGCAAAGAGCTTTAGAAGCACACATTCCTCAGCCTCGTGAACAATTCCCCTTTTAGCTTGTGCTCTGGTCTCTTTTGTGTCGAACATCCGTGCAAAGCCAACCTCAAACCATTGTAAGGTGCCTCAAAATGTGTCAGGCATACCTGCATGTGCCCATAGGTGAACAAGAAGAAGAGAAACCAAACGGACCCGTGTATAGACACACACATTATCTGCACACAGACAGACGCGTGACCTCTAACTGGTCCTGGTGCATTTGACTGAGCAGTTTTGTTCAACAAATAACCCCACTTAGAGAAAACACAACCTGGCATCAAACAGAAGCACAGCGTGGCGTAAGGTGCGCAAATGATGAAGCTGCACGACGCTCGACATGAGAGGAAACGTGCTCCGGCTCGTGTTCTTTCAATTAATGGGGCGTTTCACCCACACAAACAGGCCGTTATACCTCTCAGCCTGACACGTTCTCGGCGCTACGATATGAAATGTCTTAGCGCGTATCAAGTCTGCTTCCGATACGGAGAAAGGAAACGGGGTTCAGAGCAGGACAGGAAAAACACTCGGCGGTGTGATGGGAACGAAAGCCTCCTGCTAACACCTGTGACAAATCCTGCTCGACTGAGGGTAGCAGGGAAGCCTCCGGAGGGCGGGGAGAGTATAGCAGGAGAATGAGAAAAAAGGGAGACGGAGACAAAAGCGAAGGCTTGACCTGAAAGGATAAAGAGGCGTTTCAAATCTCGTCTATTTCTGTTCTGGTTATTCGTGTCTGTGTATCAGCGGTGAGGCTTCCTCAATGAGGTTCTTTTGAAAATATGCGTATATTCGCTGACGTTAATTCCAGTCCCATTCCCTACAGTCCTACACACCCGTCCATGCTACTGTACAATCTTACCAAACCCTGTGCCTTTTTTTGGCCTTTTCGGTGCAAATCGCATATAAACAGTGGAAGCGGACGGTTGCCGTCAATGTTTGTTTTGGATCAAGAACATGAGACATGTTTTTGCAGGTCGTTTACCACCAGAACACCCGTCATTAGTGACCAGTGGTTCAGTGTGTTATCCGGTCTAGTCACTCAGGCGTGAGGTTTATGCACCTTCCTGACTGGCAGAGAGTAAAAGGTTTGTCTCAAGCTTCAGTGAGCTGTTCTTTTAAACAAAGGGAACTGTGTCATATCTGCCGACATGAGACGTGTAATAAATTAGGGGAAAAAAGGCTCTCAGTTATTAAAGCTGCATGAACTGGTGAACTCTGTCTGACTTCAGAGCAGCGATACAGGGTCCACATCAGTGGGGAATGAGTGGGTGAACGCTTGTCATCTTCCTCAGAGTGGCGGAGGAGGAAGACGAGGGCAGAGTTTGGCCGTGGCAGCCATTAATCTACTTGGACTGCTTTGAGATGACAAACAAACCGGCGCTGATGGAGCAGATCACAGACGCAGCTATGTTTACAAAATTGAAGGGGGGGGGGTGAAACACGAAATCAGTTGGCGAGCAAGTGCATGCACTTACCTCGGCTGCACAAATGAAAAATAATGACAGCCACTACAGAGGTTGACAGGTAGGAAGCATGCACGATGGACTGTGATGGGGGGGGGGGGGGGGGGTGAGATGGGAGCTCTGGGGAAAAGGGACAGGTAGCAGTGCAGCACCCACGAGAGGCGGCGGGTGGGGGTGGGGTGGAGGGCAAGAGGAGTGAGTGACAGGGTGGCACTGTCAGCCGGCTCCACTTCAGGGGAGCTGGAGCGTGTTCTGTTCGGTAAACAGCTGCAGCGGCGAGAGCTCCTCAAATATTAATGGGGGAGCGATCCCCTCCACTCGCCTCGTTCAAGATGACATTCAACCCCCCCCCCCCCCCCCCCCCCCCCCGAAGTGGACCGGGAGCAGACATGCCGGCCTCCTGCGACGAAGCGGTGACCGTCAGCACCCGTCAGTCCTGACACAGCGGGGATCAACCCAGGGACACCTGGCCACAGAGAGGCCCTCCCCATAGGCTGACAACACAGCCCCCCCCCCTTGTGGCTCATTACTACCTGTGCTGTCGCGAGACAACATTTCAGACTGCTTATGAAAACATACTAAAGCACAGTTCACCCCCCGCCCCTCAGATGGGGATGAATTATAAATGAAAGGGTGCTCAATCTGAGAGGATCGATTCTAACAAGGTCCGAGTTCGCCATGACAGTTTCCCCCTTTTTACCGCCCATCTGAGGGGCAGTCTAACCGCCCCGAGTTTGTCTCTCTGGAGAACAAAAATAAAATGACCAACCTCTAGCTGAGCGCTAGCACAAGTGAAGCTAACCAGGCAGAGTTAACTACTTTCACTGCCATTGTTACGACGTCGCTAAAGAGGCGAATATAGCTGATGAGAGGCGCTGGCGAATGAACGAGACTCTGCTCGGTTCTACCTCCTGAGATCGACCCACCGCTCCCCAACACCCACCTCATCACCTCTCCACTGACAGGCGGACCGGGGGAATTTGCTGAGGAGGAGTAATGGAGCTTGTCGGAGAGCTCCCTGCTTCACACCACTTAGGCTCTCAGCCAGGGTGGTTGGAGATGTAGGGATGTGGAAGGGGGGAGATGGAGATGTGCACCACTGATGAGGCTCCGCCGGGACTCTGAGCAGACTCCTCACCACCCAAACATTTCTCCTCACATCAGTCACGCCGCGCGGGCAGAGAAACGTGCAGCCGCTCCTTCCCTTCGTTAAGCTGCTCAGTCCTGACTCGCCCTTGGGCCACGCCGCCCTCTTCACACACACTCCTGCTTCATCAATTACTGCTTCAGTATAGACCGCAGCTTCGGCTGCAGCCTGAACAGTCAAAGTGGTGTCGTTTTTTTTAAAGGCGTGAAAATATGACGACTGCTGTTTCCAATCTGGAGAAACGGTGTGAGATCAAAGTGTGCGATGGAGGATATAAAGTGGTATGACATTGGCCCCAAACCTTCACGACACGGTGACGTAAAATAAAACACATTTTCACATTTCCAATCCTGTGTCCCTGTGTTAATTAAACAAGACAATACTTAATCCCTTGGGGGGGGGGGGGGGGGGGGGGGCTGCATGCCAAATATATGTCGAATAGGTTTATTTTTACATTGAAATAATCTCTCCTTTTCTCATTCTTTAAAATGTAAAAATATTTTTGATGACTCATCTGGAAGGCCTACTTCCGACCAGTCCTTTCATTTGAATTTAGGAAAATGGGTCATTTGTCAGTGTCAGCCAGAATGAGTCGTTACGAGTGTGTCTGATCTGCCGCCTCTTTGGGGAGCCGACGTTGTGACGTAGCCCGGCGATCTCTTTCGGTTCCCCTCTGAAGAAATGGAGGTTTACCGACCAAGCATCTGCTTCAGCAGCTGGTATTAGAAGTCCAAACCCAAACCTAACAAAACATGATTCATTTGTTAGCATACTGGACGAAAATGCTACAGCTTCCATGAAAATTTAGCACTGGGACGGCGCAGGTACGTCATTGTAAAGACGTGTTGATCCACCGATGGTTTCCTCTAAGGCCGTTTTTCTAACCTTTTACTTCCTGTAGTGGACTTGCCTCATTACAACGAGCTGCTGACATTTAAAACCACAATGGTCTAAGGCTCATGGGACATGGCCTTTTGTTTAAGACAGATAAAAACTATTGTATAAAAGAGCACTTTAGAGTACTGTTTATAAAGAAATGGACCATCATTATCGAAGGAACTGCTCGGCATATAAGGTTGTGTCCCACGGCTGGATTTCTTGCAAAGCTAGCGGTTTGGCTGTATGAATGACATATTAGACATTCATGGTCTCATAGCTGTTCAATATAATTATTGACTTTGATTTATGACACTAAAAACATTTCCACAGCCTCAGCTGAACTTTGAACTTAGTGCTAACTAGAAATCGCCCGTCTGATAACACGCTAAACTACGATGGTGAACTTGGTAATGTACCTGGCAGGTATCAGCATGTTAGCATTGTTATTGTGAGCATGTCAGCATGCTGAGATTAGCATTTAGCTCAAACATAGACTGTATATAAGAAGTGGACGTCGTCACGTCACCTATTGGTTTGTGGACTACGGTTTTAGAAGCCTCGAGGTCGGGATTTTGGCCGTCGCCATCTTGGTTTTTGACCAAAGCCATCTTCTTCTCTTTTTTTTTGCAACCAGAAATGACATGAGAGGGTGGAGCCTAATGTTGAATAAGACATTTTTAAAGCAGCCAAAGTGTTACAATTAACTTTCATGAACTGAAAGCACACTGTGAAAGAGTTAAAGCTGTAAGATGAAGTCGTAGGTAGGTAGGTGGGCGCCTGTGGCTAAGTGGAGAGCAGGGCCGTCCTTCAATCAGAGGATCGGTGGTTCGATCCCCGGCTACGCTAGTCGCATGTCGATGTGTCCTTGAGCAAGACGCTTAACCAAAATTGCTACGGTGTATGTGATAGAATCTGAATTGTGAGTCGCATTGGATAAAAGTTAGCGACCTGTCAATCACAAGGTAGACCCGCCCTAGAGCATTCTCTGCTGCCTGAGCTGAAAGCACAAGTCATGGACAACATATGGTTTAAAGAAAGCAGCATGTATGTTGATATGAGGAACACCCCACTATACTGTCACCTCTTGTACTGAGAGAAGACCATAATAACTCTCCTAACAGCAAGAGGTCAGTGTCAGGAAAGGTGAACCACAGGTCATGTTAGGGGGTTAAACAAATGACAGTGGCCCTCTTTGAAAAAAGGTTACATATTTATATTGTTGTAAATAAGCCATGAGATCCCAAAGATGTCAGATCAGCCCCTCTGCCCTGCCCTGACATGGCCGTTATGTCTGCGTGGCTGAGCACATGTTGCGTAAGTGTTTCAATATTTCATATGCCAAAATGAAAAATGCATCTCTTTGAACTATAAGTGCATCGTCGGAGGGCAAGCTGGTGGGGTCGCCAGGTGAAGGAAGACACTACGAAATAATGGAGACTGAGCAGGAATGAACGGGTCGCCTCTCAGTGATATTTATTTATTTATTTATCTCCCCTTTTAATTTACCGGGAAGCGCCATTGAGATCAGAATCTCTTTCACAGGAGATACCTGGCCGAGGCAGCAGCCATAAGAAATCACAACACAATGAGACACAGTTATGTGAAACCGTAACCTGAATTAGGTTCAAACAACTTAGACCTGCGAGTGAACCAATTGCAGAGCGGAGGATGCTTTTCATAAACAAGGAGACCTTGAAGATTAATTCTGGAGCGGGTGTCCCATGCCACTGCCTGCCAAACGTCGTGCACAAAGAGAGAGAGATTGACAAGCAAACACCTTCAGGTCTTGCTGGGGTTGCCTCCACAGAGCCGAACTCGAATAACTGCAGATTGAGGAAGCGATGGCTTTCAGTGAAAGGGAGAGGGGAACTTTTTGCCACCACAACAGATCAGCTGCAGAGGTTTTGGATTTATTCTGAAAAGGCCTGGCCCGGAGTGAGGGTGGATATAAACAGAGTGACAACTAAGAATAGCCTCCATTCGGGTCGGCATGAAGGCGTAGCGTTTACGTTCTCAAAAACACGTCTTGTTAATGGATGTGGCCGTTCAAATGGGATCTTGCGTTTGCATTGATTCGGCTCGCAGAAGCGGCTTTGATTGAATAGAACCGTGGGCATTTGTGAAGAGCCGATTTGTATCATCCATTAAGTGGAGAAAAGTCCCACATGATGTATGGAGGTGCTGGGTGATTAATTTAAAGCAGCTCATTAGCTCAGCAAGAGCTGTGTTCATGTCAATATGCTGCTTTCACTCTTCACCCCGCGCTTCTTCTCCTCTCTGCTTTCCTTTCACTTCTCTTTCCTCACCTCTCCCCTCCTTGTCTGTTTCCTATCATTTTCTTCCCTCTCCTCTTCTTTCCTTGACTCGCCCCTCCTCTACTTGTCGTCTCTCCTCTTCTCTCCTTTCCCCTCTTCTTTTTCACTCTCCTGTACCCTCCACTCCTCCCCTCCCCCAGTATCTCCTCTTTCATTGTATTTCCTTCCCTCTCCACTCTTTTCATTTCCTCGCCCCACCCTTTTGTTGTCTCTACTCTTTACTTCCCTCTCCTCTCCTTTCCTCTCTTCTCCTTTCATCTCCTCCTTCCTCCTCTCCTCTTTCACTCTCCTCCTCTCTCCCTTGCTCCAGGCTCTCTTTTCCTCTTTCCTTTTATTTTCTTCTTTTCCTTTCATCTTCTCTCATCTCCTCCCGTCATCTTTCCTCTCTCCTCCTCTGCTCCACTCTCTCCGCCTCTCTCTCTCTCCCCTCCAATCTCTCCTCTCCTCCACTCACTCACTCTCCTCCTCCTCCTCTCCTCCACTCTCTCCCCTCCCCTCCACTATCTCCTCTCTATCCCGGCTGATGCACCAGTGATCAGACGTTGAGAGAAACAAAGACTCCTTCTCTCAGCTGGAGCTGGGAGGAGCTGTCAGTCCCTTCAGCTCAGTTTGATGATAGCATTTCAAATGACACTTTGATCCTCACTCCACACTGTTTGTTTTTCCTCCATGATGAAATTCAGCTCGAGAGGCGTGCAACAGGGCGCATCATTAAAACGTGGCTCAAACGCGAAGAGCCACGCTCGTCCCTAGAAACCGCTCATGACACTTTCCTGACACATCAGCGCAAAGAACACGACAGGGTGGGTGGCGAAGGCATCGTAGAGAAGAACGGGAATCACCCCGCGGATAACGCTCTGCCGAGGCGACGCCAAAGCTGAACGGAACCTCGGGTCTCTCGACAAAAGGCTGAATGAGAATAACTGGATCTAATGAGGCAGATCTGCCAGAGCAAAGTGTTGTCTGTGGTTCGAGGAGAGTAAACCACATATTTCTGTCTTAAAGCTTCAGAAAATATGAGTGTATATGGAAGTGCATATATTGTACAAACTTAAATTCAAATGAAAGGTTTTCTTCAACGACGAAGACATTGTTGAAAACACGGCACAGAACAAGCGCCGTACGTTTGTACGATTATTTTCTTCAACGCAAGCTCGAAAGCAGAGCGAACCAATCGGCCTCTCCGCAGGTCTTCTCACAATGACACCCCGCCTCTTAATCTCATAAATCAGCCTTTGTTTAAGAATAATGGTGGAAATACACAAGATCAACAGCCCAAAGTGTAAGTCTGAAAGAGTCGGCTCTTTTCTCCCTGGAGTGATAATTCCGCTATTGAAGATTTCCAGAGCCACAGCTGAAATCATATGCAAATATCCCCCCCCCCCGTGGTGCGCTGACTGGCTGACACGCTATCAGCAGAGAGACAGACGTCGACGTTTTTTCCGGTTTATGAGTGCGGTCAAATCAAAAGACGGAGGCGTGATTAAAAAGGTGTGCCGTGAGAGCGCGCCAGACTACGGGAGCACAGTTAGCAGGATGCCAGCCCCGTCGGGGGGGAAAGGATGCTGAGGCCTCCCGCAGCGCCTGGCAACCTACATAGAGCCCGCCGAGATAAGACAGACAGTTTGAAGAGCAAACAATGAAAATGGAAAGCGTGTAAAAAAAATAAATAATGAAAACCAGGGTTTCATTATTATCTGGGAGAAGAAAAAAGTGAAATGATTCTCAGGAAGAGGTGATGTCATGTTCACTCCAACCGGTCTGTGGGCTACAGAGAGGTTATTATTACTCATTATTACCTCCTTTACTGTGGTTCCCCCGTGAGTTACCCAACTCCCTGTGATATTTCAGGGAAGAGTTTCTAAACCCTCGGGTCATGCACCACATACACAATGGCATCTCTTAATATTCAAGACATTTGGTTCAATTCATTTGGTTTCTAAGAAAATGAGGTTTGAATTGATCCATGCTCTTTAAAACCTACTTCAGAAACCATGTTTAAATAGTCACACCGAAGTTTTTGCAATTAGCAATCACTAACAGCTACCCCTGCCTTCACTCAAATGCTGTCTACGCCAGTCCAGCATGAACCACCCATCGGCCTTTGCCATGGAAGACATTTTCACTCCTCAAAGAAGGTAAATAATGAAAATAACGACTCACTGGAACACTTGCGTAGAAGAGAGCCATCGTTAGTCTTATTAGTAACACCTGTGCTTCTCCTGCTATGACAAGTACAACATCTATGCCGTGAGAAAGGCCTTTTTGCATGCCCTGTTGCTTTTTTTAGTAAAGTGGGAGATTTCTGCACAATCGTGGCACCAAATGATCTGTGACGTGACCCACAGGCAGATTTGTGAATAAAGGTAAGACTGCAGTCCTTGTAAAATACAACTAATTGAGGTAACAGTAGCGCTAGCTTAAGTCACGTTAGGAAAACACCATTTCTACTACCAGTCAAGTGTTCAAATGATTTTGAATAAATAACATGTTAGTTCAAATTAGTTTGACTTTTTTTCAACAGGGAGCCCGTTTAGTAGCTGTGGCTCCAATATTCACAACTTTGTCCTGCCTGACAGTCTTCCACTAGACACCTTCCTGAAGGTTACATGAATTGCATGCAATTGTTTCCCTTTTTCTTTGTTTTTCAAGGTGCAAAAATTGGATATTCAGAGCATTAATATAGCAGTAAACAACTGTTTGCTATGTGGAGATGTAGAGGAGTAGTAAATATACACAACGCGTTGGCGTGATGACGTTTTGTAGTCTCATTTAGCCACTTGCACGGCCCTTTTCTAAAGACACTTAGGAGCATTTACCGACGTGTTCTATATGGTAGAACCACACATTACAATATCTGAAGCTTGTGTTACCAACAGACCTTATTTTAAGCATCTAACCAAAAACCAATGTAAAAAAACATTGACTTGAAGAAGAGTGCAAAAATGGTGACAGGGATTTATAACTTATTCCTGTAGAACTCATTAGCTCTCCTGGTATATTTAAAATGTATTTATGATGTATATGTTTAACACATTCCCATTACACACACATTGGATTCCCATGCAGACCATGTCGTCTTAATTCAATGGCAGACTGCACACAAACATCCAGTTTGTATTTGCCTTTGGTGATTCACTGTTCCATAAGCAGTAGACTGGATAATGAGAGGAAGAACTAGTCACTGGTGCTGTACCTGGATGTGTGTGCTGCTTACAGCATGTGTCTATAGCTGCAGATGATGTTTCTTGCAGGCTGACAAACACTCAAATAATCTCTCAGGCTGTTCGCTGCGAAGAGACAGTGACTATTTTTTTTCCCTTCTTTGTGGCTCCAGAGCACCAAGAGGAACTCAGAACTCAAACAGACAGCGCGCTTCTCAGTATTACGCCGCTTTCTTAAGTATCAATCTGCACAACAGTTTGCCAGCCCAGCAGAGTGCTCAAAAAGTACCGAAAGAAACCTCATTACGAGCGAACCAAGAAGTGACGCGTAACGATAAAACCCGGCAATTAAGTTGAAATCAAATTACGAGCTGATAGAAGAAGACGTGGTAATGGCGAGTGAACCCCATCGTGTCTGGTAAACGATGCTCGAAGGAACCCATTGGACATTGCAAAAAACTGCCTCTCCCCGTCATTAAGTTATCAGATTAGCCCGGGGCAGCGAGTAAACAACTTCAGACATCTCGCAGCAGGCACGCATCCTACCAGTCCCCGCTCTTATTGGATTACCACGGGAGACTTCTCCAGAAGACAAAACGACTCCATGGAGAGCGCGAGGCGAAGGGGATGATTATTGGAGTGCAGATGACGGGAGGGACAGAGGAAAAGGCCGGCTCGGGCCAGACGCCCGCAGCACTTTGGATCGAGCGGATGGCTAACGAGCAGGAGACGGGGAATGGATGCAGAGGGCAGCGTGATCCGATTTTGATTATTGGCTGCTGGGTGGGAGAGGCGGCCGGGGGCCTGCCAGGTTACGCCTCATCCGCCTCCTGCCACATCTCGTTTGGGCTACTGCCACGGCGATCCATTCAGCACTATCGGAGACAAACGAGGGCGAGCGGCTGTCAAGGTCAACAACCGCCTCCACCGGGGGCCACAAGGGGTCGGCCATTCTAATGCCTTATACACTTAGAGTAATTAAAACCCGTCCAGGAGAAGCGGGGGAAGTCGATACAATTTTTCTTTGAGAGCGCTAATGAGATGCTAATTTAGTTGGCCAGCTAGGAACGAGGTAAGAGTAACTCAAGGACACAAAAGAAGATTTGTTTCCCCGTCACTTCTGTTGAGTTAACTTTTTCAAATATGGCGTGTGTGTGTGTGTGTGCCCTCACGGATATTCTGCAAGTTTGTCGAGCAGGGGGAGACCGCGGGTTGCTCGTTGTCTTTATAGCGGATGAAAAGATATGCGCATCCTTTCAAGCTCCTTCCAAACTCCCGCTCATTTACAGAGCGTGGCCCCCGTGAGCTCAGAGTAAAGTGGAGAAAGCTCCCCCGCCGCGCAGCGACGAGTGAAGCCACATACAGATTGCCCTCACGCTGCCTGAAAGTAGTCCAAGTCAGACCTGTTTTCCAACACCCCACTGAGCCAGCCTTCTATGGACTCATTGAGTCATTCCAGGAGCACCAGGCTGGCCGTCCCACTTTTTTCTCTCTCTCCAGCAGATATCACACAGACTCTGATATCTGCACACACTCACGCTGCTCAACTTTCCTCGCCACATGTTTGACTACATAAGCAATCGGGCCAACCCTGTCCTCTCATGTTTATTAACAGGTTTCACTCTCCGGACTCGAGTGCGACTCCCCCCTCGGGTCCGCAGAGAAGCGTGGATCTCTGATGAAACCGAGCAGACAGCCGTGTGGTCTTGTTCTCTCCACCGGCAGTCAGGAGAGGCTCCTTTTCTGATGTGTCGCTGTACACAACAAAATAGATGGCCGCCCGCGCTGCCGCTCAGCCACGGAGGCTTTCGGCTCTCTTTAACAAGTTGTTTCTTTAAAAAAAAAAAGCTTACATAAAAGCTTGTCTCATTAACAAAGGATAATCTAATTTCTGATCTGCAAGCTCGGGGGGGGGGGGGGGGGGGATGAGCAGTAGCAGCGCCGCTCTGAAGGACACATCGGCAGGGAAGTAACAACAATTAGAGCTGCCAGTCACCCAAAATGCCAGTTGGTTTTGGATGAGTTGTACAAAGGATACAGACAGCAGAGATGACGGAGGGAGAGGGGATGATGTATAATCACACCACAAACATAAATCTGTGCTTAAGTCAGCTTAGCCACAGTGTAAAGACATTGGCCCCTTTCACACAGCCTCTCTTCTCTGTTTGAAAGGTACGGAGGCAGAATGTTCCACCACTGAGCCGGCAGCAAAGGTACTCATAGAGCCGAACCTACGTCACTGTGAAAGGATGACAACATGCACGACATTTTGATGGCCTGTTTTTATTGTGCCCTGACCAACGGGAAACTACAAAAAAAAAAAACCGCTAGTCGCAGTATCGCCTTAGCATCGCCTAGCGCCGATGAATAGCAGAAAATTGGGGAGACAACGAGGTCCGGAGGCTCTCCGAGACATCTGAAATCACACACTGAGGCTGCCGCCTGTTGTTTGGTTCAGTGTGAACAAGCAAAGTCGGCATAATGGCGGACAGTCTTTACAGCCGTACTGTGAAAGGGGGCTTTTGTTTTGCACTCGTTGCAGCCTTGAATTAGAGCTGGGTCGCTTTACCTCAGACCTCCACACATACAGCACTTACTTCACACATCACTTCTTTGTGTCTTTCTGATTAGAGTATAAAATCACTGTACTCTAGTGGTCAAACAATGACAATAATTCATTCATTCATTAGTCAAGGAGCAGGAAATTAATTCACTTTTGGTTTTTGTCAGGCTAAAATTCTAAACATGGTGAATTGAATACCCCGTGTTTTTAGATTGATAAATGGACAAAATGGTCAATTTTCAACCCCTCTCCTAAAATACAACTGCTAATGTGCAACAGAAAATATATTTTGAAACATCAGATAAATTATGGCATTTTCTATCGACAAAATGAGGAAATGTAAAATAATGATAGGAAATATATTTGCAATATTTGATCTTGCAATACAATCTCCACTCACAGCATCCACAGCATTCTAACACTTAGTAATGGTTGTGTTCAGGCACTCAGCACTCGGTTAATGTGAATTGCGTAAAACAGCCGTGGCCAAACAACTCAGTGGTATATAAATGGCATTTACAGGAGACAGGTGTGCAATTTGAGGTTGCAAGCTTACAGTAAATCCTGACCTATGAGCATTATTTTGCTATATTTCAACATTGTCTAGATTTAGCACCTCCAAAATGTAGGCTGCATGCTTGTTGAACCACAATGTTTCATTTTCTATAGTTACATGGTTTATTACGTATGTAATTGGTAAAGTAACGTAATAACTTTTGCATTAATGAGTGATTGGTAACTTTTCCAACTAACCTCCTGGTAGTACTCCCTGTGACAGGTAAACTGATCTGCAGAACCAGCCAACATTACCGCTGTCCTCTCGACTAAAACGCTGCAATAAATTCCACGTATCCACTCCTCTCTAGACTGCTCGGTGATGTGCAGCAACACGTACTAATACACGCCTTAGAAATATTGGACTCCATCATTTATTTTCTAAATTAAATTCTCGGCATGCACAAGATCAGCTTCTCATTTGAAAAGATTAGATTTAAAGATGGCCGTCCTGCACAGCTTTAGAGATTCTCATTTTGAACTAAATTGACAGCATCAGGCCATTGAGCGTGAGGCAAGCACAGCACACGGGGGAAGATGATGTTATGATCCTGCTAATGTGAATCAAAATGAAATCCAAGAGTCCGTCCCATATCGGAGTGGATGCTGCAGTCTATCCATTACGTAGTGGTTCCCTGGTTTACTATAAAGAGATCCGATAAGGCTCATTAGTTTGGCAAATGGCATATGAGGCATTCTGCGCAGGAGCCACGCATCATTAGAAATTCCTAATGCCTTACCTATTTCCTGGTATTGATCTAGAAGAAGCCTTACGTTAAAGCGGCCTGTCATCTCACCGCTTAAAAGACAAACATAGAGAGACATTACTTTTTCTATTGTTAGGAGAAGTTGACTTCAAAAGGGCAAAAACCTCTGGTGGAGTCTGAGGCTTGGGGGGGAAAGTGGAGCAGGGCAGGTGGAGCTGGAAGGAGAGGGGGATGCAGGGATAGCGAGAGCACTCAGAGAGATGGGAGATGAGAGGGGAAGCCCTTTGATCTCTGGCAGGAGCGAGCGCATGGAGAAAAAAAAGAGACAGAGCAGCAAAGAAGATTGCAAACAAGGCACGCACTCAATTCCCAATTGCGGCGCGAACACGAGCAGAAGAGACAGACGGAAGGGAGAAAGGAGAGAAAAGTCAAGCAGATTGAGCGAGACAGAGATGGAGAGAGGATGACAGGGTCAGAGAGAGAGAGCGAGAAGAAAGAGGATGAAAATGAAGTAGAGGGAAACAGATAAGACCAGGATGTTAAAAGGATTTCAGTCCGGGGGCTGTTTGGAGAGTTCTCTCAAGTCCTATGCTAAAGCAATTAGCATTGAACCCCCTTCTAGGAAAGTGCAGCCAAACCACAGCGGCAGTCTCTAACATAGTTAGTGTGTAACAACCAAGTCGAGCAAACCCCACGGTCCCCATTAAACCTAAACTTTTAATTGGCGTGTCAGGATGGTGCTGCGTTTCGCAACCCGTGAGCGTGCACTCTCAGAAAGGAAATCGGCCCAGTGAGTCTGCACGTCCCGCTTCAAGTGGAAACCCAGAGACAGTGAACAGAGCTGCTGCGCTGGACTGAGAAGGCCTGCGTAGCGTGATCACAAAAGCTCAGCATCAGATGTGAAATGGGATATTTCATAACATCTGTTGCTAACATGGCTGCGCTGTTGAAGAAAAGGTTGTGGACGCCTTTGTTGTCGGGGAGTTTACTTGATACCAGTTCCTTAAGTTTACAACCGTCAAACTTTTTTGTTTTTTAAAGTGAGCCGATGTAATGTTTGTTGGACAGTAGAAATGATGACATAGAGTAATATTAGCAGAGGGAGTAAAGACGAGTAGGAAAGTCAATGAACTGACTCTGTAACGTCAGTAACACACATTGACGTAGTCTCCGTGACATCACCCACAGGTTCCTGAAGCTCAAAGTGTTCAGCTAATGGCCGTCGCCATCTTGGCAGTGATGACACAGCCTACTTCCCACTAATCCAAAAATTGGCAACGGGTTGAATCGTGTATGGAGCTGAGGCAGGCCGAATGAAGCCCGGTTCCTTAATGTCCCACTAATTCGAAGCTACCAAGCTAGCTAAGGCTAAGGAGCTAGGTTTTTGCTAGCCAGCTAACGTCAACCCTGCGGTCTTGTTGCTCCCGGTTGCCTGTTGATACTGGGCTAGCATATAAATGAAACAATATTATTATCCAACGTTAGAATGTCACTCACCAAAGAAACTGGAGCACGTGACTTTTTCATTCAGTCAATTCGATTGTCACATGAAATCGAACAAGGTAACGTTACAAGTGCAGTGAAATACTGGTTAGCTTCTTCAATCTGCCCATCGTCCAACACCCACACCAGCAGTGAATGAACCTCACAGCAAGCCTTATTATTTGTCCAATATTTGCATGAACATTTTTCCAAAAGCCACCAACACCACAAACGCGGCCGAGTGGTTAAGTTTAGTGACGCGAATTAGCTGAGGTGACACCTAGCAGACGGCTCCCGCCTGTCACTCAAAGTGGCCACGCCCTTAATTATCCATAAGACTTTAAGCGTAACTCAATCTGTACAGTCAATATGAAGCAGTCGGCTAGCTTAGCTTAGCGACAGGCCTGGAAACAGCTTGCTTATCTCTGTCCAAAGGTAACAAGATCTGCATTCTAGCACCTCTAAAGACCTCGAAGCTAACCGGCTGTTCCATGGCAGCTTCATATTTACAGACTTGAAAGTGGTTCCAAGCTCCTCATGTCACTCTAACGAAATAGAGGAAAGAAAGGCAATAAGCATAGCCCCTAAGATGTCGAACTACTCCATTAATTATCAGGCCTTATTAAAGGTCTTTGTTGCTGCTTGACTGAAGGTTTTCTTAAACTCTTGAGAACTTTAAGACATTTGGTTTATAATAGGAGAGAAAAGAGAGGAGGTAGCAGACTTCTTTAAAGCATTCAACATGGGGACAGTGATTTAATGGTGTCCCACAGTTCCTGCTGACTTCCCTGTCCACTCGCTCACTTCCAGCAGTCACCTGCCTCCTCGCTGTTTCAGCTGACAGCAGTTGAACCTCAGTGTCTCCAGGTTTGACGATTCCTCAAATCACTGTTGCACTGAAGTGTTATATAGCGCACATCTGTTAGCCAGAGACCAGTCACACCAGTCCGTCTGCTCTGATCTCTCTCATCTGTGAGTGCTTTCCCCGGAACCCACTGCTGACTGGCATTTTTTTCCACTCTGTGAATGTAACAGTCTTCGCCGACTGCAGTGCGCCAAAGTCTCAGGAGGCCGTCACTTTCCGGAACAACATGTCTGGCACCGACAACCATGCTACATCTAAAGTCACTTTAACCACATGTCATTCCAACATTTCGTTGAACAGCAGCTGAGCGTCTCTTCCCTGTCTGAGAGCATTACTTCTGCTTTTATTGTATTTTCTGTGCGTGTGACTCACCGTCTGGAGGAGTGGGCCCGCTGACGTGAACAGGGACTCGTAGCCAAGAAAGTGGATACTTAGTGTGCCGATTTGAGGACGTCAGTTATTCGTTTAAAAATGCAATTGTGATGATGTTTCTTTTTTCTCTCTGTGCCAGTTAAAGAAAGCAAGCTTGAGACTGTGCTCACTGCTTACCTTGGAATATGGCGGCGTTCTGGATGATGAGACGTTTGAGTTGAGCACTGACAACCTGCAGACCGGACTCCAAGTTGCTGCGTGCAGCTACCTGATACCGCTCCTCCATTTTCTTGGAACAGCAGGTCGGGCCTTTGGTTTGGCAAACCTGCAGATCGGCACCTGGCAGGGAATCAGCAGAGACAGGACAGGAGGCTGGATGAGCGCAAGAGACAAGAGCTGCAGACACTTTTGTTTGATTTTCTAAAAAAAAAAAAAAAAATTTTAAAAAAATAAACAGAAGCCCCTCTTCCTTCACACACAAAAAAGATTCAGCCGCATCCTCTGCATGCTAAACACGGGAAACTATCTCCAGCAGATTCTGCAGCCTTAATGAGCGTGCGATCGTTATGTAGAGGGTGTCGTATTTAGCCGGGCCAGAGTCAAAAATAAAATGCTGCTGAAAAATAAGAGAGGCATTTTGATTGCACATTCAAGTGATACACCAGAGCTGTGTTGTTGTCCCCGGAGATCAATTTGGTCAACAGAAAGTTTCCCAACACTCCGGGATACACTTTTCGCACGGAGGATAAAAAAAATAAAAAAAGAGGATTTTTTTTTAGGGCACAAAGATGAGAGCCAGGAGCAGATCAGCGTGCACACAAACAAACCACGGCTTCAGAATACGACATTGACAAAACAGAGAAAAATTGAAGGTGATGAAACAACATTTGTGCACCATGGCCACTGACATCACTGGTTGTTTACGCAGGCGAGGAATGATTCGATTCTGTTGAAAAGGTGCCAATGTAAGCCAGTTAAGGCAAAAATAAGGTGACAAGGACGTTTAACTCCGAGGTAGCCGCGGTACCAACCGGATCAAAGGAAATGAATTCAATTTGAAAAAAAAGCCCCCCTCTCTCGTTTTATTACCAGAACATGCCTCTGCTGTGGCGATGTCAGGGCAACGCTGTACAACATGTATCCGAAAAGAGACTTTAAACGTAGTTCAATCCGAAGTTGCTGTTACCGGTGCCTTTGCAAAAGAGGGAACTACTCAGAATGTATGTCGCAGTTCTCACAATTCTGTGCCAGAACACATCTATTGAATAGAGAAAGGTCCAGTGGAACACGTTTCTACACACAAGCTATACTTTTTACAGCCTTCTCCCAAATAGCTCCTCTAAAACGATGCACACGAAGACATCACACAGACATAAATAGGCCAAAACCATCTGATGTTTAAATACAACGAGGAGCGCCCTCTCCTTAGTGCCTCCCCCCTCTCTCCCTCCCTCTCTCTCTGTCCAGTGTGGCTGTTGAACGCTTCGGCTGCAGTCGTAACGTGTCAGACTGTCTGCGGGATCTGCTGCTGCCTGACAGGTGTCAGTGACAAGGGGCCTGATGGATGGAGAGGTAAACAAATGTCAGGGGATAGGGAGACGAACCCTGGGGATTCATTTGGAGTGAGGGCTTGGAATGTCTATGTATAAAAAGTCTTGATAACAAGCGTGTCAAAAGACAGAGGGGAAAGGCTGTTGTCGAGACAGAGGGTTTATCTTAATATGAAAAGTGAATCTCTCTATTTGAGGATTTGCCTCTCTGGGGTCTTCAAACAATAGATCCTCAGAAACAAAAAGCTCAGACTGTAACAAAGAGAGCAGCAGGCATGGAGGGGAAGTTAAACTAGCAGGAGATCAGCAACAGAGTGGCAGTCCTCATAATTAACAAGTGCCCCCCCCCCACTCACACCCGCTGCCCATCAGGGTTTGAGATGGAGAGTCTAATGAGTGAAACAGGCAATAAAACTGTCACGCGGCACCTTCTGTATGCGCACTGACAGCCTTAATATCTTAAATCAACACCGACAAAGGACTCCTGACAGATAAGATCAAGCTAATTTCAGACTGCTGGGGCTAAATTATTAAGCTGTCAATAACAGCGCCATAGGTGAGGTGAGCGCGCGGCCGGTGCTGAGGGGGGGAGACGGGGATTTAGCAATTATCTCCCGCAAAACAGACACTCGCATCTGCACGTGTGTCGTGCAGATGATAAATGTGTTTCATTACAGAAGTTCCACGGCGCTGAGGAATAAGTGAAGGATTCGACAGGAAAAAAAAGAAAAGAAGATTCCCCATGGAGCTTCACAAATGATAAAAGCCCACCGTCTAAATAAAGCCTTCTCTCTGACTGACGGATCACTTGGGAACCAGCTTCCTGCTTCTCCTCTTTTGCTTTTTGGTTTACAAAGCACTGAATGGTTTAGGACCAAAATACATCTCTGATCTGCTGCTACCTTATGAACCATCCCGACCCCTCAGGTCGTCTGGGACCGGTCTACTTTCTGTTCCCAGAGTCAGAACTAAACATGGAGAAGCAGCGTTCAGTTTTTTCTGCTCCACATATCTGGAACAAAGTCCCAGAAAGCTGCAGGTCTGCTGAGACCCTCAGCTCATTTAAATCAAGATTGAAGAATTTTCTGTTTGCTGCTGCCTTTAATTGAACCACGTTCAATTAATATATGAATCAATTTCCTGCATTTCTGCATTTTACTACTGAATTTTATTTCTTACACTGTTTCTTTAATTTTTTTAAATCTCCTTTTCTTTTGCCTTATGTTTTGATGCTTTTAATGGTTTTATGTGACGCACTTTGAATTACCTTGTTGTTGAAATGTGCTGTACAAATAAACTTGCCTTGCCTTACTTTAGGCTCAGCCCCCCCCCCCCCCCCCTTCTCTCTCTCTCTCTCTCTTTTGTTTCATATAAATATATTCCCTGTCATCCCTGCACAGTTTTGTTCAGAGCTTGTTCCACTCGTCCTACCTTGAGCTTAATAGCTACCGGGCACCGGCGGCACCGTTTCCCTATCAGCCCCGTTATTGGCTAATTAGTCGATTCTTTTGGTGTCCCGATGGCCACTTCTCTCAAACACAATGAAGAGCGACAAGGTGCGAGGCCGGGAGCAATCTAGATGTAAATCCCCCCCCTCCCCTTCCAACATGCAATCTCGCTCCAAGGTGACGCCTTTTCAATTATTACCTCCTTTCAATCAATACTCTGAAGCGGACCGGTCAACATGCAGAGCAGCTGCCGAGCTCTTTGAATGGCTTTTTAAAAACGCATTGATCGCCCTCTGGTTTGTCACAGCCCCTTTTCTTTCATCCGACGATCCTTTATTGCTGCTTGGCTCGTGAAATAAAAGTTTCTGTTGAAAAGCCAGGGGTGAAAACTCCCACAGTCCTGTGTACACAGAGAGAGAGAGAGCGAGAGAGAGGGAGAGAGAGAGAGAGGGGTCCCTTCACATCTCTAACACGCTCGGGGACTGGGGGGGGGGGGGGGGGGCAGCCACAAATACACTGTGTCTCTTTGGCTTCCCGGCACCAATTAGAAAGCTATCACCATGCAAGTTTAACAACCGAGACCATGGGGGAAAAAACAAGTTGTATTAAAACATAGAACATGTTAAAAGCCGTTCATTACGGGGCATAAATTATACATCAGCTACTAGTGTCGAGTGGGAGCACGTGGGACTCCTTGGCTTCCTCTCCGGTGTCACTTTGTAGAGACAATAAATGAAATGAAGACTTCCTATGGGTCATGCCATTAGCTACCAGGGATTACGACTGTTTTAAGCGTTTTTCAGCGCTTTGCTGACTGCTCTACTTTTAAAGCCGTTTTGATGAAGCAATCATTTGAAAGCTGAGAGCGTGGATGTGAACCAGCCCCGGTCTCTGTTGTCTGGACTGTACACAAAACACAAGTGTCCTTCATTATAAAGAGGGCTGTTTCCAGAGAGGAGATGGGAATAAACAAAGCACTGATCGCTGCTTGATTAGACACAAAGACCTCTCGCGTCAGGTCACACTGATCCACCTTATTAGTGTCGTTTCAACAGCAGGAGCGTTTGTTCTTTTGTTGTTCACTTTTGTCCCGTAATAAACAAACAACAGGAGACATGACCCCCCCCCCCCCCCCGCAGCTAATTACCAAGAAGTCCTGGACCTGGCGTCGTGCTCAGCAATATCAAACGACATGACAGTCGAGTTGTTTCAGCTCAGAGGAGGAAGAAAAGGGGGAAACTGTTCAGGATGTTGTGTTAGAATAAGTGACAGCTGGAGGTAGGGCTGGGCGATATGGCCTAAAAAAAAAATCTCCGATTTTTTTACAAAAAATCCGATTCACGATTTAAATCGATTTTTTTCCCCCAAAATTTTTTGCAGATGACAGAAGCTGTTGAAAACAATTTTTTCTTTTATTTTGTGATGATTTTCCCAAGTAGGTTGATAAAAATAAAGTGCAAACAAAACCTGAACATTGTAGAAAGGTGCCTGTAGTATACAAAAAGTATTTGGTCACTCTTTTGTTTGCCTGAATCATTTAAATATAAAATTAAATTAAACATAACATTAAATGGCATTAAATAGTAGCCTTCCATTGTAAACAACTGTGCAAATGTAACTTTTTACAGTAAGCTTTTCTAACTGAATACACTGATACAAACACAGCATGAAATAAAATGTATATGACCCTTTAACATTCACATTTTCAAAAGTGCAACATCTGATCTAACATCAACATAACATATTTTGCACAGTAAATAAGTGCATGTAAACAAAATCAAGTGCATTCACAACATAACCAACAGTATTAAACAGTAGTGCATGTTTTTTCTAAATATTTTTTGCCAGGAAGACAAGCCTGTCTACTACCTCTGGCTTCAGGCATGCACGGTGGCATGTAACAATGCCCCCCCCCACACACTGAAAAGCCTCTCAGAGGGGGCACTTGTAGCTGGCACAGAGAGGTATTTCTTTGCTAAAGTACTTAGCCTTGGAAAGTTAAGTTGGTGACGCTTCCACCAGTCAAGTGGATCGGTGTCTGGGTCAACCTGCTGGACCACAGGTCAGTTGTTGCGGAGTAGAATGACATCCCCTCCAGCTCCGCAGAGATCCTTTGGCGTGTACTATTGTACAGCCGAGGCAAGGCAACGTCAGAAAAATGTTTACGGCTTGGTAGCACGTACCTGGGGTCCAAAGCTTTGAGACGGTGAATAAACCCCGGCTTTTCCACGGTGTATATGGGCACCATATCTTTTGCGATATACATCGCGACTGCATCCGTGATGGCTTTCCACCGGGCACTCTTCTTCTCATGCGGAGTACAGTTGGTGAATGTCTCCAAAATGCTGGGTTGTTTTTGTGAGGTGGCGGTGGCAGCAGTGAAGCTGCTGGCCGCCATTGTTTTAGTTTGTAAACAATGCGCGCGCACTCTACTACGGGAAAAAGGGGTGGGGGCGATTTTCTCGATTTTCAATAAAACACATCGCCTTAAAGCACACATTCGAATTAATCGATTAAATCGATTTATCGCCCAGCCCTAGCTGGAGGTTCCGGGTTCGATTCCAGCCTTGTAGGGTTGTCCGGGTCTGAGGTTTTCACGGATTGACCTTCGCAGAAAATATCACGGTTTCACGGTGTTATGGCCGTCCACACCATGATTATTTTATTTTACATTTAGAATGACCCTTAAAGGAATGATATCAGTATCATAATTAAAATATTATTATAATATATTAAATGAAGAATTATAGCAATACTTTAAATTAACAACTAAAGGAAACCTGAACATCGGCTTTTTAATCGTGTCCCATGATTCATAAATTAACATATTTGTAGGTGCAGCCACACTGCTCCTGCACCTTTAACTCTCCCGCACACTCACTTACTGTACTTTCTTTTTTTTTTTTAAATACTGCACAGAAGCAAATGTACACGGTATGATCCTGCGGTACACCGTGATACCAGTACAAACCCTTGGAGCCCTTTGTTACATGTCTTCTCTTTTCCCAATTTCCAATCTCTACCTCCACAATGATGAACCCTCCCCTCCAAAAAAAAAACTAAAATAAATGTATAAATAAGTGGCAGCTGTCAGCGCCGCCTTGTACTACTCTCCCATCTAGTGAGCCTCCAGGTCAGCTGCTGCCGTCAGAGACCCTCCTCTGACACTGACGGAGCCGCTCTCACACACTCACGTCCCGGGGTCGGCGCTCGAACGCCTCTCGCTCATACACGACTACACCATCCTCCATTCCACCTGCCAACACTCCAACCACCCACAGCAACAAAGGCATGAGTGATACTCCTGCAGCAAAATTTTGTTTTGAACATCTCCACCGTATAATGTTGTTGTGGTTTTTTTTTTCCTGCTCTCGCTTCTTTTTGAATCATGTTGGCGGAAAGAAAAGAAACTTTAGTATTTTGGTGTTTTGGCCCCCTGGCACCACATGCAGCTTTATTAGAATTCTGCTCTGCCTTCCTGCGGACTTCTCTCTGAATCAGCCACCTCCACACCACACACACCATACCAATACAGGCTGCTGCACGGCTCCCCATCATCGTCATCATCATCACTCACACACACACACACACACACACACACACACAGATAGAACGTGATACTTCCACCAGCACAATCCCAGAAAGCCATCCTCAACATTGATGTTCATCAATCTTCCATTAGCTGAAGGCCTCGACGAAGATGTTTCGCATTTACTCGCCAAATCTTTTTCTCGGGACAAAGTTCAGCAGATGTGACTGAAAACCCTTCAAGTTATTCTGTACCCATTAATGACACGGGTGCATTATGGATGACCGACAAAAAGTATGTGACAAGTGGCTGCATATTTCATGCTTTTGTGAAAAAATGTAAAACAAAAAGCTCATTAGGGCAAAAGTGGAAGAGCTGGGATTTATGAAAATGCAACGTACAAGCCTGGCGCCATAACTCTGTCTCATTCTATGTTTTAAATTTTAATGCATCGCTTAAATATTGTCGTGAACGATGGACGGTTTCAATGTCATCGCTGGATATAAAGGACGGCGCACAATACTGAAAACATGCTTGGAAAGTCTAGTATGAGACATGTTTTTCTGGTGAAAAAACTAGGACGTAATGTACTCAGGAATAGAATGTGACTTAACACGTTTTTAGAGAATTGAGAAACATTTTACTACTTGCTACGTGGATCTGCACACAGAAATCCTCCACAAACAAACTGAACACATTAACGTGTGCACGAATGAGTTATGAGCAAGTGAAAGCAAAAGCTGCTCCTTAATGTTATGTAGTATTGTTACTTACATCTTGTATTGTTCCTTACATCTTGCAAAAGAGATTTTTAATCTCAATGGGACTACCTGCTTAAATAAAGCCTGGTTTTATTCAAACGTATTTGGTTCGTCATGCGTACCGAACCGTGAGCCTCGTACTGAACGGTTCAATACGAATACGCGTATCGTTACACCCCTACTGCCCACTGACAAATACATCAATACTACGTTGTCCCAGTGGTTTACCAAACTATTCGGACAGACCTTCATCTAATCTTTGCTAATTTTCTTGCAAATTACTGGATAACTTTACCCTGAAAATGATACGAAATACAAAAATTTACTTTTTGGCTGAACAGGTCACGACCGGTAGAGACACGCGAGCACTGAAAACCAGGCCACAAAGGTTAAACCGTTGTTGCTCCACATTATTCCATCAGAAAACACCAGAGGCAGACTTGACAGTTCAGCAACGGAGACAACCTGGGCCTGTGGCCCCCAACCAAAGGGCCCCAGATTCATTACGATGTATAGATATCAAATACATTGAATTATGTTACTATTCTACCTCACTGTACGTCACAATATCTTACAAAAGGCCCCCAAAAATATGTAACTCAACTGTACACTTCCTACTTACTGTGTACTTAGTTCAGAGTAAACATAGTACATTTACCTGAGGGAGAAATGTTGCCGATTCAGATTTGACCAACAAAATATAACAATCCAAATACAATGCATTATTATTCATTGAACTATCCAGCATCATGCTGGAATCAGAAGCATCGTTTTTCAAAATGCAGGTGCATCGTGCTGATGATGCCCCTCTTTCACAGCAGTAAAGATGTGAATGCAGGACTTTTACTCTGCACTATTCATCATTTTACAATTATTAATAGTTAATAGTTTTACTACGGGTAAACCATATTCGGAGTAGCGTCCTTCATCTTCCACTACTGCCAATATACCAACATTCAGTCAGCGAAAAGGTAAATCGCTAAATCTGAAAAAACGCACCCAAGTAGCGGTTACTGGCGGTCGGAAACATCAGTGAAATACTAAGCGAGGAAGTTTCCAGAAGCCTGTATTGGTCGCTTGTTTTGACATAAACATTAAACACCTGCATATAAAGTAGAGCGTAGACTTCATTCAGCAGAGGTATTGTACTGGCGGTAACCTTATTAGTGTTAGCATACAAGTTCAAGTTAGCATCAAGTCATACAGCGAAAATACAGCGTTACTCACGGGGGAACAACACGTGAACAAGTCGCGGCTTCCATTCTGCTCCCTGTTAGCTAACTGCTGCTGTTGACTCCTGTAAATGTAGGTCACGGCTGCTGCAGACGACACGCTGGACTTTCAAGCACCGGGCGTGACACCGTAGTAGCTCGAGCCTCCGCAGGTGGCGCGCGAGCTACGAGTACGCACAAAGGTGTCAGTCTGCAGAGCGCCGAGGCTCCGCCCCCCGCTGTTAAGCGGAGAGGCGTTCACTTGTTTATTCAATGTTTAGTAATACCGAACGTGGCGCGTGCGGAGATATGCGAAAGGACACACCCACACGAGCCTACATACAGATAGATGGCTTTATACAGTGAGACGAAAAACGTCCTGTGGCATTCAAGGCCACACTACGTCCTCTCCCGGGCCTCGCTTAATGTGCGATGTGGGGATATGTATTTTTTAAAAGCCTAAACACTATCCATTTGATTTACATTTGAATGTGAAACCTATTTCTCCCTCACTGGCAGCACTTTGTTTTAGCATTAAGTCCTGAACTCACATTACATTTTACTACACCAGCTCCTATAAAAGGGGTCCTGTGAAGGTTTTAGGAGGGCTGCATAATATAAGGAATTGTTGTATATCTGCTCTGTGTCAGCACATTGGGAATGAAAGGGAGAGGCATTTTATCTTCCTATATGTTTAAATCTCCCTGTTCCTGCACTGGTGCAGTAAGTCAACATCAATCATGTAGAACTTTGTGGGACAAATGTTAAAACATCATATTCGTTATTTTTCTTTTCCATAAAGACAGTCTAATTGGGCGTCTTATCGTCACCCATGTGTTTTGTCGACACTGCTGTTTGTGTACTAACAATAACAATAGTTGCAAAATCAGCCATTTCTTTCGCCTAAAAGATGTTGTCCTTTTCTTCTAAGTGGTGAACCCCTCTTCTTCATCGCAAACTCCTTTGATGAAGAAGGCAAAATGCAGAAAAATATCATAAGACATTTGTATCATAACAAATAAGGAAATGTTACATGTTTTATATGTTGATATGTAGAACAAATATATATATTCGTCTTTGTTATGTATATAGACCCAATAGGGTCAATCAGAACCAATCAGTGGGTGCAACTCCATTTTGGAACAAACTGTTGAAAAACTCCGAGCAGAATTAAAAATGGTTTATCTGACAGCTCTGAGACCCGAAACAGAAGTAATGCATCATTTTTATTTCGCGGATTTAACACGTCATCCTTTCAAAATCACGTTTGTAAACCAAATTGTGAACAATCGGACAGTAAAATAAAGATACGCATGTTTGTGGAGGTGCCTCAGGATCTGAAACCAAAGGGTTTTCGAATCAGTGTTCTACATCAATCCAAAAATCTGGCTCTGTGATTTGTTGCGTTACCATCGGACACTTGATAAAGCACTGTAGCAACCAGCTCACTTCATAAAACCAGCAATCACGCAGCAGCAGAGGAGCCGCAGGCATCTTGGGAACGTGTAAACCAAAGTAGCTCTTAAACCGGCGAGGATGAATTGTCCCCCTGCTGACTGGTGGATTGATTTCCAGTGTGAGTAATGGTTTGGAGCGTCAGGCCGTCCAGCTCAGGCTGAACCCCGAGTAAAGGTGCACAGCCGCTGCTGTGCCTCACATTTGAGATGTGTGTGTGGAGGGGAGAGGGGGGGTTAAATAGTTTTCTTAAAACGCACGATGGCCTCGGCGGAAGGTGTGTGATTGAAGATTCATGCACGGAAAGATGTAGGGCGCAGTGGTTGGAGCCATGCACCCGCAGATAACACGGGATGGATTGAGTGTGACAAAACGCGCTGCAAAGTGCGTCGCACCGTCTTTCCTTTTCTGTTCGATATGAATCATTTTTGCGATTCATCACACACCTCGCAGGGTTCGCAGCGCACTTATTGCGTTATTTGGGCAAACCACTTTGAAAAGCAGGTGAGCGAGAATTGCATGATGAGAAAAAGGAAAAGCTGTTAACCTGGAGCCCTTGCACCCCGCGCGCTGACATGACACTACAAAACCCAATTAACATTTGCAGCTGGCTGATGATTCAGCCGCATGCGAGGGCTCTCTGGATCGGAATGCGTGCAACAGGCTCTCCGGTGGTGCGCGGACGTGCTGTGTTCTGCAAAAAAGGGGGTTCTATGTTGCTAACCTTCTCGAAAAACACCAGAATTATTTCCCTTCCCCCGCCCCATCAGCTCGGTGTGTTTTTCCTCACGTCTTAAAAGTCAAGACACTTCCTTCCCTCCTCCGAGGCAGACTCGCTGACATTTGCGCTCCAGGGAACAGCAATTACCTCTTTGGATAACCGCTTATTTTACAGATGTGTTTACAGGGCGGTCACAATTCATATCACACCACTAACCTATAAATCCTGTGACAATGTGGAATAAGGACCCGCTGGAGCACGGATTATTAATTAACTCTCATAAAGGGAAGAATGCTGATCTATTTTTTTTAATAGGTGCAGTCCATCCTCATCGTCATATAAAGAACAGAAACCCTCAAATTTAGGAGAAGACTCATAACAAACAAATGCTGCCAACATCTGCTTCCAATTTCTAAAGCACCAAATCAAAGTTGGGTTATTGGCTCCACGTTTGGATCGATAGAGCCAACCGATTCTGTAAACTTGTTATTTAACAGTTAACTGTGGCTTATATAATTAAACCTGCACTTTGAACAAGATGCTTTACTGGCCAATATATTTTCTTTCACTCTTTTGCGGCAGGTCGGTGAACGTTCAGCCGGCGGGATGGACAGAGTGCGTGTGGTTGGCTCTCACTGAAGTCAGCAGTCTACAGGACCGCGGTAACGGTGTAGTCCTCCGAAACTCAACAGTGGAATTGAATTTGAGTAGAAAATGCATTTTTAACCTAGAAGTGCAAGCAATCTAAGGATGCAGTCACCACACATGCGCGCCGCCAAGTGCGTAAAAACACCCGCGGAGCCGCAACATGCCCAAGCTTGAAGTTGATGACAGTTACCTGACACCGGGGTTTCGGGGACCCACTTGGAGCCCGGATGCAGGGACTGGAACACCGTGCGCACCTCCTGGCAGGTCGGCACCTGTCCGCCGGGCAGGGGGAAGAGCTGGAGGAATGCGCACAGGAAGAGCGCGCTGCGGACCGACGAAGCGAGCATGGTGCAGGGTGAGCGGCGCTTCACGGGGAAACCGGGCGAAACGGAGCGACTAACGGCGTAGAGATTAAACTTCAACGCGCTCAAAAGTTACTGGAGCATCCCGCCTTGGCGCTGATGAGGTGAGGCTGCAGCTTCCGGCTCAGAATCCTCGCTCTTTCTCTCTCTCTCTCCACCGCCCCCTCAACGGTCCGCGAGCTATACTCCGAAGCTGAGAACTTAGAGTCCCTCTGCACTTGCGGCTCTGACTCTCAGCTCTCTGCACAGATCAACGAGCCCCGGATACATCTACGCCCCCCCCCCCCCACACACACACACAAAAAAAAAAGCGCGCGCCGCAGCGTGAACCTGCGCGTATTGCGATCTCCCCTCTAATAGTGACGCGAGCTGATACGTTGGCTGCAGGAGTGGAGATAGGGGAGTAATGTGGTGCGCGAGCTGTTAGATGAATGGATGTGTATGTGTTATAGGATGCATCCGGAGGCGCATGAAGTGGAATGGAGATTTTTTTCCAATAAAGATGACACATAAGCGTCGGATATGATCTGAAAATGAGATTTTATTGTTCAACCACATGGAGAAAAAAAGTGTACAGGAAGCACTCCGATATGTGTACAAACCGAGCAGAAGTGAACATCAACATCCTCCTCTTATCTTATATAATTACAGAAATCATACATCCACATTACCAAATGGCATTCCATTTTACACCGATTATTCCACCCTTCTCATCCTGAGTGGACATCTAGACTTCCACTCAGCTCATATAAGAGCCAATACAGTTGAAATGGTGCCACCTAGTGTTCAGTCTGCGCGAGGCCAACATTTAGAGAGCTCATCCTCTCTGCGGATGGAGCACAGTTCATATTAAACCAGAGAAAAGCACATCCACCCTACACCACTTCCTTAGTCCTACACATTCTATCACACGTGTAGCTGTTCTCAACATCTGGCGGCTTGCAGATGGATACTGTGCAATTTCTTTTGATTTGGTCTAGTATTGAAATTGTGAAGTCATCCACCTGAAAACAACGAGACAAGCAGTCATGACAAAAAACAACAACAACCTTAATGTTAAGATGCCTGTAGAGTCGAACGTGACTGCAACAAGGAGGAGGAGGAGGAGGAGGAGGAGGGGTAACAGCCGCTCTCTTGTGCCTGCAGTGAATACGATTTCTGGAGTCTTTCAAGTGTTCAAAGCTTGGAACAACGAAAAAAACCTGCATCTCTTCCTTTTGGCTGCGGTTCTGAGAAACAGAGAGCTTTGCATGGATTTGCACAGCAGAGACTGAAAGAAGCTGACAGCAAACCAGCAAAACTCGCCGTAAACCCACATGAGCTCCACCTGCAAGCGGGCTGACGTGTGCATGAGGGGAGGTGACCGGCAATACCTGAAGTGCACAAACTGCAGTAGATCCGTGTGCACTACATGCACTGTGAGCACTTTGGGACTGCAAAGTCGTTCAGGGATCCTTCTGTGCTTTAAGCAGCGTATTAGAAGGGAGTGTAAACACCTTATTTCTTATTCTTTGAGGTTTTAAAGATGAATCTGCTCTGTGCAGCTTCTGTCTGTCCTTGATCAGTGAAAGTTTATAGGATTAAAACTACAACAACAAAAAAAGAGGCTATCATGTTGGCTCTAGTCCAACTCACAGAACTAAAACATATGAGACATAAAGCATTTCCACCAGAGACACATTTGTTTTCAGGGCAGTGGAGAATATCTGAGATCCTGAGAATGAACGAGCCCTCCAGCCAGAAGGAGCAACTAGGGCAGTAGATACTGAGCTACTTCACCAACTACACTAGATGCACCTTAGCTGGAGGACCCTGAGAGTTGATGTACTGGATTACTTCCAACTCCTCCGGGCAAGACGCTCTCCCAGTCTGGAGGCATCTGAAAACAGAACCAAAAATCAATTGATGGTGACGTAGACATATGTTGAAACCGATCCTATACAGCTCAATGCAGCAGAATGAATACTTTCTCTGCAGGCTGCAGCCATGTGTGGCGGTTAGCTAAACTAAAACGTGTACAAGCAGGGATGTTCTCTTCTACACACATCCTCAAGCATTACAAACCTTGAAAGGTCTTCAGTAAAATAATAAGAGAAACAAACAGAATCATTTTTAAATAAATTGGTTTGTCTTGCAATGACTATTATTAAAAATAAAAACGACAAATACCTTCAGATATCAATGAGATTTAAAGCGGACACAAATTGGGTAGTCTAATTTAGATGTTTAATTAGTTTCATGGTCTTAATCTGCAAAATAACCAGTGGCTAATCAGGTTATATACAAGGCCTGACACATTATACTTAAGTACTGGAGTAAATGTATGTAGTTTACCTTCCACCATTACAAAAAAAAAACTTACATCCCAGTTTAATAAGATCTTGAAACACTGTTGGAAACCACAGGCTGTTCAGACATAACGGTCCATGCAAAAGCACACACGTGGGGGGGGGGGGTCTTAAAAAATAGGAGCAGAAAAGGTCACATTATAGCCCATAATGCAGCTTTTATTGCCCCTAATAGCTGTTATTGTCTTAAAGTGCAGACTATGGGATGTAACCGAGCTACGGTGAGTTCATACATGTGGTCCGAGCGCCTCTGCGTGTAGCTTTAACAAAGTGGCGCCAACAGCGCATTTGTGACGCGATGATGAAGCGCGTCAACTCAATTAAATAATGATCTCAAAACCGCATCCGCGTTTATTCAGTGACGTAACCGCTACACAAACAGCAGCAGGCGAGCGGCGGGTGGATGGATTTGTAACACTTTGCGGATTAATAAAATAGAGCCTTGATGAGCCCAACGTGCCAGAAGCGACGCCATAACAAAAGACTCGTGCGGAATCAACTTTTAGTCAACTAAAGTTATTGTGACTCACGGAGAACACTCTGTTTCAACATACGGGTTATTTAAAAGAAAAATGCATTATATACATTAAGATTAGTGCACAATATTTGTTTTTCTTTAACGAATCAGCAGTCCGAAAAGGAGAAATAGGCACAAAACAAAATGCTTTTGATTATTCAAACTTGTTTTAAACGAAAGCAAAGCACTATATGAGACCACGTGCGTCGCTGTGTGTCGGAATAGAGAAATACAACTATTGACAGCCTACCTTTGCTTTGCCTTGGAGGTTAATCTATCGAGTGACTGCATTGCTGCCCATCCTGCAGGAAAAGTCCCACAATATTTGCCACCACGTACCTTGCACCGCGCAGATGTTGTACCCTCCGCAGCCCTCTTTGCGCCAACAAAAAGTTCTGTCATGCATGAAATTGTGAGAGCATCTCTTCGTGTTGTTTTTCTCGTTGTGGGGGTGGGGAGAGGAACGCATGCGACGCACTCGATGCGGATGTCGTCCTCAAGAGAAAAAAAAGAACCCCTCTCACAAACACGGTACCCTTCGGTTTTTTTAGGTATTTAAAAATGTAGACTTTCTTTTTTTTCGCTAATGGCGCGCGGCGACCCTCGGGAGAACTTTTTCCCCCGCACATGTTTGCAGACCGTTTGTATTCACCCAGATCGAGCTCATCCATTCGGCGCTTTGCTGGTCAAAAGGAACCCGGGAGGCTTGTGACCCCGTAACCCCTGTAAAACCCTGCCCCCACGCAGTCTTCTGCTCCGTCTGCAGGAGCACGTCCCCTCCAACCATCCCGCCTCACGTGCACACAGATAGCACTCAGTCATAATGTCTTTGTTTGTGTGGTTGTTGCAACATTAAGAGTTTTAGATCGTTACGCTGAAAGACGCAGAGGCTGTCCAAAAAAAAAGAAGCATGGTGGCACTTCCTCCACTGTGGGAACATGGACGCTGCGTCGCCTCACTTGCCTTCTTCCCCGATTGAACTTTAACCCACTTTCCCATACCGCGTGTTTCTCTGCGTCCATACGCTGTTATTGGCGCAGTTTTTTATAGGGGAAAGAAAAACAAACTGCAGCTGCCCATTTTTTTATATTATTCTTTCCCCGAGTGTCTTCGATTATCATGAGGAACTGGTGATAGAGAGAGGGGGGGGGGGGGGGGTCATTACGGTCAGGAAGCGTTTGATCTTATTTGCAGGGAAACTAGGGTTAATTCATGGAAGGAAGGTTTTGCATTATGATTTAAAATCTTACATTTATAAAAGTGTTGTGGTGGAGGAATAATGTTTTCTTTTGGTTCGAGTAAGGGATTATCATTGACCTCCACACAGACAATAGACTGGCTGCCTTTTGAGCCGGCCTCATGTTGGAACCCTCCTGGTAGGGTGGAATGTGTCCCAGTGTTTTGAACTGGGCTTACAACTGGGAGGAGGGATTCTTTTTAGCAATATCATTTGCATCACTGGATGAATACAAGATATACGCGGTGACTGACTCAGTCCAGAGTGATATCCTGGAGATAAAATCTACATTTAAATGGAAACAAACATCCCTCCGCTCATTGTTAATGTCGTAGATCACATAACATTTGAGTCTTGGTTTGAAGGTTTTTTTTTTTCCAACAAGCAGAAAAAAACTTGACCTTATTGACGGACTTTGGAGATTTTTTTTTTATGAATCGTCGACATCTTGCAGAGAAACCACAGGCCACAGCAGGTCCGCAGCTAACAATGATTTTCATCATCGGTTTATTTTTTGACTGGTTTGATTCATCATTTAAGTCTCGGAAATGTCCGAAAAATTGCAAAAGAAATGCAGAAGACAATTTCCAAGAACCCAAAATTGTTTGTTTTGTCCAACCACCCCAAAAGTGTTCATTAAAGGAACCTCTTATCTTAGACTGTTGTTACACACACTCTTTTTAAGGTAAAGAATTACCTTCCACGCTCAACAATATTCACATTTACAGTATAAACAGAACACTCTTCTGAATTATTTCTGCTTACACAATGAATTTTTTGAAATCCTGTTGATCCACTAACCATTTCAGCACTAACTAGGCCATAGATGTACCAAAGGAGTTTGAATAGCTTTCACAGTATCATGACACTCAAAGCTGTGAGACAACACGCAGGAGACTCAAGTCACTTCTAGAGAGAGAGTGCTTCCACTGTGTCTCGAGTGAAACTGCACAGAGATCAGTGGAGGCATCTTCTACCTCACTTCTCAAAACGTACAGCAGGTCCGTCTCTGGAAAAAATGAAATTGATTTCTCTGTAACTAACTTCTATTGTAATCTGGTTTCGTCAGCTCACTCCAAGCCAAATCTCCAGATCTGAAAGATCAATAAAAACACAGCTTCTTTAATGTTAGAAATGTATACAGTTGTAAATATGAACTGTAGGGTTGAATCCCAGGCTCCCTGCTCTACTCCTTAAAGGGCCGGCACACCATCACAGGTGTTTTCACTTGGCTGATTAGACCTGGCTTGGGCGGAGCTATGCTATGATCTCACACTCCAAGCACCAATTAGAATGCGTTGCCCTAACAGCTGCAACACTGAACAACCACACCACACTGAGAAGAGGACTAATCAGGTACATTAAGTGAAAACACCTGTGTGGGTGGACCAGACCATGTTCAGGGCCTTCAAGCTGCCTCTGTGTCCACTAAACTGTCGACGCCACACAAAAATAAATTTGCCATAAAGTTTTTATTTTCATGAATGCTTTCACACTTTTATCCTTTATAAAGTTATGTACACATTATTCGCTCCCATGGTAAAATAAAGAGAATATCCAGAGTGTGGAAAGAGAAGGGTGGGAAAAAAGAAAGAAGAAGGCAACTGAGTAAAAAAAAGTAAAGCACAACAAATATTTAAACAGAACTCTAAATCATGAAAAATATATAGTACTGATCTTAAGGAATTTGTGTTGACGTCTACATAATATCGCCAGTGATTTATAAACTCATAATTAGAGGTAGGGTTATAGAAACATGAAATGCTTTGCTGGTACAACTAATAACAGGGCCAATTGATGCCAACAGCGCCCCCTGATGGGACGACTGTGAACAGCACGGCATGACTGGGCTCAATTTAAATCATATTGTGAAGGAGTTTTCCTTCTATGTGAATGTTATTTTCTTTTACACAACAGTCAGATGATCTTGGATATTATTACAGCCCGTTACGCAACGGTTTGTCAGCAAGCTGCAAGTTGGTTTGTGCTCATGTATATATATTAATAATTACTCCTGTGGAAATGGGGTGAGTCCGATGCATTGGTGTAGTTTTGAAAAAACTGGTTTTCACATTAAATAATCAAAGGAGTTGATCACGGACAGGATTTTTTTTTTTTTTTTAAAGAAACTCGAACACACTTTCAGACAAACTCTCATAAACTGGTAACATGACGGTGCACTGTGTGCAGGACTTCAGTCTATTTGTGCATAATGTACCACATTCACAGCAGAGTCCCCAAATGTATGTATTGATCCGTAAAGGCCTGATGATAACCATGTGACTATCTGGTGCAGTGTACCAAATAGTGATTTAAAAAAAAAAAAAAAAAAGGTACAGAAGCCAACAGCCACAACTGAGTGTAGTCTATTAAAAGCTTAGAGCATAATGCAGTTGGTGAGAGCGACACTACACTCGATGTGGATCTGAGGATGCGTGTGGGACTTGAAATGTACATCTTTAACCTTTTTCATATCGAAGGTCTGGAATTTTCACATAATCATCACGATCCGTTAAATGTCTTTAAATAAGGCAACGTTCATTACAAGGGAGCACACTGCAATTCATTATGAATTAACATTTGTGTGGTACCAACTGATGAAACATTTCAGTTTAAAAATCTAGTTTTCCATTGTGAAAACCAGTCCTCGCTCAGGTTTGAACATATACGGATGTCAAGCTCAGGCATGCATTCAAACCACTGCTGTGTGTTTTAAACAGTCAAATAAAATATATGTTGTCGAGGAAGGAAAGAGAAAGAACACAGCATTTGCAAACTCAAATCCCATGAGGTATATACTGGAAGACTGTCCGCACACACACACCATATACCTTGAAATCCCTAATACGCCATTTCAGTGGCAAAAGTAAGGCAATTATTTATTTTTAAGAAATGCAACTAATCGTCGATGCGCGCGAGGAACTCGATAACTGCAGTGCTCGTCAGCCAAAACAAACTGTTTTAAAAAGGTGCGTGTGGATATTTAACAGCGCGTTGACATCTGATAGGATGTGCTTTCTGATGCATCAAAAGGAAATGTTAGTGTATTCTATTAAGAGGCATTAGTATAATCAGACCAACAGACTGTTTTTTGTATAATTTGGTGTTAAGAGTAAAACAGCTGCATGGATGAGTTATTGTTGACATGCCGTGGATCTTTAGTCAAATCAAATGTCCATTACCGACAGTCTGCCCAATTCAAATCCAGTGCAGCAGACGTTCAATACGAATCCAATGAAAACCAAATGAGGGGACTTTATCAGAAAAAATCACTTCCTGCTGACAGTTAGTACGGAGTCTCTTCGGCATGTCCGCCCCCTTTAAATTACCCCTCATAATAGATTTACAGCGCAACATTTTTTTTTTTGATGCATCTTCAAGGGCAACACCTCCGCGTAAACGGCCATATCATTTCTAGCGTTATGCAGTGCTTATGCTGTAAAGGAGAAATGCCTAATCTGGCATACGTGGGGTACTTTACAACCCTGTTAATTCATTGTTGGTTAAGTCATCAAATGAATGGTTCCTATCCGTGCTCAGTGTGTGAGGATGCGATCAATTGGTGTATCCTGGCTGTCTGTGTTAGCGGATGGCGGGTACCCTGCAGCGTTATCTGATGCCTTGCTTCTATTTCAGTTACGTAAGCCTCGCTGAGCGCGGCCTAAAAATAAATATAATAAAAATAATTTCACAGCGCAATTAATTGATTCCACTCTGGTTTTGATTTCCCCTTCCTGTGCCAGCTAATGCATCGTCGAGTACAGCACTGCAGGATCATTTGTGACCTCACACAACGCAACCAGAAAGCCGAACAGCCTACGCATTAAATCACCAAAAATGACTATGTGCTGACCAGGCCAATAAGATCCACGCGTCTCTCCTCCAAAGCCGTATTTCTGAAGATCATTTAAGTCCCTGTACAACACAACAGCTTTACAATAAGGCCATACACCAAACCTATGCCATTAGTTAGACTAAACATTGTTCAGAGAGAAGGGTTACTCATGTCTTAAACTGTTTACCATGAAGATACATTAGAAAAATAATATATTTATATACTCCTCCTCAGCTTCTCCATCTCTAAAATATAGACACGTCTCTGAGAAAGAGTTTCAAGAACACACGTTGGCTGTGAAGGTGTCTGTGTGTGTGTGTGGGGGGGGGGGGGGGGGGGGGGGGACATGTTTGTCATTTTAAGGGTCTCGGTCAACAACAATGTTTTTGGAAAGGTAACAGTTTAGGGTCCAACATTACAAGAACGGACTAAAATGCATTTCATCATCACCAAAGAAAAAGCACTATGGTTTAAATAACAGTTCTTGGCCCACTCAGGTTGCTGGATGGAAATCACCTCCACATCCAAACAAAAAAAAAACAGAACGTGAAGGAAGTAATCTTTGCTTTTTTTCCTATATTTTGTAGTTAATATTACATTTTAATGAAGCATGTATTTTAGACTCTCTTAGCCCTCTGCAGCTCCGGCCACCACCTGCACGTCTACCACCTGATGGGAGCCGTCGTCCCGGCCGCCTTAAGCTTCCTCCGGTGCTGCGGGCCTCTTCAGGTCCCGGATCTGCTTTATCAGATAGTTCTTCTCGTCGCAGAACTGCTCATCCTCCGATCGGTCGGTCTGGAAGTGGCCCAGGAACTCCACGAGCTTGGTCTGGTTCTTCAGCAGGATGTCCAGGACAGGCTGAGTCTTGTTGGGGTTTGCAACGAACACCTTTTTAAAATAAAAAAGGGGGAAAGAGATGATTGGCAATTTGAAAAGTTTCATCCGAAAATGAGACCCAGACTCCTCTTAAATGAACACTGCTTTCAATATTTTACCAGCTAATGTCGGCAGCATTTTACAGTACAACTGGATTATTGAAACAGTTGCACTGATGATACGCGTTTCATGAGCACACCTTGAACACATGGAATGCTTCAAACTGGATGTTTCGGCTGTTGTCTCTTAGCAAGTTCATCATCAGCTTCAGGTTCTCCGCCCGGCTGATGTATTTTGTCATGACAGTGAAGTTGTGTCTGTCCAGCAGAAGTTCCCCGAGGAGCTGAAAAACAGTATGCAATTACAACAACGTCGTTTTAGTAAGACCGTGGGTGAGCACGTCAGTAACACCTGAATCTGAAAGCCAAGTGATTTGGATCGCCAGAGCGGTGGAGCTTCTACCTTCAAAGACTGCCGCTTGGTGACGTAGTTCTCAGAATGCAGGAGCTTCTCGTATTCTGTAAACACCTGACGGACATTTTACAAGTGTATTAATAGGCACAGCAGAAGCATTCTTTTGATTAAAAGATGAAAACCACTCAGGAGGCTCACCCTGTCATAGTTGTTCTCCAGGAAGTCTGCACACATAATCTTGTGTCTTGTGAGGAGATCCTGAGAGGCAACAGAAGAGACCGAAACATTAGAGACAAACTGTTGGTGTGAAGATGCTAGAAACAGAAGAAGAAGACAACAGCGCTGTACCTTGAATGAGGCGAACGCGTCTGAGGCGATGTCAAAGGTCGAGAGCTCCACGTAACCGAAGAAGCAGTAGAAGTCTTCAGAGAAGAGCACCGTCCGCGCCAAAGGCTCGTGACGCAGGCACTCCCTTAGCATCATTCCACAGTTCAGAGCCACTTCTGCACTCTCATATCTGCACAGGTTAATTAACATGGCACACCCAGGTCAAGTCATTAGAATTAAATATATAGACCACTTATAAAACAAACACTGTAGATGTGACGAAGAAAACCAGCAAAAAGATTTAAGTTTCTTTAAGGAAAGTCCATCATAAACACTTTCATTAAAGCATTTCATATTGGATTTGTAGTGATGAGAATTACACTTCCAGGTCTTATTTTCCATGGTGGGATAAGATAACTGGCCAAATGGGAACAATTAACCATGCAGCCAAAACGGGAACCTTTTAGCGGAAGAATCATCTTTAACATCAACGTTAAATGTCAGGTTTTGCTGTCCATCTCCCACAATCAAAACTGGATGGTCCGCTTTAGAGACGTGACATTTTAGATCAAAGTTAAAAAAATATAAAAAACAAGGCAAGTGGCAGAGATGGCATTTGATCCACCGACAGCAGCTTCAACAGACCACAATGCAATGCAGCCGATAGACATGTTGCTCTTCGAGCAGGCAGGATGACTCAGTTTTTTTTTTAGAGCTGTAAAACCAGCACTGCTATCACTCTCTTCATCAACATGCGCTACCCACAGGTGAATGCAACAAGTTCACGCTCGTTGCTCTGGGAGTTGTTGAAACACATAACGCGTAGTGTGGAAACTCACGAGGCATGTTGAGGTAAAGTGATTTATACCTACAAAAAAAAAAAAAAGGAGGGTTTAAATAGTGCCTTAAACTAAACTACAGTCTAAGACTATCTACGGCTGGACTTGCCTTTAGTATGTGTAATTGTACATATAAAGCTCTCACATCAACCATGTGTCAAACACTGAGTTCCTGTAGCCTGAAAAGATGAACTTACCCTTTCAGCAGCATGAAGAGGATGCGCTGTTGTGTAGAGATGTATTCTACCGTGGGTGTGCGGCTGCCAATCTGACGTCTCACAATATTGCTGAACAAATGAACCACATCCTTCTTCCCCTGTAAAAAAAAGAAGTCACACAGAGTGGTGAATGGCTGACTGGGTGCTGATGATATGACGTTCGCTTTGGGCATCGATGTCCAAATCACGCATGCAGTGGGTGATCGTTTGGTGTCGGCACAAAAAGCATCAATACTTTACACACAAATTAAGTCATTGCAGAAATAAGTGCATTTTCCCCACCTCAAAATCAATCCTCTGCAGGTTGGCAATGAGAGCAACGAGGAGGTTGGTGTTGTACAGCTCTTGTGCGAGCTGGGCCACCGCTTCGGTTTGAGGCTCCTTGTCACCTGTTCCACTAAGCACCTCCTTCAGCGAGGCCAGGTTTTTGGACACCTCCTCTGCGACCTTTATTGCGGAAAAAGAGTTAATGACTTCGACTATCAGCTGGTGTTGAGAATAATAGACACAAATTAAAGTACGAGACAGTCCATAGCAAACCTTTTCACACTTTTTGCTGTCTCCAGCATCCATCTTTTCCATGTAGGCCACATTCTCCTTCAAACTCCTCACTATGTCACCTGGGCTCTTCTGAGACTTCCCAAAAGGAAAAGGCATCACTGGAGACTGGTAATCCGAGACCAAATCTCTGAAGAAATAAAACACCGCTTTCAAATAACTATTATATGCAAGCAAGTCAACTTCCTGTACCTCTCTGCATCAGGAAATGGCTGAAAAAGCCCTCACCTGAAGGACGCAACGAAACAGCGAACTCAATTTTACCGTCCGACTGAAAATAATCCACTCTCAAAAGTTAAACTGTGGAGTTACAGTGTTAAAGACCATGACAGCACACGCAGCTAGCTAACCCTGCTAACCGTACATTCGTTTTCAAAGACAATGCGAGCAGAGTAGCGCTAAAGTAACTATTTTACGATACATGTCCTCTTGGTTAGTAGTTTCTCAAAAGTTAGCATTAGCCGGGGCGAATAAAACGCGAACTTTCTAAACGAAACGAGGACGTAACGGAGAACAAGACGGCAACAATGGCAACGTTACAGCAATGTTCAGCAGCGAAGTTGAGCTGGCTTGTGACCTAACGTTAGTTAGCCGTAGCAAGAAACAAGAACTACCGCCAGTCCGTCAGTAGGCGGACAGTAACGTTACCGTGGAAAACATAACACACTGCTGAGATATTCAGTTAAAGCTGTCACGACTCACCGAGTGAACTCTGGTTGTGAAGCTGAAGGAGGCTCGGTGGCTAAAGGTTAGCTAGCGGGCTAGCAAGTTGTCCTCACTTCTTTTCCACTGTAACGCTGTTACTTTGAACTGTCCGTAAGGTGATCCGTGGCTGTAGCGGTCTAGCGTATCCTAATTGTAGCTACAAGTTGCTCAAATGGACGACCTTCATAGCTGTGGTATTTCATATGAATCCCTCTACTCGTGACCGTCTGTCACCTCACTCGCTAGCTGCCTAGTAGTGAAGAGAGAATTGCTGGGCTGGCCTGTCTGACAACTTCATTTCCCTGTTCTCTTCTGTTGAAACTCTCGTCCTCTCTTCTTCCCGGGGACACTGGGCGGGTATGTTTTGCTCTACAAAATGACTGCCACCGCTGTTGTCCAATCACTTTAGCCGAGGCGAAGTCGCGGAAACTCCCTCTGCGTTATAGGTACGCACGTTTCGGGGCTCGCAAATGTCTCGTGGGGTGGACAGATCAGAGAATACACCGGAAGCCCTTTCAGCCGGGCTGTCCTGTAACACGAAACAAGTGCACCTACATTCTCGTGAAAAGATAAGGCCCAACAAAAAGTTTTGAGAGAGACCATTTCATCTGGAATTTAACTTTTGTATTTTGTATTGTATTGCCACTTGTAAAAGGCAGGATGACCTTTATACCGATTAGCATTAGGTTCAGTAGTAGTCATTTTCTTATGAGGTCCTCAACATCATCCAGCATGTTTAGATATTTTATACTCGTCAACTCACAACTACGAGCATTTCTGGAAGGATAATGATGCTCACTCAGCGGTCGATTTAGACCTGGCCATATAGTGCAATGTCAAGTAAAATTGTGCTGCACTCTTTGTACAACTGCCCGAGGCTTTTGAAACGGATCACAACCCTGTGAAGCAATCTGTTTTCAATGGTTTTTGGGTTTGACTGATCGTCTGTTTCAAAACATATCTATACTGTGGTAGAGTTCAAACTGTTGTTGCCAATGGCTTCAGGGTGTTGCTCAAGGACCAATCCTTATCAAATTACTCTTTATAATAACTATCACATTAAAACAATATTCATTTTGGTACTGCAATATACAACTGAAATTAGCTGCAACAACTGTTGTTGTTTTTTTACTTCAAATCTGACACAACACTTGTTTGTCAAATCTCTTTTACACCTGCATGAAACATGGCCTGACTGGCTATTGATACATCAACAATAAAGCCATTTCCATGAGGTATTTCTGAAAAGCACTTTCGTCTCCTTCACACTACGACCTCCTGCGTCTTTTCACGATTGAGACATTCGCCAGCAGGACTCTTATTTTGAAAGCCAATGCCCGGAAGTGGCGCTGTTTCGAGCACCGTAGCTAGCTTGATGCTAGTGTGAAAAGCTCACGATCACTTCTGAAGGACGGAAAGAAACACACAGGCGCTGCTCGGAGCACTTTTACACATTTCGCCACCGTTTCAGCGCTATAAGATTATATTAGCAGGTAAGATGTGAGTGTGTATCAGCGGCAGGACGACAGTCGCGGTGTTTTGTGGCCTATTATGGCTTCAGGCCGTATCGCTGGTACGAGCTGCTCTCTGTTCACAGGGATCCATCACGTATGGCGCTCTTTACTTCGAAACGGTTTGTGAAGACCCGCGCCTGTCATGACAATTTCCCCTCATTTAAAGGGCAATATTCGCTGTTTTTTTCGGGTTCCAGCAGAAACATAATGTCGAAGTGTCATATTTTCCTACCAGCGACCTTTATGTCCCCACATGAGGAGGCCTTGGGGGGAGATTTCGGGGCGTTGAGGTGTTTGAAATGTGTTTTTCAGTTCTAGCTGAGTTAGTTTGGTGGAGAAAGCCACACACACCCCCTTCGATTCAAAACTTTGCAGGATACATTTTGTGGCACTTTTCACGTTGCCCCTTGTTCTTGTCACAAATCGACCACGACACCGCCGTGTAATACACAGGATCGTGCTACGAGGGTGTTTTCTATGAAGAACAGAGGTTGAAATAAGGTGTATGTAGCTGTTATTAACGCGGTGTCGTGTCTTTGCGCGCTGCCTCCGCTGATGGAGCCGCCGCAGTGAAATCCCGGCCTAGCTATCGAGGCTGTAATGGCTCTGTCAAGGCGTCGCAGCACACTGCTATTATGCTTTACAAAAAAGAAAAGAAACACCCACTTTCGTTTGTGGACGATTAAGGATTAAATACACATTTTAGTCCTCATATTTAATACATTGTGGACGCCATCAAAACAGGCTATCTCTGCAAATGACGGCACACATTTGAGATTTGATCTCCTCGCCTACGTTCAACAACAAAGTGATGGATTTGTAACCGATCTTGCATAATTTTTAAAGAAAAAATATTGTTTAACATGCAATAAAAAGGTTTAGTAAAAATATTAATATTTGAGTCATCCCAGCTCCTGCTGATGTGTGTGTGTGGGCGCGTGTCCTCATTGCTCATCACAACAGGCGTTTCAGTCAAATATTGCATATTTCCAGTGATTCATATTTCTTTAGAGAATGGGATGTTTTCAGGTTGGGGCAGACGAGACTGACTAGAATATTGGAGCAGACTGTGTCTGCAGAAATAGAAGACGTGTTGCATCATTTGCAGAAAAACTACTCATGGGGGGGGGGGGGGGGGGTTGACTGTAATCAGAAGAAGCCCCTGTGTATGTACGGTAAACTGGTTTGTCTCTGATTTCCCTGAGCCTGTGTCCTGTTTACTCTTATTTATACCTGTTGGTAAATCATACACAGCATCTCACAGAATTCTGATATTGGTCAGCGGATTCACCAGACCCTCTGTGGTGGTTTTAATCGTCACATACAGGCCATCAGAACCTCTTCCTAGCACAGTGGTCCAGGACTAACTGAAGTTGACAAAGTGCCGAGCTGTCGTCCTGTAACAGACGTGTTGGATCCATCTGAGGCTTTGCTGGGCAAGTGTTTGTGGGTCAGGTGACTCTTCTTTGGTGACTCTCGTTGCTCTACTTTTCAGTTACTTGCGAGTATAAGTTTAGCAGCTATAATGGCTCCCTACCATCGGGTTTTATGATTTCACACTCACATTTAGTTTTGTGAAAGAACTTGATTTTCCAGAATATAAGTTACTCTACAATAACTCAACCCGCGAGGGATGTTTCACCAATCCCTAGTTATGAACACATTAACAACTGAATAATCAACTCAAAACTCTGTTATCACGTGTTACCTTCTGTTACCTCGTCATTCATTCTTATCTACGCTGCCGATGACTCCAGTGATTGAAGGCATTTTACAATTGTTTTAACTGCTTTGATAATCTCTATGGAAAAGGATCTACCGGCCTGTGCAATGTGAAGCTATCTTGTCGTTCTCACTTTAACATATTCGTGTTTTGTGTGTCTTCTTTCATCAGAGACTTGGTCAAAGCTTTTGTCATGTCGGCACAGAAGAAAGCAGCTGCGGCACGGCTGCTTAAATGTGCCTTCTGCCGAACCAACCGGGACAAGGAGTGCGGGCAGCTGCTGCTGTCGGACAGCCAGAAGGTGGCAGCCCACCACAAGTGCATGGTGAGGAGAGCGCGCCGCTCTCAACCTGTTGTAGCCCGTGCTCCTTCTAGACTAAGGCATGCTTACTTGCAACCATCGTCACTTAATACAGCATAGTGAACAATTCAGCCCAAAAAAACTTTATATTTTGTGTTTCTTTTACTGCTGTTTCACATGTTTATAAGCCTGCTAAAGGTCGGCATTTCATGAAGCAAAAAAGGGGAAAGTGTTTAAAAACAAGAAGCTAAATTTGTCTCGCAGAAAGAAGTGATTTATTTCCTGTGAATTCTCTTGAAAGGCCCCAATGTGTCTTTTTTTGTCCCCTGGGTGATCCTGACCTCCAGGTTGAGGAAACACTGCTCCACAGCCTCCGACATACCATTTAACATTTTTTCGATAATTTCATCACCGTGAAATCAGTTCAGATGCTGGTTGAAACACGTGACATCCATCGGTGTGGAAAATGCTGTATCGGCAGTGGTCATGGGGGAAATTAAAATGCAGATATTGCACTTCTCATCCTCCATAATACAAGACTGCACAAACCAATTTACATTTTTCTGCTAATAAATGTCCCATGCAGCTTTTCTCCTCTGCCCTGGTCACATCTCACTCAGACAGCGGAAACATCGGAGGATTTTCTATTGAGGATGTGAAAAAGGAGATCAAGAGGGGAAATAAATTGGTACGTGCCCGGCTCAGTTAGAAATGTATTTGAATTTCAATAATTTACATGTGACCAGCAGCACACATCCAAACACTCTGCACGCATGAGAATATGTAGTAACTGCTTTATTGAACCGATAATAACTAATGATGATGATGATGCATGCATGTTTTTATACACTTGAGCATATCGTACCCTAGTGTGTGTGTGTGTGTGTGTGTGTGTACACACACACAGGAGGTGTTGGTGTTACTAGCTAGTGTTACAGAATATCCCTCTCATGATTTATCTCATGTTTAATTTGGGAATATCAGCTTTTTTCATCCAATAGGATCTAGAATTAGACAAGTTTTGAAAGAACAGGTTCTGTTGCGATCTGACAAACTATTAGAAGATGACACGTTGAACTTGAATGTGTCTTTTTTTTTCATCTGTGTGAGTCTGACGCTGAAATGCAATTTAATCTAATTTGCAGCATGTGTAATTTAATTTGCATTTATATTGCAAATTAAATAATATCACTGTCGCACATTAAATTTGAGTTACTTTATTATCGTGGTTCTGGCTGATGCCATGATAGTACATGAACACTGTTACAAAGATTACCCATATAGTTACAGGTGCAGTGTTTATTTATACACGTATGTTTATGTTAATTCCTATTGTGTATTTATTTTTACTGTCATCCACTACGACCTACATATATGTACATGTTTTTACTTTTATTGTGAAGTCCATGTTAAAGTGTGTTTTGTTTTTTTTAGATGCTAACAAATGATAAACAATGATACATTTTGGTGTTGTATCATTGTGTGAATTTAAGAATGTTCTTATTATATTTTACAGACTTAATATTTAGCTTTCTTTGTCTATCTTCATACATATATCATTTTATGCTCTTCTGCCATCATTTGATGAAATTGACATATTTCCTTTCAGACATTGGTGTCTGTCAAAAATGATCATTCAGACTCGCATCGTAAAATCCCGTTTCGCATCACTAATTGACAAAGCGTATCACTAGTTGTCAGCTATTGTGAATGAATATCAAAGATCGTGGCTTTCTTTCTTAAAGATGTCGGTCTGTTTCCTTTTCCCCCGTCAGATGTGTTCCTCGTGCCACCGGCCGGGTGCCACCATCGGCTGTGATGTGAAGACGTGCCGGAGGACGTATCACTATTACTGCGCTCTGAAAGACAAAGCCCAGGTCAAAGAGAATCCCTCGCAAGGGATCTACCTGTAAGTCGCTTCGCCACAAACCTACCGAAAAGATCTTCCTCATTCGTGTTGGATTCAATTTAAAATACATTTGTTTTGCTCCCGAACGTAGTGTTTACTGTCGCAAACACCGCGACGCCTCTCAGGAGGGCATTCAAGGTAAAGTATGAATGTCTGTTCTATCATTAGTCTGCATGGGTGATTGGATTCATCTATCATTATTAAGGATCAAATTCAAATTATACCGCGAAACATGCTCGCACAGCAATCTGTGTCTAAGTCCTTGATGCGTGATTTGTCTCTAAACTTTCATAAAGTAAACGCTTGCTGGTCCTTTTCTCGGATCTTTCGTGAGCAGAAAGGTTTGTCCTAATCGTGACACTCGGTTTGTCCTTAGATGAAGAGGGAGCGGTCGCCAGTGATTCAGAATCGTCGCCTCCACAAAGTAGGGGAAGAGGCCGGTTTGAGAAAGGCCGAGCCAAGGTTGGATCTCGTGGCCAATCGGAAGACGCCCGCTCCACTTCCTCTCAGGCTGCGGACGAGGAGAGCTCCTCCCATGTAAGGCGGCGGAGAATGACTGGACCGGTGTGTTGTCCGTGTGCGGCCTCTTGTCTTTATGAGCGCTGTTGTCCGTGTGTGTGTGTTCCAGCGGGACAGGTCACCTCTCCGGCTCAGCGGGGGAGACGGCGGCCAGCGCTGCGGCTTCTGTCACGCTGGCGAGGAAGAGAACGAGACGAGGGGCATGCTTCACTCTGACAACTCCAAAAAAGTGGCTGCGCACTACAAGTGCATGGTAGGACTGTGTGTGTGTGTGTGTGTGTGTGTGTGGGTGTGTGTGTGTGTGTGGTGGTGTCACTTTATACAGCGCGTGTACATTCACAGTAACGCCGCTTTTATCTCTCTCTCATCTGCGACCCCCTCCCAGCTTTTTTCCTCGGGGACGGTGCAGCTGACCACCACGTCACGGGCTGAATTTGGAAACTTTGAGGTGAAAACAGTCATCCAGGAAATCAAGAGGGGGAAAAGAATGGTGGGAGGATTTGTCTGACTTCTAAACCGTCGAAAGATTTAACAGTTTCAGAAAAACAGCTTATAAATTTTGACAAATTACAAAAAAATGTTGTTTTTCCAGAAATGCACGCTCTGCACTCAGCTGGGTGCCACCATTGGGTGTGAAATCAAGGCATGCGTGAAGACCTACCACTACCACTGCGGCCTGCAGGACAAAGCCAAGTACATTGAAAACATGGCGCGTGGCATCTACAAGTGAGCTCAAATAGCTTTCACTCCACAGCCAGATTTAGTCTGTTTTATTGTCTTATAGGTTGCAATAAGTCGTTGAACGCCATTATTGTAAAGGTTGTTTGCAAATGCCTTTGTGATGTTTAACTTGTACACCTGAAGAAAACCGTAGATGTGGTCGTCCTCAACTGGATCACAACGCTGATTATTGCCATTTAGAGAATTATATTTTCCTGTCAACAAAGTCTGTTTCGACACAGTGTTACGCGAGTGTATCGTGGAGGCCTGACAAACATGTTGGATGCATTATCTTCCTCATAAAACATTTGCAAAGCCAGTTTTGTTCATCGGTAGAATATTCTGACACTAGCAGCAGGAATGCGTGTTGCCTTTTTACTCTTAATTCAAAACACATCCGACTTTCAAAGTGAGCGCTGGTTTTTGCATTTAACTAATCTTGGCTATCATTGAAATTTGATACTTACGTGTGTGTGTGTGTGTGTGTGTGCGTTTAAAGACTGTACTGCAAGAACCACAGTGGCAACGAGGAGAGGGATGAAGAAGACGAGGAACGAGAGAACCGCAGTAGACAGAGGGCAGCAAACAACCACGGAGAAACACCGTCAACACAAGTGAACGGCAACTAGGTGCGTTATTGGTGGTTGCTGCTGCTGCACACAGAAACTAGTTTTCACACATGAACACACCTTTCATGTCAAACATGTCAGTGTTTTCCTACCGCAGCAATATCATGTGCAATATGATCTTTTTATGATTTTTCAATATGATTCCCAATATCACTTTTCTATTTCAGTTTCTATTGGGCTCTGGTGCCAGTATTACGTTTTATAAACTTAATATTTTGAATACTTTTTTTTTTATTGTCTTATTTTTAATCTTATTTTGTTGGAATTTACTTTTTTTTATTTTAGTAGAATCTTAGTTTTGACTATATTTACCTTACTCTTATTGCTACTCTATTTTGCACTGGTGTCAGTATTATTTATTCTACATTTAAGACACTTAGAACTCTATTGTTGTATTTCTACTCTATTTTCTTCCTCTTTTTAACGTTTCCTGTCACTTCATCGATGCTGTTCTTACAGGTCGGTGGATGTGGCGTGGGGACGAAACCAGAAGAGCTCGAACACGAGGGACAGATATTTTTTTTTTTATCCGAAATCTTAGCCCGCTCACAAAGCCGTGGTCTACGAGCTCCCACGAGTCCTTTTTTTCCCTACACGGTTTCTCCCAGTAAACGGACACGATGTCCCAGAGTGCACCAGATGTCGTCTCCATGTGAAGCCCTTGTTTGGACTCGGCTGGATGAGCCGCCCGCAGACCGGTGGTGCTCTGCAGAGCACTGGACGGCTGCAGGACGGCGAACAGCCTCGGCTACTCTTTCCCAGGAGTCGGCGATGGGCTCAACTTCAAATACGTGCGTTGTTTCCAGGAGTAAAAGCTGTTGGACTGATCTTCTGATTGTCACTCAATCCCCCCCACAGATTACATGACATTCTGGCTCTTCCTTCGCTTCTAAAGGACTCACTTTTAAGAGGGGTCTGTTTGTTACTCGTCTCTCTAAGTTGTGCGGTTTGATTACCTTGTTTCTGTAATCACGTCTTAAGAATACTCTTCATGTTAGCCTTTCTTTCTTGATATGTAATATTTTGCTACTGTATTATCATCATGAGTCATTTTGTGAATATCTGGACTTCAGACGGTCGCAATTACAAGTTTCGCCAGCATGCACTTGGATTTTCCCTCACTGTTCAAGGTGGCTTTCTTTTTTTTTTATTTAGCTACCAAAGGGCAATGTAGAGCTCTTTAGAGGTGTTGGCCTGACTTCGTTTTGATGTACTGCTTACCTGTATCTCTACAAATGTACCCATGAATGATCGGAAATAGAAAAATATTTTTATTTTACACATTTACTGAGTGAGTCTTTTATTTTGAAAGTGCGTCGGCAGGGCACTCGAAACACAGAGCGGTCCCAGGATGTTAAAGGTTGAAGACCTCTGGTGAGGTTTGAACAGTGAGGAATGTCACACGAGCTGCAGTGTCATGAAGTCAGAGCTCTCCATTCACAGCCAGGCCTGACCTCCTGCTCCTCTTAAACTACTCTGTATGGAGGAATTTGGCCACTTAATGTATCTGGATTGTCAAATGTAATGCGCTGTAATCGGTCACCGTTAGGTCCACAGTATAATATGCTGTTAGTCAAGGTGTTGGCAGTGATGATAGGAAAGCCTCGATGTTGATGTAGTCGGGCTGCTATAACATTTATAGTCAAATCTGAGCTGAACCAGTAAGATGTTTACCACAAATGTGGTAGACCTGCAGACCTACAGGCCCTGATGTATAGAAGGAAAAAATAGACCGAATTTACCTTTTATTACTGTATTTTACAGCTTAGATTTAATGCGTTATGCTGTGTTCCTATTCCATTCATACCAACTATAAAACGCAGATGTATGTACGAAGGGAAATTATGTAATGCGTAAAATTAATCAGTTAAATTGCAAGTTTAGAGTGCCACTGCTCGTTATACTGAACAATTAAGTCAAAATGTATTTTCAAAGACATTCCATTTTCTCCATCTAGACGAATTGATATTTCATGAAAATCTCAACCCGTCCTTTGGACATTCTTCATGTCAAATTTCTAAAGGACGTTTTCAACCCTCTATTCTGCACATGTTCGGCTGCTCTCTGTTAAGAGGGTTATGTCACGCTATTGTTCAACCGCTTTTAAAAGGAACGTCTCTTGATTCCTCTGACGTGAACAGTTAGACAACTTTATAAGCTCCCTTTTTAACGAAGGATTTAAAAAAAAGCTTGTAGCAGATCTGCTGTCTTAACAGCTGGGTGGGTGTCGGTGGCACTGCTCTGTGGATTAGGTCCTACTCAATAGAGAGGTGTTTCTGCATTGGCACCACTGATGCCAGGTCAGCTGCATCACTGTGTGGTGGGTCTGATTCTCTTATCCATTTACATGCTCCACCTTATACACAGAAATAATATCAGTTTCTGTTTTCATGCAGACGACTGAGATCTACCTAAGCTGTGACCCTGCATACACGCATCAGAACAACAAGCTTCATGATGTACGCAAGTGGATGTCACAGAACTTCCTGCAGCTATATGCTGATACTGAGATATTAACCAACGGTCAAGATGGTGCAATCACCCAAATGTTAAACTGTATTGGTTCACTGTCCCATTCAATAACTCATGTTGAACTCATGGTGTCATCTTTGATCAGAACATCGAGATAAACCTGTTAAATCAGTGGTTCAATCCTGCTTTCATCACCTCAGAAACATTTCAAGGATTAGACCATTTCTTTGTCCCAGCAATCTGAAAACCTCAGTCCACGTCTCCAGGACTATAGGCGATGATTAGATTATTGTAGCTCCTTGCTCCCTGGCATCAGCAGTATATAGTATATGCATGTATATCAGTTTACAGTATGTTCAGTCGTATAAAAAGCAGCGTAGATTAATATTTCGCAGTAATATTACATGGTACAAAGTGTGTGATCACAAGGTGACAGAGTGTTTGCAGAAGGGCTCCAAGACTTTAGAATGACCTGCCTGATGAGATCAGGGCTCCAGACTCTGACTCGTCTTTTCAAATTATACTTTTTAATTTTCATTTATTTTATGTCCGTTTAACCCTCTGTGTTTTATTATGTGATTGTTTTTTTGGCTTTTAGTTCGCTGTATTGTCTTTGTGTTAAATGTTTTCTATTTTTCATTGTAAATTTGTAATTTGTGTTTTGAAAGGTGCTATATAAATAAAGATTTTATTATAATTATTGTTATTAAAGTCTCAAAAACGACTTAGAGTTAGTGTATAGTATGGAACTGGGACTTAGCTCAGGTGTCCTCTTCAGGTAGTGAGGGATTTATATCATATATATATATCCTTAATAATATTAGAACAACTATGGTAATACGTGGTACTCAGATATAAACATACGCTTTTGGTTCTCAGCTTAGTTTTACAGTTAAAGACGTATGACTGCCCAAAGGTATAGTCGGTGAATACAGTATGACATGTTATAGTGAGTTACCATGAGGCAGCGCCATAATAAGGACTATATGTAACGATATCCAGATGTCCCCTATGGGCACACCCATCCCACTCACAGCATTCTAATCAGACACCCAAAAGACAAAGGCTTTTATATATGTTGTATCCAATCAATTGATTGATCAGATTATGTTCATTAATCCCAACATGGAGGTCAAAATGGGATTTTAAAATCAGTCTATTTAATGCCAGGGATTAAATCACTGATATATATTTATTTTCTTGGCCCAAAACTAATGAAATTTAAATACAGTGCTACTACAGCTATACCGGTATCTGCCATCTAAATGCACTCCGCGTGCTCCTTTTTATATCAACAGAATGCTCCCTGAGTTGCATACAAAGTATATAATCTGGTAAACAGCAGTTTTATTCAGCAGTCCAAGGTTCATGAAGAGCCGAGTACACTTCACTTCTGTCAGGCTGGAGGCGGTTAATGAACTGCACCGACAGGAGATGGTGACATTAATGAGCTACATCTACTTAAAGCCCGTATTGTTGCGTTTTAGCGGTTAGAAGTTGGCAGCACGCTTCGCAGCTCGAGCGTCTTTTCCTCCCCACAAGCACACACACACTGCGGGGCGGGGCGGGGCTAACCCCGCTCATTCGATTTATCCGCCGCGCGCCCGCGTCATCATGCACGCCGCAGCAGAGCCGCAGCCCGGAAAAGGACCGAACCCTCTTGTAGCAACGGAGCTAGCCACCTGTGTGCGCTGCCACACGGCTAAAGTGACCGCGGAACCAACCTACAGAGTACGTCTATTGTCTCCTCTATTTCAAGACCACGGTAGACTACAAACGGCGGGGACCGACGCGGATATGGCGACATCCAGCCCCTGTGTTGTGGTAAGTTACCCCTGCCCCCCAACCAGCGGAATGAAATGAGAGATAGAAGGTGGTCCCGGTAGGATACCACCACTTCAAGCCCACCGGGATGAATAAACACGCTGTACACGGGCAGCCACTGCGGTTGCTACATATGTTACTCCGACCTTGTCGTTCGTTGTTAATTACAGAACTGTATGCCTCGCCTTTGGCAGCACGTTTTTAGCGTGCGCTACATAACTGTATGTCCTATGGAGTGTCAGCGTGGCCTGCCCCGCGGCCATGGAGACGTCACAAACACGCGCTCCGTGCGCCCAGCCGTACGTGTCGCACGGGAGTGTTTGCGGTCAGGTTGTATAGAGTGGTCTCGCCGACGTCACGATCTCCTTAGTTACGAGGTCTGTCCGCCATGTTGGAGTACATACAGATCCTACATGGCGGCGAGTAAACAAGGAAGTGCGGCGAAAATACCATACTTTGTCAGTGGATGGGTCCGAGACGTCAAAGCAACGGTCGTCGAGAAATCTCATCTCGTCATTGGTAGGAATTCACTTTCAACTAACTCCTAACTTCATCCCCCCCCACACACACACACACATTATATATATATATATATATATATATATATATATATATATATTTGCATGCACACAATGACTATATATTATCAGGGGTGTGGATATCTAGAAAATTAATTTAAGATTCCCATGTTCTATTGACTTACTTTTATGAATTATTTTACTTTTTCTTTCAAAACAAAAGCAGAGGCAGGATATTCCTTTATATCTCGAGAGATGCGTGACAGCCATTTCTGGCGACGTCGCTTGGATAGCTCCTTCGTGTCATTTCCTTGATGTGTAATGACCGCTGGCAAACCAAAGAATGATTTCTTGTCTATCAGCTCTGCTGCCACAACCAAAGACAGCACAAAAGTTCACCATGACCGATAGGTTATGCGACTCAGCCGTGCATGCCAGTGGCTTTGTGTGTACTCCAACATGGCCGACAGCTAAAACTGTGACGTCACACGAGACCACTCTATTAGTAAATTACACGATTGTACCAAGAAAGCCAGAAACGCACGAGCTGCAAGCAAAGGCGCGTGTCTACAGTTGCGAATGTAATATCATTTCCAATACAACAAGATGAATATTCACATTCACAAATAAATCCTGAAATATCCAACGAAAGTCACACAAAACACAGTTTGGTGTCATTTAAGCTTCAATCAGAGCTAAAACAGTGTGAAATTGAAAGTTTGGTTGTAATTTCAGTCTGAGTCATACCACAAGGTCCCCGTGAGATCCATGTGCATTTTTGCAAAACATATGCTCAAGTTGACCAGCCACACAATGACCTGTATTGGAATTTAGAAAATAAGTAACCAATGCGCGCTGCTTTACAGGACATTGCCAGCACGTGGAGTGCCAGTGTGTTACTGTCATGGTGGCAGACCCACTCGCAGACACTGTAATGAAGCATTTTTGCTGAAGCAGCATCAAAAGGAAGTGGAAAATAATGTCACAGTGGTGTCAAACATGTACTTTGCTTGTGCAAAGTTCAATGACACCCCTTCCACTGACCTCAGATCAGTTCATTGGGTCGTTTGTAGTGTTTGACTTTACAGCTTCCCTCACTGAATAACAGATTGCAAGCCCAACAGTGGAAAACACTCCTTCACATCGTGTTTCCACGAGGACATCTGCTCGGTATCAGTCGTTATTTTGGAGGTGAAAGGCTGGAGCCCAAACAGATGGGCATGTTTTTTGTTCTTTTCAAATGCTTTGCTCGAGTTAAACCACGTGTGATCTGAGGACGGACGCTTTGCGATTCCAGCGTTTTAGTAAAGCGATGACAATTTGTCGACTTGGGAGAATCCAAACCCGCTCTCTTGGTCACTCCCATCATTCGCACAGCACCTCGAGCTCTGCACCGGCTTCCCAGCTGTCACATGTTACCAGTTATGTTGTCTGGTGTTCATGTGGCATGCAGTTTGAGAATCTTTGGTTAGTATTCACCACCACTGTACAGAATCAAGCACTGTTCTCAGAGTGGGTACGAAGAGGGAGTCAGTGGGAACGCAAGACCACCATTGACCCCCCCCCCCCTCCCCCCCTGTCTCAGATGAGTGGTTTCCCTGTTGGGTAATACCCCTGTGATATATATTTTTTAACCCCTTCGTCTCATGTGTTATTTCAGATCAGTGATGAGGAGCAGGGGTATGACCTGGACCTTTTCTGCATACCAAAGCACTACGCCACCGACCTGGACAGGGTCTACATCCCACACGGACTCATCTTGGACAGGTGGGTCGCCACGTTTTTTGGCAGCTTTCAGATAGTAAAAACGGGAGGAATTGTCGGGGTGAACTAAAACTGGAGTTTTAGCGATATGTTCTAAATACGGTAATATGACACCAGATGTCATCTTATGTTTTCACTGTTGTCTTTCCCTGGTTGTAAACGCTGCGTTACACTGAAGTGATGTAATGTTCTGAGCTCACCAGACTGCTCTATCATCTGCCTTTACCCACCTAGTCCTTATAACCACATTACAGATGATGATTTATGATTATTTTGCGAAAGCACCAATTATATGGAGGTATCGAGTAAAAAATATCTCCATATTGCCGGGCACTGACGTGGAGGGTTGTCTGAATGATTGGTTGACACTTAACACAAAACAAAGTCAGACAGCGTTTCATATTTTAAGGGATCAAACTTTTTTCCAGTGGCTTGAAATCCTATTAAATGCCAAGAAGTTTGCACTGCAGTGGAAGTATTTCATTGTCGTACTTGGGAGTGCTGTAGAAATGATAACTATGCCTGCTGACACAAACAAAAAGGAAATGGGAACTACTGCTGAGTGTAGCAGAAAACTGAGCTAAACATCCTCTCTGTCGCTCTCGCTCCCCCAGGACAGAGAGACTGGCCAGAGAGATCATGAAGGAAATGGGGGGGCACCACATCGTGGCCCTCTGTGTGCTCAAAGGAGGCTACAAGTTCTTTGCAGACCTTCTAGACTACATCAAGGCCCTGAACAGGAACAGTGACCGCTCCATCCCGATGACAGTGGACTTCATCCGCCTCAAGAGCTACTGCGTAAATACATATCAGATTTTCCTCTTTTTGTATTTGCAGTCTGAGGCCGCGCCCACATAGGAGACAGGAAGTGTATACCGTTGCATAGCGTTGGCTCAGCTTTCTACGTGCCATCTTTTGTTGAGGAGCATCTCTGTGCTGGGTTACAACAACCAGGTTTCCATCCAAATGTAGCGCAAATATGAACCGCATTTCGAGACAGTCGGTCATTAAACCATTGCAGAGGAAGAGAGTAATGAGATGGCGTAATTGAGGAGGTGACTTTAAGAGGAGGAGTCTCCTCATTGGTCCACACAGATCTGATGTGTCCATATTTTTCTTGTCTTCAGTGGAGCAGAAGCTTGAGGGACAGATGAGTCACACACTTCACGTCTGTTTCCATTGCACTTTGTCACAGTTTATTTTCAGTGATACTCCAACTTTCCCACCTCTGCCAAACCTAAAAACTGAAAACAGTTGATTATAAAAATGTCCCGGTGTCGTACAAAATGTGTTTTGGTGAGAAACACTGAATGGAACATTGTACATTTTGATGTATGAAGTAATATAATGTCAAGTCTAACGTGTCCACTTCATTGTCATCCTCAGAACGACCAGTCGACAGGGGAAATCAAAGTGATCGGTGGAGATGAACTGTCCACATTGACAGGCAAGGTGAGAAATATGGAGGGCAAGCATGACTCAAACATTGTGATCAATACTTGTAATAGTTCGAACTTAAAACTAAATGAACTTGAAATGACAAACCGATGTGACTCCTCCTGTTGTACATCATATCGTATCTCACTGTCCGTTGCCCCCATTTTAGACATAAACTTACATTTTCAATGACCTGCTAATTATTATCTGATTAATAGTTGGATTAGGATTATGAAAAATGAAGGTGGTGATTGTTAATGATGGTTGCACACTAAGATGAAATGTACCCAGACCTCTGTTTCTCACTAAAGTGATCCTTCTCTTCTCTTTCACACAGAACGTCTTGATTGTGGAGGTACGTACCAATGTTGTCTTCTTTAGTAAAGTCTTTCTATTCCAGGACTAATAGCACGTTCTCTCATGCTGTGTTTTAAGGATATTATCGACACGGGGAAGACAATGCAGACGTTGTTGCAACTGCTCAAACAGTACAATCCCAAAATGGTTAAAGTAGCAAGGTACGTTGAGCAGACGTATCTCGTGGAATCATGTGATGATGATGATGAACACATTGTTTTGTTTCTGGCTGTTTCGTAACACATCGTGGTGGTTTTTGCCTCAGGCTGTTTCAGTGTTATGATTGATGCTCAGCTGTGTTTCTGTCCCCAGTCTGCTGGTGAAGAGAACACCAAGAAGCGTCGGCTACCGACCCGACTGTGAGTTCAAGACAACGCATGTCTTTAGGCTATTTGTGAAATGTATAGTTGGTGCAATGTACTGGGGCTGTGCATGCCTTCATTTCAGTGTTGTGAGTTCATCCCGAGCTGATTTATTCGCCCGTTTGTTTCAGTTGTTGGATTCGAGGTGCCCGACAAATTTGTGGTGGGATACGCGCTAGACTACAACGAGTACTTCAGAGATCTAAATGTAAGTATTTGAGATGGATGGAGAAAACATGATGAAGTAGCTCACGTACTCATTAGAGTTCCTGTAAACAGTTTGTACCTGTGTGTTAATGCAATAGCACTCATTGGTCCTTTTCTGTTTCAGCATATCTGCGTCATCAGTGAGTCAGGGAAGGAGAAGTACAAGGCATGAAGAGCACTTCGTCATGATAACCTTCGGTTATATCTCCCCCTTTTGCTGTCTGTTTGATATTTTATCGCTTTATATTCGTGTCGTCAAAAATAATCGGCCTGCTCGGGGTCCCTGAGGACACACTGCTGGAGTGATCATTTAGTTCTTTTAGCAAACACACACACACACACACAGTAGATTCAACCTTTGAGAGAATTGATTGCCTTTTAGATGGAACCACGTCTGGGTGAACCAGCATGGAGCCGAGCTTCGCCTGAAATTAGTATAACGCTTCTGTGCCCGCGCACTGATTCATTCTTTTTTATTAAAGCAATGATGTAATTTATTCAGAGCAACGCTGACAGCTTTTAAAAAAAAAATTTTTTATATAGAATATTTTATTTTAACAATGCAAGAGAGCGTATAGAACACAGAACATTAAACATTACAAACAACTACATAACAAGTTAAGAGAGAAAAACCCCCCCGAAAAAACGAAACACAAATAAATGAAACAAGCTGACAGCTTTCAGGACAATATTGTGCCACATTGATTTGACAACCTCTCATGAAATGAAATGAAATATTTTTTTATTGTAATTCTACTTTTACCTTTAACTAGTAATAGCTGTTTAATGGGCACTCTTAAAGATGACTTTACATTTTGTTGACATCTGTATGCGTATTTTGGGACAAAACACATTTCTGTGCTACCGTGGTGAGTCATAAGATTTTCTTAAGATAGATTGTGTTAAAAAGCAAAGCAAATGTTGGCTGTTGTCCCTAATTACACACAGATGATATGAAGAAGATGAAATATCCTCTTATTTATGAGTATTAATGTAATCTTTGTCTTTTATGTTGCACAAAGAAGTTTGATGCACGAAGGCTTTGTTCACACAGAGATCTTACTTCTGCTGGAAAATACGTATGGTGTGCAGATGTGTAAATGTTCAATGGATACTTAAACTTAAGTTGAAAGTTATTCAATCATATTTAAAATATGTCAGTTGTATTTACTTGTCATTGAATAAGAAAATTGAAATTGCTGTAAACCAGTGTCAACTGAATTTTTCAATACCAGTCGTTAAATGTTCACACACCTCCTCTGACTACAGGATTTCACTGCATGCTTTGTGTACAATATTACACCAAATACTTGTAACATTGAAATCATTTGTGGCCAATCGATTTATAGGAAATACTTCCTGAGATCAAAAGGTTTTACAGTTGACTGAAATAAATACCTGCTGGACGCCATTTTACTTTTTGAACAAATGGTGATAACTAAGCATATTTTTTGTCCCGTTTGCCATGTGTCCAATAATGCAAAATTATTTGAGATTGTTGTGAAATATATTTTTTGACTATTTTATACTGATAGAGCATGGGTGCTTTGCAAATCAAGAACACTTGATTATGGGAATACCATTGTTTATTGATCATCTTATTTATAAACACCAGACATGTACTGGCCTATGCTTCATATGCTTGTTTTAATCTGATTCATATTAAATCAATGCTTGTCTGCTGGTTACACTAAACACTTTAGTCAGTTCAGACACTACACTGTTAACATTCTGAGTAGAGTTAATGGGAAAAATACATCTTGAAAAACAAATGCGCCATGATAAGTAGTATAAAGTTATTTGAGTCGGATTGTCAGCGTGATTGGCTGCTGTAAATAAGCTCTCTGCATCGGGCCTCCAGCGAGCGAAGCTGTGAGAAGACCAGGTGAAAACATTTGATGGAGCTACTCGTGTGATGAAACATTGTACGACTGACAATGCAGATGGAGAGAATGTAAAAGTATACTCGGGAACCAGATGCAGTTCTGAGCATGCCGGCAAATTAAGCTGTTTAATTGGACGTCCTGCTAACGTCAAAGGGGGCGTGAGGTTGCTGCTAGCGGCTAACCTAGCTGCTGTGTGATCATCTGGGACCTGGTTCATTCTTGGCGGCGCCCTGCAGAAAAGAAACGATGCTATTGTAGAGCAGGTCATACTTGCAATAGACGAGGTTTAGTTTACTTATTTGAGCCCTAGAAGCGACCGGGCTGACTAACTGGAACATATAACGTTAGTGAAGTGTTGCCTCGGCCTCCTGTGGGCATGGCGTTATGGCTATCGGCGTTAATGCTAACTTAGCTAACGTAGTTAGCCTAGCAGGCTAGGTGGCTGGGCTGTTAGCTGCGGATGGAACAAGGTAGCGGGAAGCGCAGCACAGCACCAGTTTACATTAGCTAGATGGTAGACTCACGTTAAGACTTAAGGCGAACATTGGCTTTGCAATTAAAGTAAGTAGCTCGTGAGTTTAGCTAACGATAGCTCATTTAACACGCTAACATGCAGTGTTAGCATAGTAGCGTCTCAGTTAACAGGTCGGTAGCTAACGTTAGCAGTTACCGGGCATTGTGCGGTATGTAGCTATGGCATGCTAACCATCCATCAGGGAAGTTTGAGACTGGTCATAACGTTACAGGCAACGTTTGCGCAGACCAGTTCTGACTGATCACATAGTCGTGGTACGCAGAACTGATAAAGATAGCGTTGTTGTGAGTAATCAGGGTTAATTAGCTTCAACACAGGAGTCGTAGACCACAGGGCCTTGCAGATTGCAGTGAGTTGGCGACATTTCGTCACATTGAGGATGTTTGTTCAAAGCGTGTAAAGTTAGCGAAGTTTGGAGAGCAACAATGTAACGCCACTGAGCTGGTTAGCCATTTTGAGTTGATGAATTGGTGGCGGGCTGCGTTGGCTAGCAAAATGAACAATTCAGGAGTCTCGCCACAAGAAACGATGGAACTGGATCTGGAAAACCCATATTCTATAGTTCAGACCGACGGACACCTAAGACGATCCAACAGTGCACCCATGATAAATGGCTTGAGGTTTCTACAACATTGCTGCATAGTATTTCAGTGACCGTGTTTGTCCTTATTCCACACACAATGAAGTAACCACACTTACTGAGAAGACTCATGGTTGGTCTGTTTGTCATTGCAGTGATAACTCCCAAGTGTTCCAGAGAGAGGTCCTGCGTAGCCGGAGAAATAGCACTACGGTTGTCAACAGGCCGAACATGGTACCAGACTTTTAATCAAACACATGTTCACTCAAGTACCGTGTGTCTGAATCTGCATTGAATGTTCTCCTCTCTGCTCGTGTCCTCCTTCGCAGGTCCCTTCATCACCTATTCGCGTCCCCAGCACCAGACTTCATCAGATAAAACAAGTAAGGAAGGGAAGCGTTGGTTTAGACACCTTTTTGGAGATGTTTCATGATTAAAGGCAGCATGTCAGACCACTGTCTCCCTCTCGAGCCATAGGGAGTGATGGTGTCTTAAAACACATGCTAGAGGAACACTGTTTGGAGTCCTCAGGGCCATCGATCTTAAAGAGATGATCATTTGGTAGTATCGGACTCCTACAGATAAAACAGTGGCTCTGCTGTAGTCCCCTGGCTGAACTAGGTTTCATGCAGCCTTACTGCAATGGCGTGAGATAGAATAATGCCTAGTTCTTACGTTTAATATCAGTTTGTAGAATATTTGTAATTCAGAAAAGCTCGGAGGACTTGTTTAATCCAGACCGTGTAACCACTAACCTTCTGGTGTGCTCCTGCAGGAGGAGGGTGTAGACGTGATGAACAGGGAAACTGCTCATGAGCGGTAAGCTGTGTATTTGTGAATGCAGTTTGGCGGATAAAGAGATTTAGTTTGAATTATTACTTCTGAGGCGCACTCACTTATTCCTTTTTGTTTTCACACAGGGAGATCCAAGCCGCCATGCAAATGAGCCAGTCCTGGGAAGAAAGTCTCAGCCTGGTAAAGATTGTCTCTTCATTACCCCTCCTCCCCCGACCCGTGTTGTTGCTATGTTCTATTGTTTTGAAACCTTGAGAGTCGGCTCTGTTTCGCCTTCACTCTGCATGTTTTTGGCCCCGAGCCATCGATGGCCGCTCCATCTCAGTGGAGAGTGGACCAGCACAAACATGCTAGATTAACGGTGGAAACATTTGGAGTTAACAGGGCCACCAGTCGTTCAAGGTCAGGCTGAGTTGGTAGTATAATACTCCGACACTCTTTTTTTTTTTTTTAAATGCTTGCCACGTCCTCACTATGTAATACTGTAGAGATGTGACGCACATGTTTGGTACTTGTTTGGTCCTCAGAGTGACAATGATTTGGAGAAGTCCGCGTCTTCGTCTCCAAAGCGCGTCGACTTTGTTCCCGTGTCGCCTGCACCTTCTCCGACCAGAGGGATTGGAAAAAAGGTAGGTCTGACCTCCGCACGGTTCCATGCACATGACCTGATTAGACTGAACGACCACATGAAGGAAGCGGTTGAAGCATTTTCATGGTTTGCGGTCACGTGATTCTCCTAACGACTTGCAATCAGAGCGATGAATGGAAGCCTGTGTGGCAGCCTGCAGGAAGCACACAAATATTTCTTCCATTTGAGTTTAAAAACTTGTTTCTTCCGGGCAAGCCACTCCAGTGTTTGTGTATCGTAACACTTCATTGCATTTGATTCATTCCCTTTTTTTGCTGCGTATTTTTGTGGGAGGGAAAAGATTTGTAGGAGTTAATCAAAAGGTTGTTAAATAGATAAACTAACACTAATAGGAACACTAATCGGAGTGTTTTCTTAATTTCTTGCAAGCAGCAGTGTTTCTCTCCGTCACTACAAATCCTAGTGAGCAGCAATGGCCTCACACCCAGCCCGATCCCCAGCCCAACGCGCCGCTTCAGGTGAGCAACGAGTTGTAACTCCGTAACGTACTGGTGTTACTTTTGTCTCGCTCCAAATAAATGTGTTTGTAACTACTGATTGGGGCTGAATGTCAAAATCTAGTGGTTTGACAAAGTGTTTTTTCTGTTCTTCTTAGCCGACGGAGTCAAAGCCCGATCAACTGCATCAGAGCCAGCATACTTGGGCCAATGAAACGCAAAGGTGAGGTCCCACACAAAGCTCCACTGGATGCTTTAAGAATGTTTTCTCTTATATCATTCCTATGACACCTCAAGGGCCACTTCATTTATGGATAGAAGTGATCTCTAAATGCCAGAGTCCCTTTACCTCTGCAGGTGAGATGGAGACAGAGAGTCAGCCTAAGAGGCTCTTCCAGGGCACCACCACCATGCTGTCCTCTGACGTCTCCAGCCTGTCAGAGCTCAGTTCCTGGTAAGACTCAGTGGATCAACAAAACAATGATTATGATGATCTGTACAAAAATGAACATAACAAACCAACTTAAATCTAGTTTTCAGGTCATTGACTCGAATTGGAGTGTTTTCTATTTAGATTCATTCATTTATAGTACCGGTACTAAATATTACAGTAATGGGAGATTTTCATTGGCTCTCTCCCGCACAGTGAAAGTATTGAAGTCTGAAGCCTTTAGTCTTACTGAACTTGCCTTTTTTCCCTTTCAGCCACTCTCCAGATTTGCTGGACGGCAGCCTCAGCAGCATCGGCTCCTCCACAGACTCGCCGGGCAAAATGGAGGGAGTGTCGCCTTCCTCGTCCAGCAATTCGCCCTTCGCTTCCCTCCAGGATCTGTCCCCAAAGTGAGCACGGCTTAGCGAGAGACACTGTAAAGGACTGGCGCCAAAAAGCCCCTGTTTAGAAAACAAAGTTCCCTTCTCAGACCCTCCCCTCTCACCGCCGTGTTTGTGTCCGAGCGGCTGTTTTCATGGCTACATTTTGGAGGGGCTAGGTATTTTAATTAAGGGAACGAAAGCCATGGCTGAGTTTGAGTGTGGAAGGCCTAGCGTGACTAGGAGTCACTGAAGACACTGAGCACCAGCTGCTAGTAGAGGATCTTGGATGGTGCTTGGCTCCGTTGTGATATTGTGTTCATAAGTGGCTGTGCTTTTTGTCAGACCAGCTCCCCTCACTGGAGAGACATTGAGCACTGGACATAAAAAAAAAAGACAATTTGGATGTGTAGGCTACGTGTTCCCTGTCTTTGTGCTGGAGAACGTCGGTCCATAGGCCTTTTTGTATTTACACAAGTCTGCAGATTTTGTAAGAAAATCTTTAACTTATTGTTTTCCTGCTCTGTTTGTAATTATGTACATATTAACCGTGTCGGATGTCGTACATAGTTTTTCAATTTGTGACCGGCTGTGAGGTGACTGTGCGCACAGGTCTTACGCAGCAGAAGTTTTGTCTTTGTAAAGGAACAAACTACTTTGGGGCTACACCTGTGGGGATTTACTTACTGTTTAACTGTAAGACGTGTTTTCAAAAGATTTATCTTCATATTTTTACAACATAGGCGATTTTTAACGGTGGGGATTTTTTTTTCTTTTTTCACTTTGGCTTTCATGCCCCCCTCTCCCCGTGACTTGCTGCAACTTGTATTGCCTAGTATGAATGATTCATGCACCTGCAGTTGGAACGTGGATGGAAAAGAAGATGCTCGTCACTGTGCTCTCAACACTAAAGGTTCCTCTGTAGCCTGTGCTTTTGTAGATAAGCAGAGTATAGAAACTATTTTCTTTCTGCTGGGGGAATGTTCTTATTTATGGCGGGGGGGAAAAGAAGTTTATTATAAGAATCGGACGGCGATGAATTTCTCACCATTTGTGTTGTCGTTTACAGCTAATCAGCACAAACTAAATGGCACCGTCGCATTGTGAGGAAAGCTGTGTGCTGCTGTGGTTACTTTTATTCAAATAGCTTTTTGCACAGGATGCACAGTCCTGTGACGGTTCAGCCCGTGTAAGCAGGGCAGAAGTGAAACTTGACTGTCGTAAAACATGATCCAAGAGTGCAGTATGTAGAGGTAAAGCCTGTACTGCCAATTTTGTATTTTCTTTTGTTTTTGCACCTAAATTAGCTTTGAACTGTCACGCCCCGGTGTCCATGTCCCCTGTGTAACTTGTACATATGAACCCTTTCAAGGCTCTGTCGCCATTAACATATATGTAAAAAAGAGAGCGCGCCCTTTTAACTTAAAGAAGTGTGGCTGCAGTTATTTTTAAAACAGTCTTTTTCCTCGATATACAAAGCAGTAAGCCTGTCCTGCTGTAAAGATATTTGATATTTTCTGTCATCTTATGAAGTGTTCAGGGCATGAAATCAACAAATCTTCTACTGTGTGACTGCAATGGAAAGGCTGTAATCTGCCACGCAGGCTCACAACTTGGCTGTGCGCGTGTCTTTTTGTGATTGCAACTGTGGCGGACGTCAGGACTAAATAAATTATTTCTTTATCACGAGCGTGAAGCTGTTTTGAATGTTCCAAGGAGAATCTTTTGTCCTTTTAGCACTAAAATACACAACTGTACGATGTAGGATAGTGTCATTTCTAATCCTCAACCAACTTGTAAGGTACACAAAATAACATGATCTCATTTTATACCAGGCAGCTGTATTGAGCCTTTTATTACACGTTCGATGGAGCATTGATGTAGCGAACAAACCACTGTCTTCACAAGGTTTCTGCTTTGGTGACATGTGAAAGTATCTTTAAAAACTCAACCAGATAAAGTGTCCACACAATGCAAATAACTGCATTTAGTCTCGGCGTCTATACTAAAAAGGAATATAATGATGGTTACAGGTCGATACCATAACATTGTAATGGCTTTATATACACATGTATAATGTTTGCATGTAGGTTCCTTCACACTCAAGTTAATCATAGTCTGGTACATAACGGCAACAGAAACACGGACACAGAGTACAAGCTCAAACAACACTTTGAATGGCCTCGTGTTTCCTCTCCCTACCGTTCTTTAGACCGACACACTGGGGGGGGGTGGGTCCTCCATTTGCGTCGGTTCAGTTTGCGTACAAACACAAATGCGTGGATTTGAAAACGAGTACACAAATGTATTCTGCGGAGGGCGGCGCCAGCTGAGTAAGTACCCCGTCCCGCCCGCTGTACTCGTTGAAGCGTAGCAGAGCCTCCGGGTGTGAGGGTGTTCTCGCCGTCTTTGGATCATTTCCCCTCCTCTCAGCACTTCATGTGCGTAGAATGACCATCGTAAGAAGACCTAAAATATAACGAGAAAACATTCTAGTTCACAATTCACTTATTTCTTTTTTTTTAAACAAATTACGCAACCTCATTTTTATTTTTGCTCACCGAGAACATAAGCAGCTACAAGTTTCTTGTTAATACTTAAGTGGAGGTAGACAGGCACAGTAAAGTCTTGCTCCCCCAGGGTCGGGAGCATCAGGGCGGCCATACACACCAGCCCAAGCAGCACCGTCAGCAGGCTGGGGCCCCCAGCAGCAGGACGGCTCTCTGTTAGGCGCACACACACGCATGCACATAAACCCAGTGGTTAACCAGCGGATTTAAAAGGATGTAAACAAATCCCCTGAAAAGACTGGAATCATTAACGCGTTAAGTGTGTGATACTTTGTGTGACTCTGAGCCACGAGAGCACATTGGTTACTACCAGAGATATGAATCTGTAATCATGGGACAGCAGTAAATAGTGCATTTGTTGGACTATTTTCTGTCGTGGATTTAGTTCACTACTTGGCTGCAGGACGGTGCATGTGTGATTGGCTCAAAACAAACTCCAGTGTGTGTGCATGGTAATGCAGCACTGATGTGCTTTTAATAGATAGTGGACAACAATACACACACGTCAGGCTTTGGATACACCAACGGTACATGTCGATAAGATCAATTTGTCGTTGGTTGCTCTTTTCACCAGATGTGTTGACAATACAAGATATATTGCAAATCAGACTATATTTTAACACATTTAAGAATTTTAGAGAGCGAGAAGGAGCTATAGCTTAAGAACGTTTCAGCTAAACAAACCGAGATAGGGTTCATGACACTGAAGCTGATGTAATGTAACTATGTAACTCATATCAGCAAAGAACACATGCTAAACACCTACCTACCATGCTGCAAGATCAAATGTGAAGGTGATCGCAACCCGTGTTATTGTCGTACTTTATTTAATACTAGAGGAGAGTAGACAGTTATGTTCACAGACCACAAAAAGCAACGTAAAGCATTGTAAAGTGTCCAGTGAAAAGTTCCTGAACTTTAAGTTTATAAGCATCTGGCTCCATCTAGTGGTAAAACCACACAACGGCCCTTCGCCCTACCTGTCGGACACGCAGCAGTCTGCTCAAAAAACTCGCTGACCGCAAACTGCTCTTTGAGTCGGCGCTCCTCATCTTGGGAGCGGGGGCTGGGCGGCTCCTGCGAGGCTGAGGGGCGGAGCGTGGCCGTCACCTCTTTGTGGCCCAGGGCTTTCCGCTGACTCTGCTCCGACACCTGCAGTCGGAACTTGTCGTACACCCCGTAGTGGCACGCGCGCACATCTCTGTGTCTGATTACTCTGTTGTGGACACGAGAGAGTTAGATTGACTCCTCGCACGGCCAGATGGGAAAGTCGGGCTTTACAAAACAACCACCTGACTTCAAAAAACATAACAGTCAAATTTGCCCAAGAAACCTAAAAGTCAAACTCACATGTCGACACAGCACTGTGGCTTGACCGCTCCGGTGGCATCAACCACAGTGTATTTGTTTGGCGCTGTGCACAGCACTGATAAAGAGAAGGGAAAACACACACACACTGGTTATCTACATTATCTGGTGTTTTGATTAAAAACAACATAGCATACTTGGAAACCCAAATGGCTCGTGTTTTACCCTGCACACTGACCTTTAAACTTGAGGGCGAACTCATAGGGGTTGTAGAGGGTGAGCACCTGCTTGTGAGACGTCTGCTCATCGGCGTAGAAGATGAGCTCAGTGGGGAACACGAACACGGGAAGGCTTCCCTCCACCAGCTCAGGCTGTCGATGCTGCTGCTGCTGCATTGGCTCCAGCTGAGCTCGTCCCCTTCCCCGTCCACGGTCTGCCTGGGCCCCCCCACCCCTCTTGCCACGAGCTATCACGCTGCGTAGACTCCCTTCAGGTGGAAACGGCACTTCCCGCTCTCATCGCCACGATGCGTTACTGTGAAGAGACACAGGTGAGGAATGATAAGAGGCCCTGGCATGCCACTTATTTACATTTTGTGACACTTGTTCCAATACATTTCATGAGGAAATATTGTATTTGTTATTCCATGTATGCATCCAGCAGCTGTTATTTCTAGTTACTTTGCACCTGAATGTCTTTCATGAGACAAATACAATAAAGCTCATTTAATTCCCTTCCAAGGATTCAACTACAGCTCAACTGATACTGAGGCCAATACTACCATTGATATTTAAGAGTTTAAAAAATGTAATCACCATCGGCTATTTTAATGGTGCTAATGATAAGTTATGTAATTCTGACACCGTTTTATATTCCCCTCAAATATGTAACCAATTCCTCTGGCGTGGTAAAAAAAAAGAAGGTTCAACAGCCCTTTAATTTCCCAAGAACACTTAGCAAACCCAACGTGTCAGTGAAGCAGCTTGTTCCCTTCTACCACTGATCTATAGAGTGTACTGACATGTTGTATTACATTATGGTATGCCAACTGTTCAGGAGAAGACAAAAGAGCTCTCCAGAGAGTCATAAACACAGCCCAGAAAATAATTGGACATCCCCGCCCTTGCTTACAGAGATCATCTTCTGATCACACCACCTCCTCAGAGGCAGCAGCATTCTAGAGGATGCAACTCACCCCGATCTCTTCTCTCTGCTGCCGTCTAGAAGGCGCTACAGGGTGTTTAAGGACTACACGTCCGGGCTCAAAAACAGTTTCTACCCAAGAGCCATCCTTGAACTGAACACCTCAAAAGTCCCCCACCACCACCAATATAACCACACCCCCACACCACAGGACTAGAGCTGAAATAGCTAAAAATTAAGAAATGTGCAATACCTGTATACCTGCAATGATATATCTATAAAGTGAAATAGTATTTGTATATGTCACTTTTAAAACAAAATGGATGTCACTTCTATACATGAAGTATTTGAATGTTGTTGTTGTTTTCAGCCAGAGGAGTATAATTGAATAAGGGTAGAAGGCAGGCCAGATCAATTTAAGTTCATGGAACTTACTGAAGTTCAAAATGGCAAACATCAGAAAGTAAACTCCATGTGGCTGGTCACGTGCCCTGGTGTGTTTACATGGTTAGGGTAGAGCTCAAGGAACCGGTCTCGTGGTGTTGCAACACATTTTGTACTCAATGTACACACTAAAAAAAACCATGATATTTGCAGCAAAATAGCTTTAACATCAGTCAGGTAGTTTTGTACTAACTTTTCCCTCTTGGTATTCGTATTTGGATAAGGTGTAAGCTAACATGTAACGTTAAGCTACCTTAAACTGCAGTGTAACGTTAATCATAGGTGACAACGTAATGAGGGCTTTTTGCAAGTGTATTGGTTATATATTTAGCAACAGGGACATTTAGGACAAATCAACCATATAACCTCTCTAACGTAATTATACAGTTTGGCTGCATTTGTTAGCTCTGACACTGTAATAACACGTAGCTATGGTGTAATGCTAACGCTGTAACGTTACATAGTGTTAGCGTTAGCTAGCGTTAGCCGGCTAGGAACCCCCAGATGTTAGCTGATAGCCACTTAAACGTTGTCCGCCCGCCGTGTCATCGCAGAAAATAAAACACAGTTGTTTCATGTCAAGACAGAACTGAGAGCTTACCTTGTTGTCAGCACACGGGTTCGTATAACGCTAGTGCTACCACCGGGGCTGGTGCTTCTGTTCCCACCCTGTTGTTTCTCTTCAGCCTTCTTTTCTTTGTCAATAATATACCGCAGACCTCGCAGTGCATGCTGGGAAGGCAGAGGGCGAAATGCGTGCAAGACGTCAACAAAGCAGACGTAAAGTGCTCCAAGCAAGGCGTAAGATGTTTGTAATAACTTAATGTACGCGTATTAACGCAGTAAACAAATACAAACTCAGTTAGGCTCTATTTTGAAATACTTTTTAGGTATTGACTGATTTATAGGTATTGGTAATCATATAATAAGTATCATAAGTAGCTAACAATACTCAAAACTCAAAACTCAAATATAGCTACTTTAGGCTATATACTCAACTAGATTGAAGTGCGATGATTTTTGTTTATCAGGATATTTCACCTTGCACAGAGAAAAGTAAAAGCCTTCAGTGGGTTGATGTTGAATCGTCTTTGCATGAAAAAACATCCGCACAAACTGCTTTTCCGTGCAACACATAAAAAAAGAAAAGCAAGTTCTGTGTTATATGTACGTTGTAAGTAGATAAACCTTTGTGGGAAAGATAAGGTCTGGAGGTAGGCATTGTGTCTGGGTTTGGGTACTGTGACTTTCCACTGACCTTTAAATCTATGAGGCATTTATTCTAACCTCTTCTAACATAAAGTTTCAACGTATAATAAACATACATTTCATTGTCATTTGTACAATAATGATAAGCTATTTGATTACGTGTTAAAAGAGCATATCAACAAGACCCTTAATGTAGCGATGCTGCCCTCAAGTGCTGTCGGATTTATTGCTTCATCATTAGAGCACATGCGGATCGGGTGGTACCTTTTATGGTTTGAGAGGCTTGACTGTGTAAGCGACTTTTCCACTGTTGTATTTCCTCTCTAATATGGATTTAAAGGTCTATTTGAACTTTTATTTGTGTGTATTTTCTATCTCTATTGACTTTTCTTTGTGTATCTAGTTTTGAACCTAAAAGTGCATTTTCACTTTATTCTGTCATTACAGCATATACCGTTAGTATAACACTTGATTAAAAGAAAATATGTCCAACTGAAATATTTTTTATACTTGGTGAGGTCACGTAACTGCACGTGTTCTTGTTATGTTGTGTGAAGTGTCGGAAGTACGCACCCTTTGAGGTGCCTTGAACGCAGCAAGAGAGAGAGACAGGAGAGAGAATCAGAGAAAGAGTGTGTGTGTGTGTCTGTGAAGGGGGCGGGATGCGAGGGAATTGGCAAGACATTTTGAGTAATTTCAGGAGGTCTATAAATATGATGTATGCAGCTACAACGTTATCAGTTGTCTTATTTCAAGCCAGATAGGCTCCTTTGTAATAAGGAATACATGTATGAATACACACACCAGGGCCATAGACGATGCTTTAGCATACCCGCCCGGTTTGCATACGTACAATTGAAACGTTGGGCTGATGTACTGAATACCATACACACGCCATCTCGGCCTCGTTATATATTTATATATTGGACGGGGGCGTGGTCAGCGGAGACGGGCTCAGCCAATGGCGACGCAGCGGAGGGAGCGGGGCGTTCCACTCGGTTAGGAGCAGAAGTTGAACAGCGCGAGCCGAGGCAGAGCTCTAGAAAGGCAGATAGGGAGAGAGCAGAGGCAACGGCCCTCTTCTGGAGGGGGGGCTTATTATATCAAATATATACACACATGTGTGGACTGTCTGGCCGCACGATATAGGTCACATGTGGATAACAGTAATTTTAGAAAAGCATACAACTGCGGCTTAACATTTAAAATGCCTATTTTACTTTTCTTGTTAGACACGTCCGCCTCTATGAATCAGCGCACTTATTTGGGTACGACATATCTGGACGTTGCTAAAGGCGCGGTTGAGGTCTTTATGAAGGTAAAGAATGATTTTACCCCGACTTTTTTCAGCAAGTATGCGGCTTTGGCGAGCTTAGGGTTCCTTGGGCAAGGTCGGTCGAAATTAATATATGTTGTTTTGGCTTTCTTTTTTGACAGCTGCGTGCCCGAGACCCGGCTAGTAGAGGCGACAGGTACATGCTAGTTACATTCGATGATCCACCATACGGAGTGAAGGTAATTAGCAACTGATACAATGTTTACATTTGACCAGTCGAACGTATTTTTCTGTCAGTGAGACTTTATTGTCCTTCTGGTTTGTAGTCAGTGTTGGGCGGCTTCCCGGTGGCGAAAAAACGGCAATTGTTTGCTCCAAATAACCGCAGACCCGGAGCTGCACTGCCTCCGACCATCCAGCGGACATTTTGCTTTTGTGTTGAGAAAAGTCTCGGGCGTTGAGATGGAGGCGGGGAGATTTATTATCGCCTCTGACGTCGCTCTTTTTTTGAAAGTACAATGTCTCGATTGGTCAAAGAGCCCGCCAATCATTCTCGACTCCTCCCCTCCCATCATCCATGCATTTCCATTGGCCAGTCCGGGCTGAAAGTTGATCAGCCCTCTTCATCATTTTTATGTGAGTTCGCTGGAAGAAAATTATCATTATTCATATGATAATTATTTGTCATGCCGACACTATGAGCATTATGGCCCAGAATACAAACACTCTCGTTGTCATACACGTAGGCAACACAACAAAACAACTGTGAATCACTGCAATCATTTCAGGGGTTTCATGTCAGCAAAGTTATACCCACCAATAATCAATTGACTTGTTTTATGACCTGGCACACATCTCTCTCAGAGCTTCTCAAGCCCAATAAAATACAATCCTTACCCACACAAGTCCCTGATCTGCTTTAGTGGCTGGTCTGTTTTAGGAATCTCTTAACTTTCCTAACTCTGTCTACAAACACCACTCTACTACTCTCAACACAACATGCACCGCAGCACTCACTCTATCCCATGTCATAAATGACGTGAAGACATATAGAATAGTGCTTTCCTAATATTTTCTGTTTTGTTTGTATGCCCCATGGCCAAATTACAAAATACCAGAGCCGGGCACTAATTGATGAAATCCTCTGTAATAGCTGGTGTGAGGCTTAGAAGATGAATACAGAGGTAGATGTCATAGAGTATTGTGCAAATCAAAATATACTTGTAACGACTAGTTAATTCCATATTTTGCTGTTCTTAATAATGCTGTGTATATAAAATATGTCAGTGCACTTTGCTGCAGCGCCCCAACAGCTGCAGCTTTTTTTCCAACTAAATGATAAATATTATAATATTTTACTCTCTTCATTTACATGCATCAGGAACTAACTTCTAATCATCATACAAGCAAGAAATAAATTAATATAACCTTTTATAACTGTTGATTGATGAGCAAAACCAAAGTCAAGTGAAGGTACTTCCCTTTTATTTAATAGAATTTTAAACATTTATTATAATACTTTTATTGTAATATATTTTAGTGTACTTTCGACTCAATTTGGAGTTTTTCTTCTTCTTTCAGCAAATGTGCAGTCTTGATTAGTGTTAATATTTAAAGCAGTGCAAGAAGCAAAGCTACCTGTCAGGCTACATGTGGCTCTTTATTGACCTCCAGAAGGACCATTTAGAGCTCAGCGCCCCCGCACTTAAAACATCATTGCACACTGCCGCTGTAGGCCGATGTGTGTAGGACCGGGGTCATGACTACCGGTACATGTTATGAGTGGATTCCATTGCTGTCATTCATGTGATGCTTCCTACGACACTCAGGCATTGACCTTGCAGTTTTCGCCAAAGCCCAGATCATTGCTTCACGCGTCCCACTGAAACAGTCTTGTGTATTTCAGTCAAACGATCCAAGAAGCGCTACTCCTTGTCGGGTCTGCCCTCAACTCCTCTTCCGTCTGCTCTTCCTCTCTTTGTCTTCGTCACCTTCTCCTTTGTTGTTTCTGCCGGCTCTGTGCACCGAGGATTATGATGAACGAGGACGAGGTTATCCTGAATGGGGCTACTCTGATTGCACAGTTACAGAGGCAATCAATTGTTGATGTAGAGCGGGAGAGAAGGAGGTTGGGTGAGAGGAAAATACAAATATTCTGTCTGAATAATTGAGCGCAAACTAAGCCTTACATTTTCACTGGCCTACATGAGGCTATATGTCTTGAGTTATTACTTTTCTACTATGTATGTGGCTGTGTTTCCACCTTTAGTTTTGCCTCGGCTGCTCAGTGATGCTGTTTGAATGCTATTTATCACTCTGAGCTTTTCCTAGAAACTCCACCAAAAATTTGTGGTTTTGGAAGGATATCCCACCCATGATAATCCAAAAATCCACCCACTGGCCTCATTCACAGAGCACACATGTAGACTACTCTCTTACATCTACATCTCTCTCTCTCTCTCGCTCCCTCTCTCTCTGTCTCCCCCCCCCTCTCTCTCTATATATATATGTGTCTTCAGCCTCTCTCTCTCCCTCTCCCGATAAAGGAAGTGGTAAGCTTGCAGGTCATCCTTAGATTAAGCATGAAGCTGCACAAGTAAGGATCTTGACCCCGGCTGGAGAAAAGTCCGAGACCAGTTCCACCAGTTCCCGTGGGAGCATGTCTGCGTTACGGAGGACAGGCGGCAGTGGGGAGTTGTATTTCTGGATGCTTGTCATGTTTGAAATTAGACTCTTTCTTAAAGCACCATTCAGCTCAAATGTTGGCCTGAATTTCAACAATATTATCTTCCGTTCCCAGAGCTTTACACAAGCTGATCTCATTTTATGGTTACTTGTTATGTCATGTTGCACACAATCAACGGGTTGCTTGGATGTATATACCGTATATATACTCCTTTCACCAATGATGGCAGTCGCATGCTCGACACAAATCACTCTGTGGCTGTCAGGGAACAACAGTGTCTGTTGGGTTTTCCTTTGTAATTACATGGTACGGCTGTCCGTGGGTGTGGATCTATTTTGGATTGGCCTCCTCCGATGCTCAGCTGAGTAGCTGTTTGCTGTGCCGTCCGTTCAGCACACTGATGTGTGTGTTTCAGGCCGGCTGGAAGGAGAACCACGCCACCTTCATGTGCGAGCTGAAGAACCTGCAGGCGTCTGGGCTGACTACGCTAGGTCACGCTCTCCGCACCGCATTCGACCTGCTGAACCTCAACCGCCTCGTCTCAGGCATCGACAACTACGGACAGGTATCCTGACGCCAACATCCTGTTGTGCATTTCTCTGGCAGCAGTTGGTAATGAGTTCATCATTACCGGCCGCAGCGGCGTGTGGCTGGTGCTGTTTTCACATTAGTTAGTGTGTGTGTGTGTGTGCGTGTGTCATCGTGGGAAAATGTGCTCCTGGAGACACCGACTGTAGAAGGAACTGCCGCAGAAGAGGGTTTGACTACTTTGTTTGTAGTTTACATGCCTGTCTGTCTGTGGACACATTTCATCAACGCAATAGCGTCTCAAACGTGCAAGATACAGCCATGAAACTGTACAGGTGTGTAGTTGAGAACAAAATGAAGGCCAGCCTTAAATTTGGTTGTGGTCCGAGCAAGGACCTCAGAAGTAGGGTGCTGAAGGGGCCATTGGCCCCCCAACCTCACACCCGTGGCTCGATTTGGTGGTGCGACTGGTGTGATCCCATCGCCACAAGGTCTCTTGTATGAGCTGCTTTTCAAGCAAAGACACCAAATGTTGCCTTTTCACATTTCTCACTGTTTCCTGACATTTTGTAGAACACACGCTTAATTGACTTAATTGAGAAAATACATGGCAGATTACTCAATAAGGAAAAAGATGTTAGTCGCAGCCCTAATCTTAATCAATATGCACAGTATTTACAGATTGAATACTTTGACTGTATAAAAATCCGATGAATCTGCCTTTTTAGCTTTTGTCTTTTAGACTCCACAAGACAGAAGTAGTCGTGATATACCAGCTCGTGAGTGAGTGTAGAACAAGGCTTTCCAATGCACACGGTGTACGTGGACTTTCCCTGGATAAATGAAGGGTTTGATAGTGATAGCAGCCAAGCGTTCAGCTGGCGTGTCTTTATTCCTTCACCTCGAGACACAGAGAAGAATATCGACATTTGATCGCAGCCTAATCCACTCCGTCGTCCTCGGATACCGTTGCGCTGTCATCAGCTCCTCACACACTGCGTTTCTGCAAACCCCTGCCCGAAGGCACAGAAAGATTACTACGCTCCGAGTAGTGTCACAAAGTGCGGTATGTGTGTGTGTGTGTGTGTGTGAGTCTACTTAGGCATTCTGCGTGTGAATTAGTGAAGGCTGACCCCTACAGCACAGTGGTAGAGGCCTCCGTCCTTAACGAGGAACACAAGGACAGATGCATTCTGACACAAGGCAAAGACTGCAAGCTGCAACAAACAGTTCACATTAGTATTCAGGAGGTTATCGCAGGTGTGAAGCTAATACCATGCTAAATACTGTGTTCAAGTAGTCCTCTGGTCAAACAGTATACCTGTATTTTGCCTTCACTGTTAGCACGAGAGAGCAGTTATGTTTTATGTTTTAGGAGATGGGAATCGTCTTGAGACACACACGGAACAGTGTGAAGAAAAGAAAGCAGACTACTGAGAATAAACGGGGTCATTGTTCGCTTGGACTTGGGTGTTGATTGCTGAATGTCCCTGTTTCCGTCTCAGGGCCGTAACCCCTTCTTCCTGGAGCCATCTGTGATCATCACTATCACTGATGGGAACAAGCTCACACACAGCTCTGGGGTGCCAGATGAGGTGAGAGCCCAAAACAAATGCAGCCACTCTGTACTGTTTGTAGTAATGCGATCCTTTCAGACTGTGTGATGACGTGAATTGTTAAGGTTTGGAAAACGGTGGAAACCGGTGACCTGCGGCAGCTTTTACATATAAAACTCTCCCATCGTGCTTTCCTTTCTCTGCCCTGTCTGCTGTGCAGCTGCACCTGCCTCTGAACTCTCCACTGTCAGGCAGTGAGCTGACCAAGGAGCCCTTTCGCTGGGACCAGCGTCTGTTTGCGTTGGTGCTGAGGCTGCCAGGAGCAGCCACGCCAGACACAGAGCAGCTCGGTAGCGTCCCCACGGACGAGTCTGCCATCACCCAGATGTGTGAAGTCACTGGAGGTTCGTCTTGTTCTTACCTCTGGTCCAGCGTTTTATTTCAAGAATCATTGCGCGCCTGCGCTCATAATTCCTTCGATTGTACAAGATAATTGTGCCTCTGTTTTGTTTTTTTTCTCTCAGGGCGATCGTACTGTGTGCGGACACAGAGGATGCTGAACCAGTGTCTGGAGTCTCTGGTCCAAAAGGTTCAAAGTGGTGTCGTCATCAACTTCGAGAAGACGGGGCCAGATCCGCCTCTGGTTGGGGACGGTGAGTGGCGCACCGAATGGACACAAGACAACGACTCTACCGTTGTGCAATTCCTGCCTTCACAATTGTTATGTGCATGTATTACAAGACATGTAGTCATTACATTTTGACAGTACCAAAATGTTTCCGACTCAGAGAGCCCAGTCGAGCACATTGTCTCGACACATTTCACACAGTAGGTTCAAGCAAAGATACGGAGGGCAGTAAAGCAGGTGAACGCAGAAGCGACTGCTCTTATCTTGGCTCACCACAGTGCAGTTATTCACTAAAAGGAGAACTGAGTCATAAAAGAGTGTCTGTGTAAAGAAATGTTCTGAGATAATTTGACTCACTCATCGTTTTACTGGTAAAAGGAAAGATTCTAAGTTTAATGTATTTTTTTGAACAATATTGAATGAAATGATGAAAGTTTGTTTGGATCTGTGACTCAGGGTTTGTTTGACAGCGGTTGCTCTCGAATTCACATTGTTTGTGTTTGAAATCTGGTTGAGAAATGTGTTCTGCTGAGTATAATATACATATTTCTTATCTCACAGACAGCTCCGTGGAGTCCAGTCGGCCTGTGTCATCCTTCAGCACACAGCCGTGGCACAGTTGCCACAAACTCATCTACGTGCGACCGAACCCAAAGACGGGGGTTCCGGTCGGGCATTGGCCCATTCCAGAGTCCTTCTGGCCAGACCAGAACTCTCCGAGCCTGGTGAGCAGAGAGGCTGAACCACATCTCAAGCAACACCTTCAGTTAACTCATGAAGAACTGGTCGACACAAACTGTCTCTTTCACTTTTAACTCTGTGTTGTTTTATTTGTCTTTCTGTCTCTTGAAATTGTCGGTCCTGCTGTTACACCTCTAGCTGTGGCTGGAGGTGTCATTTGTTTTCGGGTTGTGATCTCTCAGTGGCGCCTCAACAGAATTTCTTCAAATTTGTCACAAGAACGTCCACTTATACTCGAGGCTGAACTGATTAGAATTTGGTGGTCAAAAGTCACTGTGACCTCACAAAACACCTTTTTGGTCATAAGTCAAGAATTCATCTGCTGATTGTAACAATTTCGCACAAATATCGGACAAAATGAAGCGATGGCATTTTGGACAGGCATGGATGTAAACTGCAACACGACTTGTTTGACGGAGGCACACAACCTAGTTCCTGTGTCCAACTACAAACTCATGCTGAGATCTCGACTATCTGTTGCTTTTTAAAGAAAACGCCACATGGGTGCATCCCGCAGATACGTACGTCTAAAAAGCTGCTTCTGTTATCTCCATCTCCTGCTCCCAGCCACCTCGCTCTGCACATCCCGTGGTGCGATTCTCCTGTGTGGACTGTGAGCCCATGGTGATCGACAAGCTTCCCTTTGACAAGTATGAGCTGGAGCCATCTCCACTCACCCAGTACATTTTGGAAAGGAAGTCTCCACACATGTGCTGGCAGGTATGGGAGACATACACACATCCATCAGCTCCGCTGGCTTGTTTTCACCGTCTCTGGGACTTTTCTAAAACAAACTTGGTTCCAGTAGTGAATTGTAATGATTGTAATTCCTGCAAAGACGTAATTATAAGTGTCCTTGTTGTCCTCAGGTGTTTGTTAACAGCAGCGGGAAGCAAAACGACCTGGGACAGCCGTTTGGCTACCTTAAAGCCAGCACATCTCTGACCTGTGTCAACCTGTTCGTCATGCCTTACAACTACCCAGCGCTCCTTCCACTCCTCGGTAAGACATAATGGCTGTACATCTTTAAAACTTCTGGCTCAGTAGGTCAGAGCTAATATTACATAACAAAAGCTTCTTCTGGCTAATTTTATCCTCTGCAATCATTTCTGGTGATAATCACAAGTAACAGGCCGATGCTGCATTCGATTGACCTCAGAAATCTGAATTAGGAGCCGCGAACGACGTCACACACGAGTCGACTGCGTTCCAGCACAACGACTCTGAAAAAGCTTAACGGGGTTTTCTTTGGCCAGGTTAGCTATTATTAGCAATACCAGTTGAAAAGAACACGTCACGACGGTATTATGCACATACAAACATGCAGCAACATGTTCAAAGATAGGAGTTAAACAGCACCGCATGTAATGACTGATCGAATGAGACACAAGTAGGACAGAAGTGCCATGAAACAGCATATTATTGCAGCTTTTTTACTGTGTACACGGAGCAGCCATCTTGGATTTTGAGGTCCGACTTCCCAGTTCAAATGGTATGCAGCATTATAACAGAGCAAAGACTTAAACAGTTCATCTTCAACTACTTATTTTAAAAACAGCAGCACATATCTTGGAGTCACAACAACAAACAAAAAAACAGGTGACCTTCTTCAGGTTATGCTGATGGAAACTCCATATCTCTGGCGAAGAGAAAATCTAAGATATATTTCTTTCCAGCCAACATGTCTTTCATCCCTCTTTGTCGTTTTAACCAGCTGGACTCAATCGTTCTGCCGTTCAAACGGAACTACAAAACTCTGAGAATCACCAAAAAATGTGGACACAATCTGATTTCAAACAACGCAGCCCTTTACAGACAGAGGCAGATTACACAAGATTCTCCCGGATGTGTAACACGTCTAAAGAGGCAGACGGGACATTGACACATTCTCTTCGGACATGGTGGAAACTTATTGGTATTTAAATGTTGCTCTAAAACCTTTGAGAGACACCGGGAACCTAACCCACTTGTAGAAAACCTTTTCTACTCATGTGGAAGTCACACTGCACACCAGCACATGAAGTGTGGACAAGATTTAAACGTGTGTCCAAATTACTGCTTATGTTGAAGTCCTATGATTTCTTTTTTTGTCTCTGTATTTGTGAAGATGATAGTGGCTGAGCTTCTTTGTTTTACATTGAAAATCCTAAAATGAAGGTTTAGAAAACAGTTCATCTCTAATAATGCTATTTTTAAGAACAGATATGTTCGGTGATAAGGTATTCAGAAGGATAAATGGAAGTGTATCTCACCACCTGAATGCTGATGTGTGTATGACAGTCGGAGGTGTGCAGGCGGATGGTCACTGATCCACAATGCTAAAGATGTCTTCTCCCCCTTTCTTCGTCTGCTTCCAGATGATCTGTTCAAAGTGCACAAACTAAAACCAAACCTCAAGTGGCGACAGGCCTTCGAGACGTACCTGAAGGCCATGCCTCCATACTTCTTCATGGTAAAGCGATGCGTAGTATGTCTCCCATGCTGCCTTTAGTAAAAGCTCACTACAAGGATTCTTTTTCTGCATGTAACTAACACCCCCAATTTCCTCTCGCCATCTCCTGACAGCCCTTGAAAAAGGCGTTGAGGATGATGGGTGCGCCTAATCTTATTGCAGACACCATGGACTGTGGCCTGAGTTACAGCGTCATCTCTCACCTGAAGAAGCTCAGCCAGCAGGTGAAGACTTTGAAACCGTCACCCAAAACCTTCCACTTTGTTCTACTGTGTGGTAGAGGAGTTGTAGAATGTGTATACTATTTATATTAATACAAACATATCAGAGGGAGAGTGACTTCCTTCTCTGCTCGGGTAAACAATTACTCCACGATATCTATATACACAGGCAGTAGTTGTTTGCTGCTGTATTAATGCTCTGAGTATCAAATAGAGAACGTTTCAAGAGAATAAACAAAGATTATTATTTTTAAATGAATGTTCAAGTATGCAATAGTCATCTGAAGGACTTGATGATGACGATGTACCCCAAAGTGCTTTGTGGGTCTGTGCTCTGAACAACATTCCTGCTGTGTTGGTATGAAGGCAAAGATGGAATCGGATCGTCTGATCGTGTCTGTGGGGAAGAAGGCTCCACAAGAGCCTGGCATAAAGGTGAAGAACCACTCCAGCTCTTCCTCTCTGGCCCACCGGCAGGACTTCAAGCAGCTGCTGCAGGGAATCACCGGTGAGGGGCCCCTTCGCCTGGCGGACATCAACTTCAAAGAGTTTGCCGGCTTCCAGATCGCCCTGCTCAACAAGGTACTTTGTGTGGGCGGGAAAGTTACAGGAAAAAAAGGGCAATATTCTCAATAGTCAGAGTGTTGTATCTGCTGAAAGGATGCACTGATGTTATTTTACAAAAATCGATATAAAAGATAGTGATATATCGTCAATTGGAAAGTGCAACGTCTGGTAGGTTTGCTCTGACTCGATATGCTGATGTCTTCACAGGATCTGAAACCTCAAGCTTATCGGAATGCCTACGACATCCCAAGATGGAACCTTCTGGATCAACTCACCCGGATGCGCTCCAATTTGTTGCGGACGTCGCAAAAACTGATCCGAGGGCAAGATGAAGGTATAAAGTCCCGCTGATGCGGGGAAACTTCTAAAAGGAAATGTGATGTTGGAAGTTATTTTAGGTTTTAATTGAATGCTATTGTTCTGATGACAGCAGCGCTCCAAAGTCCTCGTTTTTACAATTCAGTCATATTCATTCAGTGATGCTGCAATGCAGTTATAAGAACATCTCATACATATATACAGAGGAATATATCTCTTGATCTAAATTGTATCAAGCAGATCCAGTTAAGATTCGTTTTCAATGATTTGTCCAAAGACTGCACCCAGACTGAATAGTACCAACCCAATCCCCCCAAAAAGCAATATGAAACATCTATAGGGCGTCCTGTGTAATTGTTCCAGTATTTTGTTCATGCTAATGAGGTTGTCCTGTGGTTGGTAGACTATCTGCACAGTATCCCAGTGGCTCAGATGGGAAACTATCAGGAATACCTAAAAATGATGACGTCTCCTTTGAGAGAGATCGACCCTGACCAGCCGAAACGCATGCACACGTTTGGGAATCCTTTCAAGCAGGATAAGAAGGTAAAAACACATCGGCACAAAATACAGCTCGATACATTTTACATAAGCACAGTGTGGCTTAAAGAGACTTCGTCATTCAACAATCAGTCCCTTCATCCTTTAATATTGTGTTTGTCTCTCAGGGGATGATGATCGATGAGGCGGATGAGTTCGTAGCAGGCCCTCAAAACAAGAAAAGAGGAAATTCCATCGATGCCAACTCGAGTACCACTATGAAGAGAAGGCGGAGCATGTCCCCGTTACTGCGGCGGCTGCAGACTCCACCGGCGAGCACCAACCATGTGGTGGCGGGAAAGAGTCCGGTAGAGGTTCAGGAGCAGCAGGACCTCCTCAAGCCCATCCCACAGCACAAAGGTAAGATTGAGATGTACCTAGAACATGAGAGTGCATCTGCGAGGAATCGGATGAAAAATATTGCCCAAACGGCACCGAATAGTAGCTTTACATTGTTATTTTTCTCGCCCCTAGAAGTGGATGGCAACGACGTGGCGGTCACCGAGAGTAACGGGGACGGGGTTCTTGAGCCGGAGTCGGGGGAGATCTGGCCCGCTGAGATGGACACTGTAGCAGAGAGTCCGTCTCCACTGAGCCTCGAGGAGAAGGCCGGGCTGGGAGAGGCAGATCCGGAAGAGGCAGATCTGGAAGAGGACATAGAGATGGCGGAGGAGAGAGTGGTGGAAGATAGTCTCGATGAGCAGACGCTGGAGGAGCAACACAACTGTGACCGGCTGAGTCCACTGAGCCAGCTAGAGGACCCTGACGCTGAACCTGCAGTGCTCGAGACCATATTGATAGCCCCGCTAGATGGGAGCCAAGCGGAGCTGAGGAGTCAGGTCATCAAGGAGGTCCGCAAACCTGGGCGAAGTGAGTCAGTGCAGCACATCACGTTACATTCACTGTGGCGACGTTAGTGTCACATTGGGTCTCTTCATCTGTGTGTGGTTTTACGTTCTCAGACTATGAGGCAATACTCGGTCTCCTGCAGCAGGTGAAAGGTCCGGTTAATGTTCAAAGGTACTTCATCCAACATGCCATCAAAGAGGCTGTCAGGTAAGAAACAGTGACTCGTTTTATACTTTGAGGTATAGGTTAAGTGAAGAAGTTAAAGCATCGCAAGAACCATGTCTCTGACACACACAAAGATGTGTGTTGTATTGTAGATGTAATGTCTTTAAAGCGGGTGTACCGCTTTCTCCCTTTATTCTCTGGTTCTGTCTAACTTCCGTTGCCTCTCTGGCAGGTTCAAGAAGCGAGTACTGATCCAGCAGCTGGAGACGTCCCTCGCCGAGTTGGAGGAGAAGCAGGCGACGTCCTCACAGCTTCCCAATCACCACGGAAGTTAGTGGTCAAGATGTGTTTCGTCACTAGAAATGGGAATGAAGCTCCTATTTTGTGGACTGTTGGATTAAACACCATAAGAAAAGAGACGCCCTTGTCTACTAGCCTCAAAAGGATCAATTGAGGAACTGGAGGACGGGGGGGGAGGAGAAATGCACTGATATCAGACACTCCCACTGTCCCTGTGCTGTTACATTACATCCTGTTGGAGCCGGAGGGTAAGGGGTTCAACTGGAGGAGGGGCCTTCCGGACTGATCCGCTGAGGATGAAGTGTAATCCTCTTCCTATTGACAGATGCCTTAAACATCCTTATGGCTCTTGTCTGTACTGGAACATTGTTTAGTAGACATACAATCACACACACACACACACACACTCCTTTAGACACACACAATAGGCACATTCCTGTTATTGTTGTTCTTCTACAGCAGACCTTTCTTCAGCTGGTCTGAAAAGGGTTTTTTTAAGACTGCAACCAGTTCCTCAATATATATATATGTAAATATTTATATACATGTATAAATATATATATATATATATAGAATCCAGTCAATACAATGACTGACTACCGTATGTATATCACCCAAGCATAATTACCAGTGTGTTGGACTGGACATGGATCATATCCATGAAATACTAACATCCTCTCTCCTACCATGACAGCACTAGAACATGAGTTCAGTGAATGCAGCCGTTGGTGTCCATTTAGTTACTATGGATACATACTCCTCAAACACACACGCACACAGGGTCCAGTACATCTTACTCCACAAACACTCCATTGAGTCCCACAGTCACTACGTTATTGGGAGGAATTTGTGCATCTGTCCGGGCTCAGTCGACGGTCACCTGTCGTGGGTTCTAACAGCTGCTAATCTGCCCTCTGCAGCTTCTTTTTTTACAAAACACCAAGTTAGCGCTCCTCCTTTGTTTTCCTTGTTTGTTTTTTATGACAGATGTACACTACTTTTTAATGTTCATAAGGATATAGATTATTTTTTATGAATATATTTCAGAGTATATGAAATATTTTGAATGAAATGTTTAAAGTCAATTTTGTAAACTGTTAAATACATATATAAAACTGAAAGTTTTATGAACATACTTTTTTTTTACAAAACAAAAAATAAACCATTGAATGGTAACTCCATCTGTGTGTCAGTGTGAATACTTCTCCCTCGAGGTTACGTCTAATAGACTACAATGCCAAAATAAGTGTCACTTTTGCATTATGAGTGTCTGATTCTGAAATGCAATGACTCTGTGGTGCAGTTGAGCTTTACCTGTAGTCGTGGCTTCTCCCCCCTTTAAACTAAACATGTCTGCTTGTGACCCGTCCAACAGAAGTGGGACTTTATCAGAGGCCTGAATCGATCCAATTATTCAGTAATTCATGAAGAAAAAAAGCTAAGTTTGAAAAACAAACATTTTGTATCTTGTTTGTCTTCTGCCTTTCTATCTTGACAATCAAGCAACAATAATAAGAAGTGTTTCCACAGTATTTAGCATCAAATGAAAAAAACTTAATTTAAACATAATTTGGTGCAGATCTCTAGAAAACAGGCAGACGAAAAAGCTCAGTTGCACTGCCACCTAGAGGCCAACATGAACAACTGATCAGGTGGACATTTTTGTGACGCAACAGTCCAACAAGGTCACACACACATCCCTGCATTACTTTAATTACTTCCCTCTCACAGACAAAGGACTATAATCTGTGACAGCATTAGGATTTGTTACCAGCTTCTCCAGTGATTAAGCAGGATGGCAGGACAGCATTGCACCGATGCATTCCCGTTCGTCTTTTAGCCCCTGCAGCTTATTGCAGCACAGAGATTTGATCCCTTTTGTCTGGCTAAAGCAATATTCCAGTCTCTAATTATGAGACATAAGGCAAAAAAAATTGATCCGGACACCGTGTAAAATCAGTAAGCCTTTTATTAAATTAAAAACATCTGTTGAATCTTAATAACAAAATGTAAAATGAAGGAAAAAAAACAAACTTCACCCAAATGAATGTACCACTACTTTCTAGTCTGCCTTAATGTTCACAGTATCAGTGGAACGGCTGTCTTAACGTCTCCTGCTCTCGCATCTCACCTCGAGTTGATTTCCCGTGACCTCTTTAATGCGTACAGGATGTACAGATGAGCCTGCATGCTTCCAGGACATGATCAAGGAGATAAAGGGTCCTCAAGGCTTCACACGACAAAACTCATTTCGGTTCACAAACTTTTGGCCTGACAGTTGCCGAGGACCGATGTGCGGTTGAAATAAAACAGTAACGAAACAGGCGTTTTTATGCCCCTCATACAAAGGATATACAAAGGACAGCATCATCCCAATTCTGTTCAGAAGGGAGAAAAAGGGCCGATGTCTCTGTATCTTAAGACTCCAAAGCGATTACATACTGTATATACAAACAAATCTGCTTGAAAAATTGAAGGGTTGGCACAGTCATTGTTGAATATTGTCGTGATACTTTTATGGACAGAGATGCATGTTTGGACAGCGCGTTAGTTTATGTACAAATACAAATTAAAGTGGAGGAAGGTGAATTCTCGCTTTGCCTCCTCCGTCTAACAAAAACAAATCTTATCTTGACGTTACAGGCATGGGAAGGCCAGTCTCAGTGCAAATGCTCCAGCTTGCGTAGCCGTATGGGGTTGGGAACTGCTTGCTGGTTGCGTTCGGAGGAGGGCTCCTCCTCCGGCGTGCCGAATAGCACCCGACCCCGGTGGTTGAAAAGGTAAAAGGACGGGTGGTTCCTCAGTGTATCAAATGTTCTGGAAAAGAATAGAGGTATGAAAAGAGAGGCACTGTACAAATATCATTCTGCTTTCAAAGTTACGCACGTAGGACACCTACAGCAGCAGGATGTTAATGCATGGGGTCATACAGGACATTACAGCATTACAATGGCAGATCACGTGTCTCTGCACACTGTAAGCAAAGGAAGTACAACGTTAGGAACCTAAACTCTGACACACCAGCTGAAAACCTATTGATTCATTATCTTAGCATTGTTGACCACGGGCATTCTTTGTGGAAAAAGTATGATGTGAAAATGCAAGTGAGTCTGTGGCACAACATCGTGTCATGTGGCGATGCAGTTAATACTCTCATGCTGCACAAATATTTCACAATTTTTATAATGTTCCTATAGGCATTGGACTCATTTAAAAATGTAATTCCATGTATATGATTTTGACAGGTAGAAAAAGATAATACAATCTGAAACTTGGTAGTTAAACTATTTGGTCGTTACACAAAGAAAAAAAAAGTACACAATGCACAGATTACTTATTGTTTTCCTGACATTTGTTGGAATGCTTCTTCAATGCACCCAGTACATTATATTATTACATTATCTTTCCTGTCCGCTATTTACATTGTGTTTGAAGAAAAAAACAACGACTCAGGGAGGTTCAGTGCGTCTGTGGGAATTGACTCACGGTGATGTTACTGTATATGCATTTGAGGGATGAGCGTGCTTCCCCTGTGGCAGAGGACACAAACAAGCACGTTACCCAGGGAGGAAGGTGCTGCTGCACAACTTACTTGTTCTTGAGCTCTGAGGAGGCGTCCATGTCTTTGAACTCTCCAGCGATGTGAGCGATCCCATAGCAGGTCATCACAAACGATAACAGGGTCTGTAATACAATCTGCAACAACAAAAAGGAAAGATAATGATGAGGAAAGCACAGAGACATCGTTGGGGGTTGTTGTGAAAGGCAGGCTGGAATTAAAATGGACAGAATTACGATGAAAGTCACTCACATCAATTGGTAGGGTCTCGTTCTCCTTCTCTGTGAGTCGCATGTATGATCGATCTAATGGAGGAAAAAAACACATTTTAGCCAGAACATTTAAATGAACACCATTACACTGTGGCAGAGATCGTAATGTGTAGCGCTATGCTAGTCACACTCAACGTTGGTGGTGATATTTTAACATTAACTGCAGACGAAGATTTTAGTCTTTCATCCCTGCGACTGATCGTGAACGGGGCTAAACTGCGCTAGCATCTGATTAGCTAGCCGCAGGACCGAAAGGCCCCACCTGCTGTTTTATCACCCTACCCGGTGCCAGCGGAGCCCTCCTGAAATACATACAGATGCCGAGGGCCGTGATTTCACTCCCTGCACTGAAACTTACGCTGTGCTGCTGAGAAAGCTGCATGAGCTAATGCAAAAAGTCCGACGCCGACCATTCCTTTCCAAAACGACGAGGCCATCTTGATCCAGGGTGATGAGGAACAGTGTGCAGTGTCGTAAAACAATGTCGTAAACAGCCGCAACCATGAAAGGGTCAAAAAAACATAATGAAATCCAAGAGAACATATTTATGTTAAATCAACGTTGGGTGAAAATATACGCAACGTGAGTGGTTTTAATGTTTGTTTATTGACTTGTGCTTATTTATTTGTCATGAATGCAACCTTGAAGTAGTGAGGGCTTTTACTTTGAAGGTATCAGCTAACTTCCGGTTTAGCCACTGCCCTTTTCCGGTTAGCTAACGCAGAGCTTACATTTCATTCAACGTTTAGATACTACACCTCATCTCTTCAAAATATTTTTACGCGGTCTATATTACTTTTCGACCAAACACAAAAATGGCAGAGGCCATTCAAAAGAAGTTGAAAGGGGAAGTAGAAAAATATACCCAGATGCAGAAAGGTAGGTGCCAGCTAGCATTGCATGGTTTCTCATATCGTGCCATGTTGCAACGAGCTAACGTTAGCTGACCATATTAGGACAGTTAGCTATGTGTTAAATACACTTGTAAGATATTTCCTGTACGTTTAGTCTATTGTTTATGGTTGCAACACTCACATTATTTTCGAATTCCCGTCTTTTGCTTAGATGTTAGCAAGAGCATGTCAGCCAGACAGAAGCTGGAAACGCAACTGGCTGAGAACAACATTGTCAAAGAGGTAACTGGCCAATTTTCCCAAAAAGCTTATTGTTCGACTGGTGTCAGTGTTGTTAGGCCCTTCATTTTGTATATTGGAGTTTACAGTATTATACATTTAATCTTTCTCTCTCGCTGTCTTTCCAGGAGCTTGACCTGCTGGACATCACAAACACAGTGTTTAAGCTTATCGGCCCAGTATTAGTGAAGCAAGACCTGGATGAGGCCAAAGCCACCGTCACCAAAAGGCTGGAGTACATCAACGGAGAGATGTGAGTCACTAAAGCTGTGGTCCGCTTTGTAGTGGTCATGTCAGTAGTCCTACAGCATGCATATGTGCTGCATAGGTTGGACCAGAGCAGTACGATATAAATATATATACGTCCATGTTCCATAAATCCAGTGTAGTCCCCCGTTGATGGGGGTTAATTATGATCAATCCTCAAGAAACCCTCCGTCCAAGTGTTGACAAAGTGCACATGCTCTGTTTATGTCTGAGAAGAGGAAAGATTTTCTCTGTAATACATTGTGACCAGGGCTCACCGCAGCTGATAGTAGTCACCGATTGAATATGATGTTGCACTGAGCTGCAGTTTATCGATCCTTGAATGTGACATTCATTTTTGAATATATGGTTGAAGGTACTGTAGCCGTTGTCACAACTGACTCATTAAATCACATTATGTTTTCATGTCCTGAAGTGGCACTTATTGTGCAAATATGCTGCAGCTTTGAGTCATTATGAGGATGTTCTCATTCAAGTAAGTGTGTCCCAGTTGTGAAAAATACCAACAAGCCACACACATTTATCCTAAAATTGATGCTCACCTGCTCTATTCCGCTTCAGGTATTGTTTCCCGATTCCACTGCATCTCTAGATCGAGTGCGTCATTACAGTCTAATTTTCAAGGCTCCTCCCATTGTGGCTGAGAAATGCACCTAAATGTTGAGGACCCAACTGGAGACTTGTTCCCAGTCTTTGCATGTTCCCTTTCTCTGTTACAAGTCATTAAAGGGACATTTCATTTGTATTGATATGTTTACCATATGACATAATAGACTTTTTGCCAGTCGTCCATCATGTTGAAGCAAAGACTCAGAACAGTAACCTCGACGGTCACGGTAAACCCAGTGGCATTTACACTTTATGGCTGTGACTTCACAAATGTCAAAATGATTGTCAGCGTTAATAATATTATGGGTAAATATCAATGATTTTAAGAAAGAGATTCCTTTCCTAAATTCGTGTCACACAGAAACATAAAATGTAATGTCTTAATCTCGTAAATTTTACCTCCTAAATACTTACAAAAAGCTAAATGTGGATATTGGTGCATAGCGTAGCTGTGCTATGATGTTCATTCACATATAGAGGGCAGTGATGAGTTTGGTGGATGGACAGTTATCTACATCCTTGTTGCAGTCTTCACTCCGCCCCTGTGACTACAGGAGCAGTGCGAGTCCTTCTCTTTTTTTGTGTGTTATGCCTCAAAAGGAGACAATTTCTGTGCTGTTTAACGTCATCATATTTTTATCAAAGTGTGTAATTCCCATTGCCTAGTCCTCCTATGTTTGAGTCAAAATATTGCTACCCATAATACAATGAAGAGTGTTGTTCAGAAAGGTGAGCCAACTCACTTGAGTGAACATACAAATGTGTTTAATTTAGAGATGCACCGATTTATTGGTCGATACTTTCTGGCATATACGCAGCTGAAGAAGCCACCGGCGTGACTAACACTGTGATGTCAGAGTGCTGCTGCCTGGTTTTGTTTTCAAATACAAGTGAAAGAAATGATCGGCCATGTGGGAGTATTATCAGAGAAGGATCAGAGACATTTACTCTGTGTGACAACTTTCTTTGCAGAGGCACAATTTCCAGAAATGTGACCGCACTCTCAACCAGAGATTCTTCCAATATCTTTAATAGTTGTATAAGCATATATTATTTTTGTAATAAATATTTCTTTGTGTCCTTGGCACAAAAGTAGGTTTAAATAACAACAAACACAGAAAACATTAGTATCGGTGATCGGACAAATTGTGATGTTAAACATGAGTATCGGCCTAGAATTTCACAATCGGTGCATTTCATTCCGGTGTTTAACTGAGTAAGAACATCCCTTTATTTTCTCCTTTTTTTTTGTCCGCCTACAGTCAAAGGTACGAGAGTCTCCTGAAAGACCTGGAAAGGAAATCCGAACAGCATCGAGAAGTCTTGTCCAGTTTACAGCAGGAGTATCAGAGAGCTCAGGGCCTGGCTGTTGGCAAAGTCTGACCAAGTGATCCGGCTGCATGTTCACGCGCACACACACACACACACATACAGATAAAAGAAGAATGGATTATTCATGATTTAATGTAGACCTTCAACATAAGGCTGAGAATATTGTGCCTGTATCTTATCAGTGATTTGTTTATTACAGTGACTCTTTCCTTGTTACTAATAAACGTGTGTTTTCATGAAAGGTCATTTTATTTAGTTTTCATTGTGTGAGCAGGTTTCCTCTCTAACGGTTGATCACACAGAGCAGGCGTGTTGTGTGCTGCTATCTGTTGAACATTGCCTTTAATTACCAGGGCAGGCGGAGCAGATGTTGTCCAGTCTCGACCCGCCCCTCAGATCTTAGCAGCGAAAAAAAGCGCAGCGGTGCGCCATTGTTGCCTTTAATGAATGCGCCCCCCCAACCCCCCGCAGTCTACCACCAGCGGAGGATTTAGGCAACATGAATAGTTAAATAGCCTAAAAAGTCTTTTACGGTATTATGGAGCCCAAGCTTTCCTTAGGATAATGCTAACTCAGGGCAAACAGCAGAGACATCGCGCATGACTTTACATTTAGCGTTAAGTATCCCGCATATTAATGAACCTTTGCTCACTGACCAGCTGTCGTACTGTAGGAACTATAGTTATAAAATGACGTAATGAGACGTTTCGGCGACAGGTAGAGCCTAATTATGCAGATTACGCAACATATGCTCGTCAAGCTAACATTTAGTCTTTATACAACGCCGATCAAACAACACACGGGGTCTGGATATCACGTGAATGGGTTAAACAGAGAGGAATCTGATGTAAACACATATGCTACATTTATGCCACACCAAATATGGATATTCTGAATTCAAGGTTACTTTTCTAGGCTGCAAAGGCGTTTAAATTGTAGGGCATCGTGTTTGTTTTGAATGTTTATTCATCATACCTTTGTGCACACAACGCGCTGCTACAGAAACACAAGCTTGCATTAATATGTCTTATAGCCTGCATTGTTTGGGCTAGAAATGATTGACGACACACATACGCGCAATTATAATAACGCTGCTTCAGAAAAAGAAGAAGCTGTTTTTGTCCACGGAGCCTGCACCTCTGGCGCGTGGGGGGCAGCAAACCGATTAACACCTGGAGGTGTGGCGCGTTTATAACATCCAGACTTCAGCTGTAAAGCTGGCCGACACGTGGCAGCTGGTACAGGCTATATGACACAATATATATATATTTTTTAATTAAGGTTAAACCATCTATGAAGTTCCTCCGAGATAATTATTAGCTTGGCTAATGGCTTAATTTGAGGTGAGTTACTCACGTTCTGACTGCAACTTAAATAGCTCCGTCCCAAGAAAGTACAGACAGATAAACCAAATATACAAACGTTAAAGAACTCTTACTGTACACATATCATTGTGAACTGAGGGCTCGTCAAATGGTTTGTTGAGGCCAAAAGGTGATTTATTATGACTCGATGTGGCAAAAACCAACAGCTGATTGGGACATTTAGCAGTGTTGGTTTCTCAGGCGACAGTCTGTTGAAACTGGCAAAGGTTCCATGCTAATTAAGTTGAGGGTAATTTAGAAATACGTTTCCGCATGCTTTTTGTCTTATGTAAACAAAGTGGAGGCCTTTAAGTTGATACATCCTCGCTGGACTAACCCGTCTCTATTGTACACTGACAATATATTCATTTAATCGTCATGTAGACGGATACCTCCCAGATGAAGGCCTAATCTGATTCCATCTTGAATTGATTTACTTAGTCCTGCAGGCTTTTTCTTCGGGGGGGGGGGGGGGGGGTTAAACTCAAAAGCGCAGAAAGGCGCATCCTGTCCAGAGACCAGCCCCTTTGATAAAAGATGTTTTCAAACACCAGTGGAAGGAATGTGTGTATCCACTGGGACCAACCTGAGGGTCACAAGATGATGAATGGGTTTGTTTACCTCGTCAGAACAATATAGACCCACATCCAAAGAAAATATTAAAGTGAAACATTGAAGTAGAAGCGATTAAAAGTACTTGAAGGGGTCTGAAGCCAAAGGTTTACAGGGCCCTTCAGTTTCTATCAAGTACAGCCTCTTTGCTCACTGCAGAATAAAAGCCATTTGAGTTAAAGTGCATGATTTCATTTGAACGTAAATGCCTTCACAATCTGCCCGCATGCTGATCTGATGGTGAACAATTTACGAGACCTTCAAGTGTGCATTGATGTGTTGATGAGCAGGAGCACGTTGCCTATAGTGCAGTCGTTCAGATGTAGAACGCACACGACAGCGGCCATTACCGAACTGATCACACCCTGCAGCATCCAGACACATTCATCCAATCTACAAATGCCCTTTAGAGTCTCAAATACTAAAACCCATGGCCACACCGAGCGCAGTTGATACTATTTCACGTGTGTGTTTTTGTTGTGGTTATTAAGATCGAAATGGTGTTTATCAGGAATGTGTCCCCCCCCCATCACCACAGACAGCTGCTGTCTCTGCCCCTTTTGTGGCTCTCCCAACACGAACAGTGTAATTCTGCACCTGAGAATTTGAGTAGACGGCAGAAAAACAACTGAACCCTTGTTGCTGGTCAGCCAAAAGGAGATTCATTTAAATGATACTGTTTGTTTTGTATATCACTTATAATTGACCCAACACTGCCAAATAGCCAGACGTCTTGTTTGCATATTGTATTGATTGTTAGACATAAGAGATTCAGTAAATGGTTCACTGGATATATAATTGTTGATGAGTCACAGCATAGAGTTTGGGTGGCTAAAGGTGATTATGTAAATTGGGTGCCTCCACACTGCGGTCACCTATAGAGCAGTCTGGCTGCTGAACAGTGTGTGAACGACCACTCTCCTTTGCTTTTCTACATTAGAAAAAACTGCACTTAAGTTCATAGAAGCATCGGCGTCCCCCGCCATCAACATTTCAATAGACGAACGCGTCATAACGGCTGCCCAGCCTGGAGGAAGTACGTGTTAACTGTCCTGTGGATGTCCCCCTCCTATTGAAGGCTGCTGCTGCAAAGCCTGCTCAAGTACAAGCTGTTCACACAGACGATAGGCCACTCGAATGAACAGGAAATTGTGCTTTTTATTTGAAATTGGAACTGGGAATTCCGCAAGCACAATCACAATAAATTCATGTCACAATGCGCATTTTACGCACGCGTCTGTATTCATGTTACAGAAAAAAAAAAAAAAAAAAAAAAACACCGCATAAAGAAAACAAAAAATCACTTATATACATATAAATCACAGCAAACGAGGAAGAAAAAAATGCGCGTGCAAAACAGCAAATCCTATATATAAAAAAACACAAGTGGAGAGGTTTTCACGGAAAATATATTCACTGTAGGCTGTACAACAGTCAGGCTGTAGGCTACAACAGAATACATATTTACAGTATGTGGGCGTCCTACAGTACATTTCTAAAAGTATCCAAATCTAAAAATGTGTGCTGTCACTGAGGCCAGGGCCTCCACACAGGGTCGGTGATGTGCGTGCAGGCTGCCGTGGGGGAGAGCAGCTCCCTGGTGTCACAGTGGAGGCCAGTCCTTTGGTCGAGGTACGGGTGAGACATCCCGCCCTGGCACTGGGCCAGCTGCTGAGGAGACAGAGCGGCCTGTGCCATGTGGATGTGACCGGGAGACGAAGGGTGTGTCTTGGGCTCGGGACTCGCAAGAGAAGCGTGAACCGCGTCCTCCTCTGTGCCCTCCAACTCCTTGCTCTTGCTGGCTACGAAGTGGCTGACCCTCAGCAGGCAGGACCTCATGCCGTCATGGAAGCTGTGCTGGCGGGCGGCTTTCTGTCTCTCCCCCCGGGACGTGGACCGGGGATCCTTCGTGTCCCCCTTCTCCCTCTTCAGGAAATTGACCACACTCTCCAGGATCTCTGCCTTCTCCACCTTCGGATTTCTCAGTTTCTAAAAGGAGAAGAGTACTCTCACTTAATATACGAAGTATAGACTTAAACATATCAACCCTTTTTTTTCATCAGATATCAAACTGAAATAAAAGCATGGCGCACAGACGTACCTCATTGTCGGTGCTGTCCAGCATCAGAAGTCGCAATGTGTCCAGACTTTGGTTGATCCGCTCCCGTCTGCGTTTCTCCATCAGAGGTTTAGGAACCTTGGGGATGAAAAGTAAAAGATCACAATTAGCACCCGGAAGAACATTTTAGATGATTTTTTAGAAAACTCATGAATGCAGTACAGGAGTCAGAACGCAGCATCTTACCCTCCTCATGCTCCTCGGTAGGTGAGCCTCTGGTGAAGTTACAGTTTTCATGACAAGAGTTGACTCGTGTCCGTCTGTCCTTACAGTGATTCCAAAAAACGGCCCAGGTCGTGTCCTCGTCGCAATGTGTTGATATCTTGGCAGATAGCCCCGCCCCCTGTGGCTCGCGCCCCTCACCTTTACTGAGCAGCATGCAGCAGTGACGCTGAATGGAATTTTAATTTATTCCCATCTAATCCTCTTCTTTTCACTTCTTTTCACTTCCGAGCTGAGCTGGAAGTGTAGATTAAAATAAAGCGTGCCGTGTGGTCTTTAATGGGTAATCCCAAACCATAAAACTCTTCAACTTAAAGGTTAGTTGTATTGCTTGATTCATTTAATAATGTTGGTTCACATCACAAGGAGGTTCTAGTGCAGACAATGACAAAAAGGCCTATGCCAGTGGCGGCTGGCCAATATGGCCAAGGGGCGTGGCCCCACCTTGAGCGCCCCTCCTTGAGCCACAAAAAAACCCAAATGATACAAATTGCCAATATTTGTGTTTTTGAAATATGGAATGTAACCAGTAATATTTGTAAAAATGTGATATCTGCGCAAAATATATGCTTTTCCTGCTCGTCCTCGCTGCCTGTGCACGTGTCAGGGGCCATGGAGAAATAGCCCAAAAGAGGCGGGTCTATGAAGCAGTTTAGCCAATTGCTGATTAAAGATATAAATGAGTGACATACAATTTAGCTGAGACAGGTTTGGCTAGCTGGATGACGTCATGCTAATAATGTATTTAGCTTTTTAAAACAACGGGGACGGATCCAGCACGAACAGTTACAGGAGTGAGGGATGAGGAAGTAAGGAAACACGAGAACACCAGGGTAGGGAGTGAGGGATGAGGAGGTAAGGAAACACGAGAACACCAGGACACACATGGAGAACTAGTCAAGCTACATATTAAGTGAACATCTTTTGTTTTTGTTGTCCTCAGTCTCATCTGCTTAACTTGGTCATGGAGGCATCAACATGTAATTGAGATGTTAAATTAACAGTGAAAACTCATCATAGCTTCATTTAACATCAGTATTCATAATTACACTTCATGTTTACTTCTCCTGATCTTTACCTCCTATAACAAGGTCCATAGGGGCATCTCAATAAATGAACATGTTATATTATGTTATATTGTATTATATTTGATATATATACTGTGTATATATATACTGTGTATATATCTATATATGTATGTGTGTGTGTTTTATATTATACCGAATGTTATTATATGATATATATTATACTGTATATATATATTATACTGAATTCCCTGTGAGGGTGACAAAAATAAGATGTCCTGACGTGTTTATCAAAGTGTTATTTACTGCTGTTTTCGTGTTGGAATAAATGTTAAATATTTAACTGCAAAGTAGTAATGCGTGTTTGATACTTTAATCATACTGGGATGTTTGCTGAAATTGATTGGATGGCCCTAAGTTTTCCACCAGCCGCCACTGCATATACTGCTAAAACATGCACGTTTTAATGCACCATGTGTTATCAAATCACAGGCCAAAATAAACACAATAATGTCAAATTAAAGCACAATTTCGCTACTTTAAATATTTCTATGACATAATGAAATATAGATAGGTGCAACTGGTGACGCCATTTCTGCTCATTGATTTGAAAGCATCCTCACATATCTATCATGAGGACCTGGCCTGGTGTTGAGCCATATTGTCCGATTCACACCTCAACGCGTTGTGTGAAGGAGCCGTGTTCGTCTTCAGACTTCTCTTTTGACTCCTAACTGCTGATGCTCGCACTTTTCTAAAATGATTTCAGCCGAAAGTTTGGGCTGACTGGGCTTTGAGTTTTGCGTTTTTTGGGGGGTAGCTTTCTCCGCACTGCATTTATGGGTGATGCCTGATCCCCATAATAGGCTTGAGTGTGGAGATAACACTGGGATGATCGGATCACGGGGATCTCGTAGATTAAGTGGCTTTTCAGAGGCAACGACACTTCCGTTTCAAATCAAAGAGATGGCGATTAGTAACGCCTCAGAGATCAGGGTTGGTAACCATGGAAGAGAGGAACTCAAGGAAACTCACTTTAAAGCACTTTTATTTCAAACACATGATCACATTTCCCATAGTTGCATTCCCCCCCCCCCCCTACAGGAGTATGATGACGTAGTTATAGGAAGAGGAAACACATATTTAACTTGTTTAAGCCACGTGGACCCGCGCCGTAAATAAGCCCCATAACGTGCTCGCCTGAGCCTGTGATGGAAACTAATTAGTGAAAACGCGCCCTTTGGTTTGCAGAGAAACGGACCGTTGACTTCTAATACCGTGACTCGTCGGGTGTGTCGGCCACACTGACAAAAGAGTTGAAATCAAACGGGGCTGGGAACACGAAGCCAACAACTGCTTTGATTTTTTTTTTTTTTTAAAGAGTGATCTAGTGTGAAGTCCAAACATCGGGTATCGTGCTGACCCGAGGCCGCGCACACTTAACACTCAGGTGTAATAATCATCCTCGCACTTCGTCACATCAGCGGACACATGTGACCTGTTCCCCTTTTGCCACTGCGGGGCCTCGATCTATTGGTTTATCAGTGAAATCGGTTTTTCATTTGATGTGCTGAACTGTAAATGCGTAAATCGGAGGAGTCTTGCATTCGCAGGTGGACATGTGTGATTTGTTATACTGGGCTGTGTAAATGAATCCACTTCTTCATTGTGACCAACGCTGCTCTCATTTGGTCTCTTTCAGCACTTATTCAACGTGTGGATGTCTCACACGTCATAAAAAGCCCTCACGGCTGCCCACTTTCTCACTTCATTTCTGTTCCCACGAGTAAAAAAAAAAGTTCCCATCGTCTCACTTCTGGGAGGCGTGAAAGGTAATTCAGAGAGCTCACAATACATTTGGCCTAATGAAATCAATAACTGCTGCATGAGACGATGGCCATCCCAAATCATTAGATACTGTTTCAATGCCCACTTAACGTCTGAAATGTTCGACATAAATATTGTGCTTAACCTTTCACGAGTGATCGGTTGATAAACTATAAAACAGGGCTGCCTTTTGGTCTGATGATGTCACAAGATCCGCTGTTGGTCATTGGTAATATTGTTGCCTTTAATATGTTATATGAGTTATTTTAGAGAAATCTCACAACCTGATCACTGTTTGAAATGAATAGTATCGATTGAGTGAATTTATTCACGGCCCATAATGAAGTTCGGACAGACCATTTTCAAACCGACCAAGTGTCGTCACTTCCTCACACTTGTCAGCCAATCAGAGGCCGCATGAGCTCCACTTATAATGGCCCTCAGAGAGCAGGAGGCCGTTTTCACTGCTGCAGCCTTCAGTCGGGACATTTGGACCAAAGACTACAACATGACCAGGAAGCTACAAAGCCCAATTCTGGAGGATGGCAAGAGTAGAAAAAGGGTAAGAACTTATTTGATAGCCTAATTTCTGTTAAGGTACCCATTATAAAGGTTATTTAAGACGCATAGCTTCATTAATGTTGATTAATCATTCCGTTAGAGAGCAGTTATAAGACATTAATGAGGACTATTTTAGTTTGCCATGTTTGTTTTAAGGAATTAACATTATTACTGCAGGCATGCTAACCAACAAGGTTATTATTCCACAACCTGCAACCCGAGTTGTTCTAATGATACACAACAACTTCACCATACACTGCGGCTTGTGTGTCTCCAGGTTCTCAAACCAGTGGTGGAAAAGAAGAGAAGAGACCGAATAAATCAAAGTCTGGCCGAACTGAGAAGTTTGCTGTTGAGTCACACGTCTGATCCAGTGAGTCACGATAAACGAAATCCCATCCAGCCTCTCTACGCGTTTAAGGGGAATCATAACCTTACAATGATGAAATGTATCCCCCCCCCCCCTTTGCACTGTTATCACCTACAGCGGCTTCAGAATCCTAAAATAGAGAAAGCTGAGATTCTTGACTTGGCTGTGGAATATGTTCAGAAGTGGACAGATGGGAGGAAACTGAGAAAGGGTTTGTCAAAAACAAAGTAGTTCTTTAACTCCTTTCAACTTATCACATGTTTCATAAAAATCTCCTTTTTTTCCTGCTGCAAATCAACGTTTTAATCTTCCACCCCTGTTTTCTCCCTCACCCTGGTGCCTTCTCTTTGCTGCAGACTCTACTGACAGCCACATGAAGACTCGTGCTCCTGTGGTAAGCCTTCACCGCTCAGAGTCCAACGCTCCCACTCTCTTCACCATCGAGAGTGCAGGTTTTCAGCAGTGCGTGGCCCAGCTGACCAGCTACATGCACAAAATAAGCCCAGCGCAGAGAACAAGCCTCATGGAGGGGCTGAGACGTCACACAGAGAGCCAGCAGCAGCCGAACAACACTAGAGTGACGGACACTGAGATGACCAAAGGACCAGATGGAACGTCTGACGTCATTTACACATCTGAGAGGAGAGAGGAGTCTCTTAAGTTTCCATCTCACTCCCCATTTCAGCCCCTCTCTTGTTCCACACCGTTCCACGACTACCTGTCCCCTCCTCCCTCCCCCTGGTTCTCCCCTTCTTTCTCCGCGTATGCCACCTCTCCTCCTTTCCCGTCATTTGCCTCTCACTTCCCGTTCCCACCCAGCCTGTCACCTCTGTCCTCCAACACCTCCTTCCTCAGTTTCTCGCCCACAGCCTCTCACTCTGGCCCCCCTGCCCTCCACTGCCCCCCTCTCCTCACACTGAGATCCCCTCCACACCCTGCACTGTGGGAGGGGTCACCACCCAACTCTTCTTCGACCATGTGGAGGCCTTGGTTTTGATGGAGTGGATCAGAGACTGACGAACTGAGGACAGCAGAGCCACCTAGTGGGAACTACAGCTGTGATCATTGGCTGTGGAGAGGAGGAAAAACTCTCCATGCTGGAAATGTATAGTGTACATATTATTCAAATCTCCTATATTTTGTATTTTTCTTCTAAATAAAATTTGTGCTGAAGCTAATGAGTCTCAGTTTGTATGTTTATAGTCCACAGCTGCCTTTATCAAATACACGTGTGAGTCTGTGTGTAATAGCAACGGTATGTCCGTGTGAAACTTTGGAACCATCACAGGCCAAACAAGTGTTTACAGTTTAGTAATCAGGCTATGTGATACAGGCAATACTATTGTTTCAGATAATATCTGTTTGGTGTCTAATATCCTTGATTGTATACCAGTTTAAAGCGATAACAGGCCTACAGCCCATACACTTAAGTTTTCCACTTGTTAAAAAGTGGAAAACTCCTAAAAGATGTCTCGAAATGACTTGATTTCGTTCATGAGTTATTTGACCGATTATATCATTTAAATGTTATCGCATGCATATAAAAGTCATAAAAATACCAGAGTATACGGTGTGCCATAAAATGTCACAGACAAATCATAGTATAATATATATAAATATAGTATAGTATGACATAAAAAAACATGTATGCCATAAAATGTCACAAAAAATATCATGGTACAATATACCATAAAAAGCCATAAAACAGTCATTGACACATGACACGTCCCAGTCGGGGATCGAACCGTTGACCTTCCAGTTCCCAGACAACCCTCTTAACGGTGGCCCCAAATATATATATGAGCTAATGGCTCCCTGTCTCCTCCCAGAATCCTCGAGCAGTGATGACTGTGCTGCAGCCTGCAGAGCTGTCCTGGCAGATGGAGCCACAGTGTACCTGGATGTGTGACGCTCAACTGTCCTGTGCTGCACCCTTAACCCAACTCACACTGACTCTGGGCCAGCTGATGACTTTCTGTTGGCTGACCACATGAGGGCGCTGTTGAGAGGAAAGGGGTGAGTCCTTTGGTTAATTGCAAATTTCTGAATTGTCCACACACATCCACTTCCTTCCAGTTACTCTCATCCGAAACAAATTCCTCTTTTTTTTAAAATCTTTTCCCTCTTTAAATAATTCATCTAGTGCTGAAATGATCAGTTGTATACAGTTTAAATAGTTTAAGTCATTTATCATGGACCATTTTTAATATTGTGTGGTTTCTTGTAAAATGTGAATTTGCTGCGTTTGCTGTCATTGAAAATCCTTCTTTTTTTTTTACTTTTCTGTTTGGGCAAAATGAGAAATTTGTAGATGTCACCTTGGGCAAGGGGAAACTTTAATGGGCATTTTCAATATTTTCTGACAAATTAAAGACTGAATGATTAATCAGCTATTTGAAGAAGTAGTGGGCAGATCTATTGCTCATAAACAGTTGTTGATTGCAGCCTGGATTAAACAAACAATGTACGACGAGATAAGCTCTAGAAGTGCTTGAAGGCCTGTACTTTATTTTAAGCATTTGTGCAGAGAGCCAGGCTTACTGTTTCCCCTTCTTCCAGTCTTTATGCTAAGCTAAGCTAAGCTAAGCTAAGCTAAGCTAAGCAACAGTCTACTTAAAGGTGCTCAGGGGAGTTTCCTTGTAAACAAACAAAAGTGATATTTACATTCACTGTTACTCACTAAAAGGTATTATGTGTATCCTTGAGGTCTAATAAATGTATCAAGGACTTTTCCTTCCTCATAAGACATTTGCAAAGGCGATTTTGAACTCTGCATTCTTTACATCCATACTAGCTAGCAGTCTAGTACATTGCTGTGTATCGTGGAGCATTACCACTGGGGTGTGCCAAAAATAGAGTCCTAACGAATATCAGAGTATGTCATACAAAAGTCATTAACATTAAAAGTATATTAAACCATGTTATAATAATATCATATATTAAGTCATAAAAGAGTCATACAACTGTCATAAAAAACCATAGCCACAAATAAACATGTCATGATACCTTAGAAATGTCTTTAAAAAGTGATATTATGGTGTTCCACAGAAAAAGTCATTGTACTATGATTTTTTAAAACTTTTGTAGACGTAATATACTGTGACTTTTTAAAATCTTTAAAAAAAATACTTTGTTCGACATTCTAAAGTTTAGAATCTAAACTGTGACTTTTTTCTTCATACTGTGAATTTTTTATGACCTTTTCCGACTAACTATACTATATATATATACATATTTATACATTTTTGTTATACTATACTATGGCTTTTTTACTTCGTCTTCCAATTCTATGACTCTTTCTTGACTTTTTTCAACAAGCTTTACTTTGACTATACTATGACTTCTTTGGCACTTTTTTTCGACATACTCGACTCTGACTTTTTAATGATTTTTTTGACACATTTTGGATATTTGACATACTGTTATTGACTTTGTTCAACATTTTTATAACATTTTTCAGGATACTATTCCATTAATTGTTAAGAATTTTTTTTACTCTGCAATTTTCATGACTTTTTTTAGACATACTACACTATAACATTTATGACTTTGCGACATACTAGACCATGACTTTTTCTGCATACATTACAATCATTTTTCATGATTTTGTTTTTACATACTATAGTCTGACTCTTTGTCCAGCCTTCGCGGTCCTCAAAGGACGTGGCCGACGTGGACCGCAAAGGCTTGGTCCTCCGAAGGATGCAGCCGCTGGATTGGGACACATCGACCGAGTGTGAAATTAGTTGGGAGGTCAGGAAGATGTTTAGCTTCTGACCAACAGAGGGCAGCATTGACAAAGTCGAGTCGTGCAGCATCGTTGTCATTTGGGCTCAATAGAGGATGTCGTTGAGCTATTCCATCAGTGATAAGCCCAAAATGTATGATCATCATTCTTCTTTCTTTGTCTCTCAATGCTCAACCCAATCTTTATCCGATGATCAAATCTTTAATACAAGCTCTGAACATTTTCAGCAGGGAGGCGCCGGCAGGTTGGCTTTAGTTAACAGAATTCATCACATGATAGAACATGTCTTTGGATAATGGTTATCAACCCCCCCCCCCCCTCTTTACTCCTCTGTGCACTGAAGAATCTCTTTCTATGCCATTACTTATGAGGTGGCCATTGTTCCTTGTCAGAAAAATGAGAGGGCACTGGAAGCTTGATTCCCCTCACTGTCTCTCTGTGCGTTTTGATCATTCTGCACAGACATATGAGAGCAGAGAAGGCCGCTCACGCCGGAGAGGACGATTGCCGCGGCAAGGCACATAATTAATAGGTTAAGAGATCACCCCGTGGAGTGACCTGACAATGGTTGAAAACTCCTTGACGTTTTCTCAGGACACGCTGATTAGAGCTGATCCTGTTACCCTCTTTAATCACTGTTTTTGTTTGCCATGAATGCACCCATGCATTCCTGATTTGGAGAGAGCTCGAGACGTTGTGCTCTGGAGATGTCACGGGTTTGTCACGGCCTGCGGAGAATCTGTGTATACCTTTAGGTGCATTTAAAAACCCTTAAAAGCATACACACAAACAGCAGGAGTGCACAGGACAGGTGCTCTTCAGATCTCTCACTTCATGGCTGATCCTTGAATAACTTAAACTAAATACTTCGGCTGTGTGACAATCCCCTAATACATCTAAATTTCCGGTCTCCTTTCCTCATTCCACAGGTCTTAACCAGTTTGTATTTAAGTCCAGCAGAGGGTTATCTTACACAGAGGGCAGAACCAGCTTCTCTTGTCAACATTTACATAAGTGCACAGATCTAAGACCATTTAAGAATAATTAATACACTTCAAGCTACTTCCAGATTAAGAAAGCTGCCTTGGGTTACATTACAATTCAAGGAAAATTGTTCCCATTCAGTGTGACGCCTTATATTTGCGAAGCAAAAGGAAATTTAGATTCATGTACAGTAGTATATGTAAAAATCACGAATAACATTAAGCACACTGTCCTTGTAATGTGTCAAATGTGAATAAGCAGATGATAAACTGTTCATGACTGTGGACTCTTTTAGAGTTGAGTCAGTTTGTTTCACTCAGCCTAATTTTGGACAGTCCATGGACGCAGTGATTGCTGTGAGTCAGATTTAAGGACGGCTGCAGACTCAGTCAGCATCCCTAAAGGAGGACTCCTCACTCAGATCGCATGTCAATACTCAAGAATGTAGATCTGTCACTACCCACAACTAAATATAATTTTTCCTCCCTTTCATTTCTCTCTCTTTCCCTCTCTTTGCGAGGCTCTTTGAAGTAATAGTGAAAGGATCCCAGACTGTAGCAAATTACCTGAGGACTGAAACATTTTTGACATAAGTCCTGAGAGACGGGGCGAGCCACTTTTCCTGGCGGCTCCTTTGCCATTTTTAATCTGGGGCTGAGGGAGACAGCAGCGCTGACAGAATGATGGGACAGCTGGACATGCTTCCAAGCCAGCAGCAACGGGGCAAAAGAGAAGGGCCACTGCAGACATCTCACCACCGAACTCTGGACAGCAGACAGAGGCAGGATGGAGAAGGGCCACTGTGCACAAAGGACATCCACCTCCTCCATCTTGACTGAACAGCTGGATTTTCCAGTCATGGAGGATAGAACTGTAAATTCCATAAGTCAAACCCCCCCCCCCCCAAAATTGATTGTTTTTGGTCTAATTTTGGGCACAAGGTTCCATAGGCTCACAGAGGCAGAGATTTGCATAAATCTACTATCTCTAGTGCACAAGTGAGTTCCCGCTGACCAGGATGGCAAAATGCAGTGAACTGAGTAACTGAATGGTGTACTCATAACAGTCAAACAGCTGAGTGTGGAAGGCTGAGACTTCTCAGCCTCAATGGCCGCCATCTTGGCTACGTAGCGAAAGGGCACAAGAGCTTTTTAACAGTTGCATGTTGCCACAGCGGTGTGGGTATGACTCCCCAACTTTACGTTTTCCATGGATATTGTTTGCTACTCTTGAGTCCTTTGTCCTTTTGCACAACCAGAGAGAAGTCCTTACCGGAACTTTTTGCCGTTGCAGGAATTAGCGCATTTACGTTATACCTACAACTGATGTGCATTAGGGAGCCTGTGATTGGATGACATGATATCTCACTCGTGGTGGGATCAGCATGATCTGCTACTGCTGATGTATCAGATGACCTAGAAAGCCGGCAGGTGATCAGAGCAGAGAAGGGAGGTTGGCAACCCAACTTGTTTCCAACATATTTGTGTTGATTGCTGCACCTCTGAAGTTCACTAATTACAGTAATGTATTATTTCTTGTTTGTTTAGCTTGAAATGTAAATGAACCAAAGTTTTCAGGACATAACTGTGCACAGCTGATATCCCTGCACATAAAACCACAGTATGTATTTTACAATCAAGATTTAATGTTTTAATTACTGAGCTTTAGAGCTGCTGCTACACCGATTTTGTTACCATTAGACTTATTGATCTTCCCGCGTAAATCTCAGCAAGAAAGTGTCGGCCTACACGTGTATTTCCCAAAATGTCAAACTTTTGTTTTTAAGATTTAAAACCAAGTTTCAGTGACTTTGAAAAAGACGTTTGACTTCAAACAAAGACAAAAAGAACAGGAAATGAGAGGTCATTAAATTCAGCTCTATGGTGGACAAAGACGTCGGAACATCCCAAAATCTCTTCAGGAGCTTGATTGTCTCGGCAAACATGCTTAAAGCAGACAGGAAGTAACTTGAGCCAAACAGGAGGGAATCAAATCAGACATCACTAGCTTGCTTTTCAGGGCAGGGCAATTATATTTGACATAATGCGCTTTTCACTCACGCATCAGTGCTCTCCACTTTCATGGGCTGCTATCACATTGGTCCAGTGGTTTGCCTTTCTTCCTCTCAATTTTACAGAGTCATTTTGCTGGAGATGATGAACAATGGCCGCCTTTTCAGAGATTGTGTAACCTTTTCTTCCTGAGGGAGCCTGCTGCAATCAAGTCTGCAAGAGTGTCCACATTGTAATCTTTCCTGCACTGCTTCGAGATATCCTCAGATTCAAAGTGCAATTAATTGTCAGCGTGATCTCACTTGAAATCGGGTCTCTATTGGCTTCATCGCGTTCTTTGCCAATTTGTTAACTTGGGGTTTTACAGAAAAGTATCAAGAATCAAGCCTTGCCTGCATGTCTGCCAGTGCCTTCCTGTGTTTTGTGTTTGGGCTCTGGAGCTGTCTACCTTGTGTCTGGGAACATGCATCCTCCTCAGCCTTTGTGACCCTGTCTTCCCTCCCCCCTTGGGTGGGCTGTGACCTTGCTAGCCTGCAGCTACCGCAGGTTACAAACTCTCACCCTGCAACGCTTGTAATCCCCGGGATGTACTTCAGTACACTTTATGCTCTTTGCCCCTTTCTAAAATTCAGTAAGAACTTCACAGGTCACAGGTCACGGTACCAAACAGAAGCTGCAGACAAAAATAGCAACTGATACATAGGTCATCTAAAAATACCAGCTCCTGTCCATTCTCATTTAGAGAATACTTTGTTTCCCCGGCAACCTTTTGGGAACTTTTGACATTTTGTCCTGGTGTCACCAGAAACAGGAGCGGGAGGCCGTTTTTGTTCGCAAAAAGGAGGCTAGATGACGAAGATGTGTTTTTTTCTTTCTTCCTCGTATGTAACCTCATACTGCTGAGAAAATGTCAGAGTGCAGGAGAGAGAGTGTGTGGACATCAGATTCTCCGGGCCCTTAAGGGGCCCCCTGCACTGACGAATAGAGCAGTCTGTACTTATCTCTAACATGTAAGAATTCCACAGGGGACTGCAGCGTCTGAAGCCAAGAGTTTGAACAATGTAGAGCACACTTGAGAAAGGTCTAAAATTAGTCTCATTTGCAGTTTTGCTTTGCTTTGTATTATGGTTTAACTTACAGTCGTTGTGCCATATTTAACAGTGAAGTGGAGATAAAGGGTGCGATGAAAAATAACAAGTACCTTGATGCACATTTCCCAAATGGTTCTCAATTTACCACCACAGGACAAATCTATCATCAGAAACTTGTGTTCTTTTAGAAAAGACTAACTAGGAACAAGCCAGCATTCAAAAATATTTATAGACTTCTCACTCGCACATTACGAGCATGGAAACATTGCTTATTTATTAAGGCGTCACAAGCTGACACCTGGCAGCGCTGGTGCAGATGAGCGGAGTGCGCTCTCGTCTTGGGAAGTTGGGGTTTCCCGCTGCGGCTCCATGCAGGAACAAGCACTGAACAAGAGCTACAATAAAATAGGAAATTACATACCTTCACTGCCAAATACCTGCACTCTTCTTCTCTGTGCTGGTAGTCATTATTAACAGCACTGTGGAGGTTTCAGTAGTGGAACAGTGACTGACCAGATAGCACTGATGCTTTACGGATGGCAAACCAATGACTTTACCGAAACACCAGCTCACTCAACTAAACATGGTAGAATGCCACCCAAGCAGAACTTCCTTGTACTCTTTGCTTGTACTGTAAACGAGCTACGTTTCCAACAGAAAAATGGCATCCCAAAATATGATCATGTTATGGAAACACATTTTACAGTGTTTTGATATTCAGCCGTATTTATTCAAGCCAGAAAATAAAGCCGAAGAAATTCAAAGGAGAGGCCGAGGATGTGGCTGCATGAGCCATGCCAGAGGATATGGACCCTCTGGGCGCACAATGCATCCTGGGTCATGTAGGCACTGCCAACACAGTTCTGTGAGTAAGAAAACTCTGCTTTCTCTGTCTATGTAGCACGCACTGAGAAATGAATCGATTCAATTGGCTACAACTACAACACTGATTGCACATCTACACACAAGGTTGCAGAATTTCTCTTTGACGTCAGCATTTCAGCATTGTCTCTGTGAGCATGTTAGCAGTTTGCCCAAAGCACCACTGCCTAAGTATACAGTCTCAGTCTTGTTTTTCTCAATAACTACGTCACAGAACAATTTGCACAGCAGGTGCGGATATCAAATATATGTTTTGAGAGATGAGGATTTGCAGGTTTGTCTTTATCAGTCTGGCTCCTTGTACCACTCTCAAGGAAGGCCTCTCTCACGTTTCCCTAACTGTGGCTGATAGGTGTCTAGTGACGTCTGGAAACATCATCACAGCACATGCCAACAAACTGGCCGTGCAGACAGAGAGAGGCGAGCCAATGTCAGCTTCATCTCAGCTTGTTCTGCGTCAGCGATTTGCTGACACTGACACGTGAACTGCTGAAATGTTGGCGTGCCTCTCATGTGTTTTTTTTTTATTGTTTTTTTTTAGTGGTGTGTGTTATTGTTGTTTCTCATTTCTCAAGCAGAAATGCACACCAGAAAATGCAACAGCGTGTGGATGTTTCCTCTCAGATCCCGTTGCGTTCATCCTCAAATGCACCCGCTTCCAGCTTTAGGGACATTTAAGAGATGAGCACGCTATCTCCTCCTGAGAAGTGTTGCGTGAGACGATGTGTGTGTAGTTTATCAGAGCTTTTCTTCTCTCTCTTTTCATCCAGCTCCCCATTTGTAAGTCCTTCATAAAACATAGATGCCTCCTCTTGAATAAGACGAGACTTATCTCTCGTTCAGACTCCCTCCTCTATTTTCACTGTGGTCTAAATGCGTGGACCACCAACCTCCCATCTGCCTGAAGGACTGAAGGCGGGGAGATGTGATGAAACAGATCAGATTCTGCTCAGAGCTACGGGACCTGGTGGTACTTTGTCTGGCCCATCGAGATCGCTCTGATAGGATGTCACGATAAGTAACATGAAAGTACCCTGTCATCAGCTTTTTTTCTACTCTTTTCTCCCCTACTAACATCACAGCAGGGAGAAGCCTCCGTGATGCAGATAACAGACAATACTCTTGCATGTTACTGCTTTTCAGACATAAAATAGGTTTCAAAAAGGCCGTGCAGACGTCTGCTCCCTTAAATCATCTGCCTCTTTGGCTCTTGGGTTGTCGTATCCACCGTATCCGTCATAAGCAGCTCACTGTCAACAGTTTTCATTGAAACTATACTTTGCACTGGTGCATATTTTCCATTAATGGTCCCTTGACAGCTCATCGCTCGAGGGTATCAGTAATGTTTTATTCTTCATCTGATTTCAGCTGATTCCAGGAGGCCCTGAGTTGCTGTGCCAGGCTGGAGCTCAGGGCCTCCCAGGCTGTGAGCTGCAGTGAGGTCCTGAGCTGATTTACACTCTCCATCGTCACCCTTAAAACAGCATTTCTTCAAAGTTGGCGAATCTAACTTCATCTGTTGATGGCCTCACTGTCAGATGGAGGGACTCGTTTTGTCTTATTTTTAACATGAGTGCTGCAGTTCTTTTTGATAAATCAATCTTTTGTCTTACAGCTAATACGTCTCACCTCTACCCATCATGAGAGTATCTGTCTCTGAGATTTGGCAACCTCCCCGATAATGGAAGTGAATGACATTTTGTTTGTGGTTCTTACAGCATTAAAACAGATCTCACTGTCAACAGTTTTCATTGAAATTACTTTGCACAAAAGAGATATTTCAAAGTATCTGGGCCATTGTTTCTGAAATAACACATCGCTGTTGAAACATTTTTCAAGGCTGTGAGAGCATCTCGAGTTAAACTCTGCTGATATTAATGTAATCTCAGACATTAATATCTCACAACCTGGGCCAACGATGTAGCACGTTTCCTCAAGTACTGTAGTTAAAACTGCAATAATCAATATTGTTGTATCAACAGTGGATCAAATGACTGTGTGTGATGTAAAAGTGATGAACCCACAAACAATTATGGGGAACCTCAGAAACCCACCGTACACTACCTGCCAAGCACCAACACAACAGACTGACAGTTCGTACGACGAGCTGGTGAACAATGAACACACTCCAACGTTGCTCGTGTCAGCTGGATGCATGAATAGGAAGCGGTTTGCTAGCGATAGGTGATAATGTGTCAATCTTATGTTTATACCCTGTTGTGCTGCCCCCAAGTGGCCAAAAAAAACCAAGAAAAAAATGAGTAATTTTGAGGTACTACTACTTCATACTTCTACTCTAATTCGGAAATCTAATTTGCCCTTTTTACTCCACTCCATACATCTTAGGTTACATGTGATTTACGATTTTACATACAAAAAATACAATCACAAATATGGTGCATTGTTATGGAACTTATCAAGGACAATAAATACATTACGGCCAATATTTAAACACATCAAGTGGATACTATTACTGCAAATATTGATCATTTGAGCTTGTAATAGACGATTTTTGCACTGCGTTAGTGCTACTTAAGTTGAGCGTTTGAATACTTCTGTTGCCACTGAATCAATTAAACCAAAGACATCTGCATGGCTATAGATACCACAAGAGGGATGTGAGCATTTCTCTTTTTGTTGATCAACATTTTTCTGTTCAGGTGAACCAACCATGACGGATAAAAGAACACGTTACTCACTTCTCAGTGCAGCCACCACTCACCGTCCTGAGAGAACCTGGCACAAACGTTCCCCTTTGGCTGCACCTTCACTGTCATTAAAAACAACCTCTGTTCCACACAGTTCCTATCAACGTCACTATGCAAAATAAACAAAGTAAGAACTCTGGTGTCTGCACTGAGTTTTACTTTAATAAATGCATGTGCATGCTTACTATCGTGATAACATTTCCAGTTCTCAGGATGACAGCTTGCTTGTTGACACAGCAGAAGCTGAATGAAGGTGTAACGTCTGCCGCTCCGCAGACATCTCAACTCGCTCCTATCAATGCTGTTATGATTACACTCTGCATCCTTCTGGGTCAGACCAAAGGAATGAGGTGGTCCTTGTGAAAATAAACATTAAACGGCGAGATGTATTACACGCGATTGTAGAACATCCACCAATGACAACATAAACCCTCACCTATCTTCCTTCAGGGCTCGGGATTGTAACTGCTGTTGTGATTGGTCACCACAGGTGAGGCATGTTGAGGAAACGGCATGCCTTTCTCCTCCCAGAAAACTGTCTTTGTTTGCCTCTGACAGGGGGAATGTGTGGCTCAGCATCGATGTGGCACTTTGAGCGCTTGAAATGAGTCCCCTGTATTTTCCTAATGTGCACAGAGAGGAACTTTGATCCTCCCGAGCAGGAGGGTGTCAACTATCTGAGAGAAGCTCGTCCCGGCTTATTTCTCTGAAAAGGTAACTTCGATTCATTTTTCAACCATGCAGGTATAAGCTGGTTGTGTTTGCGGTCTGTTTCGGCTTCATGAGTCCAAGACGGAGGCTGGACGAGTGAAATATTTGATGCAATATTTTACTTTGTCTCTTCTTTTCACAATCATCAAATAATGCCATGTGTTTCTTTGTCCCAACAAACGTTTCTGGTTTCATAACACGGAGACCTGACCTACCTGGTTGGCAACAGGTTTATGATCACCTCACAGATAAGTTTACGTTCAATAAAAAATACACACCTGGCTTAGTGAAGGAGCAGAGCCAACCAGACAGAAGGAACGCGAACATCGTTGTGGGAATAGAAATGGTCCTCGACTCAAACACTGGAACATTTGAACGACTCCCGAAACTATTCTGCCGGGTCTCGAGGCTTTGAAGTCTAATTTCTGCCCACTGAAGCAAACAACACTGGCATCTTCTTGGTCGAGGTCTGGGAAATGAACTTGGGAAGCACAGGTGTAACTCTAGACAGCTTGAATATGATATTTCCTGTGTGTTCAGCTACTCTATTCTTGTCCAGATCTGTATGATGATTAGTTACTGGGACGTGGAGAGGTATGCATGAGCAGGAGGAAGAGGAGGAGAAGGCCAAAGTGTCTTCGACCCCCCCCCCCGTGTCCAAAGACTGCTAATCTATGTATTCTTGTTGATTACTGGACTGTGAAGGTTTTTCAAATATCCCCGAGGATCACCTTTGCCTTTATGTAGACTACTCTACAGCACATCCCCATTATGATTCCTCTCAGGAGGCTAAGCTAGGAGGCTAAGCTAGCTGAAGTGTGGTGAGACATTCAATAAACTATCCGATTTTTAGCCAGCTAGCGGCACGCCATATGGCAATGTCTGTAGGTTCACCACTTTGGTTCAGACTGAAATATCTCCACAACTATTGGACGGATTGCTGATCGTCACTTTGGTGATCGTCTCAGTCTTCATTGAGCGCTTCCGTCGGGTCAAAATGTGAATTTGACCACTACTTTATGACCAAACACCTGCAAACTACAGTGACATTCCCATCAGCGTCAACTGCAGTTTTTGTGAAGCGCTAATAAGCAACGTTTAGAATGCTAAAACGCTACACCGAGACAATGAACAGGGTCAGCATGAGCATGCACGCTGGTCACCATGTAAGCATGCACAATGATCTTAGCATGGAGCACTGTTGTGCCTCACAACCTCACAGAATAGCTGGCATGACTGAGGACTCTTTGTCTATATTACTTCTTACATTTCTTAGCATTTAGGACGAAAGTTGCTCTCAACTATGCGCTTGTGTTTAGTACAGTGACAAACTTTGAATAGCCATAAAAGCAGCCTAGAAACGGTGTTAACTACATTATAGGGGCGACACTGCATGCTTATATGAATTAACACAATTAAAAATATGTGTCCAAAAGTTTATTGGGGGAAATGCAGGCTTTGGAAAAATAAAGGCCTGTTTGAGGCGCGACTGATCTGTGATAATCTGGGAGAAATAAGCGGGGTGTTTGGAGTGACTTTGATTGATATGGATGGTTCTATAAGAAGTCCTCTATGGACTTTGTCTGTGCTATCTAGTCCTGTGCGTTGCCTCTGTAGTGGAGTGATGTGTCTTTCCTGGCCAGGGGATTTCCTTCTTCCAGAAGCACTCAAGGTTATTATTGTGGAGGAGGATCTGAGCTCTGCAGCAACGCCTGTTTGAAGTTCCCACACAACATTTTGCGCTGCTAACACTCCCAGAGATCACAGCGAGAGCAGCCACAGCAGTGAGCTCATTCCAAGTCAATCATAGTTTCTCTTTTCATTTGATGAAAGTCTATATAAAATGTGTTACAAGGTTAAAATCATCATGATAGCTGTGTAAGCTGTCTGAATACACTTTCCACCTTTTACATGATCACACACATACTTAATGTGTAAGTAATTACGGATTGACTGCAGAGATTTGAGCACAACAGATTGCTCTATTGAGTCACATTGATTCCTCTGAAGTGGTTGTCTGCGTTGGCTCAGACTCCTCTCTGTTCTCCAAAACACCCGGGACTCAAGCGGCACTCTTGTATCACTCGTGCCTCTTAACTCGCCGGGGCTTGTTCATGTTTAGCCCTGTGATTCATACAATGTAACTATGTGAGAGTCACAGATTAATGTACTGTATGGCAAAGCCCTGTTTAAACTCCACGCAACAATCTTGTCAATCTTTACAATTCCTAGACTTAGCAGAAAGAAGAAATGTGTACGTTTGTTTGACTGCCCCACTGGCTAGCCAATCCCCGCAGCTCTGCACTGACTCATACAGCTGATAACGTCATCCGGACCCACAGCGTGGCCACGGTATAACGCTCACCATCCGGCCAACCCCCCCACACTGTTAGCTCCGTCAGCCCTGTTGTAGTTGTTTGCGCTGTTTGTGCTTTTAGCACGGTTAACTGCCCGCCGCTGGCTCAGCCTTCACCATGTTGAGAGCTGTGTGGAGGCAATCCCTCAATAGATACACTCTGAAGTTGGAACTGAGAAATATTGAATCAACAGCAGTATTGGATCGTTGAAATGATGGCGGTATGTGGATACAAATGACCTCGCAAATCATTATTTAAAAATATGGAGTGCAACGTGCTGTTGACCGCATGTACTAAAGCTGGATTTTAATATTTGTTATGCGTTGGTAAAAACATCAGAGAGATTTTGAATGCGCATTTCTTACTTCTGGAAATTCTAGTGTGACTTCGGCTTTCTGTGGGGGAGAATGTTTTTGGGCCACAGAGAGAGAAAGTTTTGTTGCAGTACAGCAGTTGGCCACTGAGATTAATTGGCAGTAAAGCTATGTTGCTGCACCTTTACGCAGCGCTAATAGAGTTATCATGAATCCCATTGCTTTTCTTGGCAAGACAGGCCCTGCGTAGCATTCCAGCGCTGGGATTTGCCAGGAATTCATGCTGGCAGAGGAACCGGTAGCCCGATTTGTTCAAGTCCTATGCCGAGTCCAACGAGCTATCCAGACCCTAACTACTCAAGGTCAACGCACCAACATTTCACCATAAAACATGATTGGTTTGACTTCAGCCCTGTCCCACATTAAGCTGCTGTCAAGCAGAAAAACAATTAAAACGAGGCCTATTTGTCTTAGGTATTGATCTCTATTGATCTCCTGCAGACATTATTTAATTTGTTTTGTGCACAGTGCGCACACTGAGACACACTAAAACGAAATGAACGACTGATTTGAAAAGCCGAATCAGTTTTGGCAACTATCGTCAATGTTCCCCGTGCATCAGATCTGTGGCAAACACCGCTGCAGCCTCGGAGCCTCTCTGCAGGATTAAGCTGTCAATCAAGCTGTGGAAAAAATGTCCAAAGTGTTTCTCTTATTGCCTTAACTGAAGCAGTTGCTGTTTTGAAAGAGAGGATAACAAACAACATCCTTTCGAGCCTGTAAGAATGTTCTGTGGTCACAGCCAGGAATAATTTGTGGTATTCTGCAGGTTTCTGGACGTTGGCCAGGACCTGGCATTTCATCTGCCACTGTGAGCTAAACGTATACTGAGTTCAAATAAGCTGAAATGGGCAATAGACGTGCAAGGTTTCACGGTGAATTCTTCTCGCGTATCGTTTTTCCCTCCCATGTCTTTAAGTCGCTTGCTCTAAGCCCTCTTTTCTGTCTTTCTCCCCTTGTTTTGTTATTTTACCTGGAGGTGCAGGTGTGAAAGGGTGAGGCCGTGGAAAAACATTCGATTCCGTAAGCTTGTCATGAAGGAATCCATTGACTGACCTCTGCGTCTTGGCACACAATGACAAATGGGTTTGCAATTTTCCGCCTGACTGAGGGGCAACAAAGCACATTTCCACTTTCACCGGTAAGCAGCGAGAGTACAGTCTTCCTCTATCGTGCTCTTCAGCCTGGCAGTGAGCATGACACACATAGCTGGACTCTTTACATTGGCTGCTTTCACGGTCAAAATAGACAACTACGCCTGGTATGATCTATCAGGACACACTGACTCCACACAGTGAGGTAATCTGTTGATGAAAAAAGGAAGACTTGTTTTTCTTGCATCATATTTTTCAGGACAACTCCTTAATTGAGAGAATATTTTGTCTTTCATGTAAAACATACTGCAGAGTTTATTTCTTTTTCTTTTTGCATCACTGATTCAACATCATCTTTAAGATTTGAATGTAGATATTTTGCCTATTTATTGGTTTTTAGGTGCATTAGTTATGATAAGTATTTGTGAATTGATCAATTACATATATTTGTATATTATATTCAGCGACTAAAGGTGGGCTGCAGAGCTGCATTCATTATGTGTTCGCGTTAGCTTTCATTTGTTGTCTGCTTCAAGTGACTTTTGTCTCTTTTGTTAGTTATTCACTGGGCAGGGACTACCAACTGCTCTTATCAATAAAATCATTCAATGGAACCTTTATTGTGACATGTTCTCATCCCATCTTTTCGATGTACATGTGTGAAAATGTGTTAGTTTAGCACATCAATGATGGTGTCTATTTGTGTTTTATAAAGCCAGATATGAGATGCTAATATGTAAATACATCTGTCATCTCCCCATAATAACGTTTTCTGCACTTTTTCTGTCAATTATGCACAAGTGATTATTATATCCATTAAGTGTTAATACCTTTCAGCCCTGAAAAGCCTTATATGTCAGAGTATTGTCTCGCTGCACACTGTTTATGTTGCACTTCCCTGTGGGATACATCCATCTTGTTTATGAGTAGCTGCATCGCTAACGACGGCTGGTAATTCCACGCTGTTTTCACTGCTGATTGAATTGCTTCCAAAGCCTACAAGAATGTTTAAAGTAGAAGCTATATGGAAATGAACCAATTGACCTTTTTCCTGACCCTAAAGATCTCCACACCCTGTGGGAGCAGAAACTGTCAGGCGGCACCAGAGTCGGGAAATCAAAGGGATCTATGCTGCTGTTAGAGACCTACTGCCACTCCTCCAGCATGGCCCTGTAAGAATATCAAACTATTTATAGAACATGTCGGATGACTTTTTGGCCTTTCTTGGCTTGATTGCTACCAAAATATAACCAGTGAACTGAAAAAGAGATTTGTGTGCGTGTTGTTTGTGCCGTGGCGGGGCAGTCCGGCCGAGCGGCCCAGCAGGGCGTTTATGTCCTGTAGGGATAACCTGTCATGGGGCTCAGAGCCTAATTGATGCCTCATGCTTTTCAGGGGGCAATTACAGCGCCCAAATGTCAAGACCTAATTTGTGACTCTGTAATGTGGACACATGGGCCAGAGGAAGGGGTGACATGGCTGCTCCGGAGGGACTCACATTGGTTTGGTCAGCAGATGTGAGGTGGGGGGGGGGGGGGGGGAGATGAACGATATTTACAATGTAGACAATGCTTCTTTCTTTTTTGTGTATATTTACTTGGATTCACTTCATCAGTTAAAAGAACAACCAAGAAACCTCCAGCATTCAAAGTTAGAATATTTGTATTGTCAGAAAACTGTAGTGACCGATCAAATGTAAAAATACTCAATCTGCAAATATATATATATATGTAGAATATTGTTACATTAACAATGGATCAAATGACTACGTATAATGTAGTCTCGCACAGCCAGACAGCTCCACAGCGCTGTGTCAGCGCTACACCTCCTGTTCCACACATTATCATTCTGCTATCGGGGGAAAAAACACTCTGGCTTCTTTGTATTTCACTGAACCAACCACAATCGTCTTTGGTGGCGCTAAACATATTAAATTCATCATTTAAATGTTCAATTCTAGAACTTCAAAGTAACTAGGAACTGTACTGTCATGTTCTCTCTGAAATGTTAAATAAACACAAAAGGCAAAACCTTCAGTGAAATACCCCTTAAGTAATACTTAAGTAGCGTAAATATACGACCAGAGTATGATATTTCTGTGACAGAACACACTTTCTGTGGTTAGCGTTTCAATAAATTGAAGATAAAGAAGATAAAAGATAAATGTTTTCTTGTTTTATTGACCAAGAACTTCAGTTAGATAGAAAATATTGAAACAAAACACTGTCAAAACCCTGTTCTGTACTGTATCACAGTATGACTTCTATAACTTCAGTCATGTTCCATTTACCGCCGGTCTCTGTGTGCTGCATTAGATGCTTCAGGTGCCTCCTCCAGATACTGTGTGGTCACATCCCTTTAGTTAAACAAAAGCAGTCTCTGGCAGGGCCTGCAAACGCAGCGCGGTGTTCTTCACTATGTGTGCTTTGTTAGCACTGAGAGACTAAACTCTGAGGAAATGACAGTTCCTTCTTCTTTTTGCTCCCCACAACACCTATACATTGCTGTGTTCTACTAACGTCTCCATGGTGATGCAAACAGAGGAGCATATTTTCCACTGGAGCTGACAGCTTGCGATGCGGAGTGTCAGTAAATCAGGTATGCTGCTCTAATTGCCGCTTGCGGAAGGTCGACCGCAAAATCCTCTCAGCTAAGACACTCAAAATGATTGAGCCCAGCCGGAGTACAATGCAGCGAGTGTGGAAGACGTTTTTTTGTTTCCGGGGCAATATCAAAGCTGATATTGAATGACGTTTGGGACTCCTGGCTACAGGTTTGACCAGAAGGCCTCTCGGCCTCTCTCTCTCTCTCTCTCTCTCTCTCTCTCTCTGGACTCGGATGAAAGCCCAAAAGTATCAAGTGGATAACGCTATACTTACACTTCTGCTGTAATCCCTATAAACACACATGCAGCTCATAATTTGTGCGCACAGCAATTTACTAAGGAATAAACAAACAACAAAGAGCCTGAAATCAATAGTTGCAGGATTCAAATGACACAAAGCTGCAGAGAACCATCCCTGCGCAAACACACTCTTAGAAGTGGCCTCGGCTTTGGAGCAACAGGTGAGCTTCTCGGCAACTCCCCTGTCTTCCCCAACGCAGCCTTCTAAATATAGAAATTATGCTCTCTGATAATTGGGGGCAGACAACAAAGCCGGCTATATTTCCACCCTCCCCCTCCTCCTCCTGCTGCTGCTAAGTCATATCCCCAGCTGACAAACAGCAGGCCTGAGATCAGAGTGTGAGAGCTTGAGTGCTGAGGGAACACCTGCGCTGTCTGACTGGACGGTGAGGATAGACACAGAAGATCACTGACTTCCACACCTGCCCGTGGACCCATGCCATACACACACACACACACACACACACACACTTGATTGGGTTTCCTCGAGAGCCCTTTAAGGCCGCCGCTGAGGAGGTGATGAAAGTCAGGGAGCGTCCGTTAAGCGTGTGAGACGGCCCTCCAGAGTGGGTGCGGATGAGGGGTTTGAGGGGTTTAAGTGTTTTCAGCGTGTAGCTGCGGACCACCTGGAGGAAGGAGGAGTATCGGGGGAACAAAAGCATCTGTCTCAGGGCCAGGTAGACTCCAAAGACATCGCTTAGACAAGTGCCAAGGAGCACTTCTGGGCGTCAGGTATCACAAGTCAGGATTTCCAGCGTGTTTGGAGGGATGAACTTCAAAATGTCAAAAGGGGGGCAGAGGGGGTTACGCTGTTAGATTTGCACACGGTCTGCTTTTCATGGGCACAACGAGGGGTGATGGCAAAGTGCCCTGCACTGAGACTTACGACGCTGCCGGCCAAAGTCATGGACAAACTACCGCAGCAACACGCTCTCTATGGCTCGGCAAGATGGGATGGGACAGGAATGAAGCGCGCCCCGGTCCATCAGTTTCACACTTGTTAACTTTTCTAGGAAGCTAAAGAAAGACGAGCGAGTGACAGCATCTTTCCGAAAACAAGCACCAGACTCCTCTTTCATGTTGAAATAGGCTTGCGTGTGTTCACCCGGTTGGGGGGGAGGGTGTCCACGAGCATGCAGCTTATAATACACTCCGGGGGTGCTGTTATTAATCGACGAGAGAAGCGCGTTGATGTTCCAGGGCGTGCAGGTGGGAAAGTCCCACAGTATCACACTGCAGACAGGAGAGAGTTGGCAGCCGGGTTGGCTCCCCGCATGGAGACACCCCCACTGGCTCGCCATCACACACACACACTGAGATCACAGGCCGAGCTTTCATGCTTCGACACAGACCCCCCCCCCCCCCCCCCCCCCCGTGCAGGAAACAGATATGCAACAGTGGCTTTTTCAGAAAATAGTAATCCAGCTGATTTGCACCGCCTCGTTCCAACTGCAACGTACTTTTGTGGCTCTTTTGTTGCTGGGACAGTAAAACAATCTTACATCTTCAACACAAAGAAACGTGCATGTCTTGTTTTATAAGACATTTAAACAAGTCTATCATCCTCCAGCAGAGGTCACGTAATCCTTATCGCTCTGACCTCCACACAAAGTTGCCCTGCCCGAGATAAAGGTCGGGTTTTATTTGGCCCTGATGGTGTTGTTGCATGGCCTCTACATTCAGAGGATTCTGGACGGAGGCTTTGAAGTTTTACGTGCGCATCAATTCTACGACCCCTCTCTCGGCATAACGGCGTCCATAAAGAAAGACAACATTGGTCTCGTAAGCGGGTTCATATGTTTAAACTCTGAAAGACCAAGGCAACCGATAAAGTCAACTTTTCTAATTATTGCTTTGTTAAAAGTAGAAATGTGGGTTCTTTAAAAATAAACACTGGTTATACATTCATCTCTGATCATATAGGCTGACAAAAAAGAAAGCATTTTGATCACATTTTGAGCAATTTATTGTTTGTGTTGTCAGTTTGTCGACTTCAGATTCCTCCTGTAACACAAGTGACAGTAGTTTGGTGCGAATTAATATGCCATCATAACAAAGATTCTTTCAAAATTGATTCACAGTTGCCATATTTCGATAAAATAGATTCCTCAGATCTTTTCTAAATGTTGCCAGTATGTTTAATTTTTTGGTCATATTACAGTTTATCACAAGCGGAGCTTTTTTTCAGAGTAAAAGACATAATGGTACAGTGTCTCAGTCTTTATATAATCGATACAGTTGCTAGTGGTTGTTCTATAGTGGGTGTATCTAACTGTAAAAAATATATTCTCAAATAAATAAATATAAAACATAAATATATGTATCTAGAATGAATAAATAAATTGTTACATCTTTTCAAACAGGTCTGGACACAGGTAAGAAAACCAAAAAACTGAATTCCTTCAAAGTCCTTCTGAACAAACTGCAGCTTTCTGACACAAAACCCAAATGAAAAGTACCATTTGAGTCCAGCAGTAAAGATTCCCACGGACTCAGCTGATATCCCCATCTGACCAGAGGAGATGCTCCCCCTGGTCGCTCAGCTCTGTTTCCCGTTCCTCTCCTATTCCACGCGGGTACTTTTTAGATTCGTCTGAAACAAACAGTCCCCTCATGCCGAGCGTGCAGACATTCTAGCCCGTCTTCCTGGCTGCTGAGAGATGGCCCATGCATTCCTGCAAGAGGCCCCGGTGCCTTTATCCCTGCAGGTCGGGGCTGCTGTCCGCCAGCCTGCACGGGCCACGTCCCCGCCCGCGTCCCTCGTCTCGTCTCTGCTCCCTGCCCGCAAGGGCTTAAGCAGCTATTCCTGAACTGGACCGGGCCTCCAGGTCTCAGCTGTGTCCCAGGATATCCCTGTACAGCTCTGGCACACGGTCGGGGTCCACAGGCCTGGGCAAGAAGTGTGTGAATTTCTGGTGCCGCCTGGATTTAGTCCCGTCCCTTGGTGTCCCGTCTTTGTTCAACGCCACAAAATAACGTGTTCCTTTGTCTCCGTGTTTGTAAAGGTTGGAGGAGTATGTGTTGTACCAGTTCTCCTCAAACTGCTCCTTGAAGACACACTCGGCTGTGAGTTTCTCCTGAAAACAAAAGGGCACAACATTAAAAGTAGTCCTGACTTGTGATGCAGAAACAGACAAAAACATATTTAAGACACATTTAATTATTTTTCAAAAATGTATTTTCTTGAAAATCTAATTCTCAAACTATGCGAACTGAATAAAAGCCTTGTCGGTCATCATCACATGGTCAAAAATGAGGATTTGGGCGACATGAATAAGCAAAGCTGGTACTTACAGAGCCATACAGCTCTCCTTTGTCGTTCATCCCCAGATAGAGTCCACTGTCCACACCTCTCATGCTTATCAACCCAACAGCAAGGCTTATGAATTCCAAAATGCCTGGAAAAGACAAACACAGTTGTTCAGTACGGACTTTGACAAAGATAAAATAATTTTAATAAAGCACATAAAAAATATCGAGTTAAATCTATTTACACAATCTACACATTTTATGTTTTAAAATGAACAGAATAATATCATAAAATTGTTATTTTCATCATTCTTATTCACTCTTTCATTGTTGCTGATTCTTTCGACAATTACTTTATTATAACATTTGGGCAATATATTGCTTCATATTTTATATTTATATGTTAAAAAAGTACGCCTCGGTGTTTACCGTAACGACTGTGGTCCTTCCTCGTCCCTTGCACCGTGCCGTCCGGAAGTATTTCCAGATGAAACCCGGTTCTGCAGTACAACTGTCTCCTCCTGAGGATCCCTTTGAGGTGCGTTAAGTCCGCCGCGGTGCTCCGGGAGAGCCTGTCCCCAGGTATGAGGTGCTCCCCGAGAAGCGTCGGACTGTCCCCGAGTGGGGTCAGGAGGAAATGAGACCCGACCTGCGCGACACCATCGATGCCGTGCAAGACGCCTCCAACTTCCCCCAAAACGGCAGCAGCCATCGCGTTAAAAGCTCAGCGGGTAAAGTTCAGCGAGGAGGTCCGGAGGGAGCGCTCTTGCGTAGTGGACTACCTGGTTGCCACTGTCACTTATTGCATGTTTACTTCCACCTTACTTAGCGCGTGTACCCGATTGCACACGCGGACGCGCGGATTTCTCTCCCCTGACATGAAACGCTCGCCACTGTTGCCTGCACCGATTTCTCGTCTCTCTTTTTCTTGTTTTCTTATTTTACCGCTGCGTCTTCACCAGCTGGGGGTCGGGTGGGCTCCAGTTGCTGCTCAGATAGCCCTCACGTTGCATACCTGTTCGCGGCGTGCTGCCTCGGTGGAGCCGTGGAGAACAGACCCGGCAGGAGAGGACTCAGTAGTTAAGTGCGGAATAAACGCTGCAGTGCAGGTAAAAAGCAGCTCCTGGAAGGGTTTTGCGCTTAAAGTGGCAAGGGGTGGCGAGGCAGGTGCAAAACCACAGGACTAGTAATGGGCGGGGCTGTCACAGTTCAGACGTGCCCTGGCAGGATTGTTTTCCTTCTCCCGGGGCATAAAATAAGAGAAACACGGGGAGAGAGAAAGAGTTGATGGTGGGGCTGTGGTGAACTGAGCACCTGCTTTACTTTAAATTCAAATAAAACATATACACACAAAACTATGACACTTTATATCAAGTACGTCAGTGTGTGTTGCTATATATGCTTGTGCGACGATTTCAACATTTCCTTCACTCTCACGAATGTGACGCCCCGTAATCCCAGAGGGACTTGAAATACCCACGGCATGTCTCGCGAGCTCGGAGCAGCAGGCGGCTCGAGCTGCTTTGCTCTGCTCTTTGCTGCGTGTGTGTGTGTGTGTGTGTGTGTTCAGTTACGACACCTCAGTGTAAACAGTCATGGCTGCCCTGCGCAGGCTTATCCCTCTGCTCACTAACACCTTAAGAGCAGGGACGCTCGTGGCTCGGGGACAACACACATCCTCGAGGGCGACGACAGCGCTGAAAGTTGTCGCGGCTGGAGCGTGCGTCACCGCCGCGGCCGGAGCTGCCTATTATTATCGCCGCTGCTCGCTCGCCGGTAAACGCTCCGGGTTGAAGAGCCATGTCGAGGCTCGACTCTTGCATCTCGCGCTGCCATCAGTTTCTGCCACCGATAAGGTACAGTGGGACCTTTGTCAAGCCGCGCGGCTTTATATAGTGAGAACGTTCAGCTCACGTGGCCTGTACTGTGGTGAGAAATGCTTCACTTTTAATTTCCTATGTCATTTTTTCATCTTAACATGACGAACGGAGCATCTGCATTTCCAACTGCGTTTCACTGCACGTGAAAACTACAATAACGCGAATGTGTCGTCAGCATAAGGAGCTGTCCCCGACCTTTGGTGCTGAAACGGCAAAATGGTCAGAGGCGGTTCTTAGATCACGTGACCTAATTGCTGCCATAAGTGAACGTTTTGTCTGCTTTTTCTGAATACATGTCGCATAAATAGTATTTACAGTATGACAATTAAGACAAATAGATATAGATATAGTCTATATATACTGTATGTGCATCTATTTATGCTATTTCAGAGCAAGGATTAGTCAAATAATCTACCAATAAGCAACTTTCTGGTAAATGTATTAATCATTTAAGTCGTTCCAGCTTCTTGTGTTTGATGTAATGTAAAAAATAAACAAGGACTTTTTGGCACAACATCACCTACTTACAATTGAATGAATTAATAAAAATAATATTATGGATTAATCAGAAATAAAAAATAATTATTCGCTGCCACCCTGGATACCAGGAAATATGGGCATGTTTTCTTGATCAATTGATGATTTAAAGTGTCGTTGATACATTTTATTTCAATTGATTAATCAATTACTTAACTAATTCTAACACTAGGTTGCAGGTTTTGCATCATTATCATAATTATTTGCCCTCTATCCGATGTTAAAGTTACAAGATACAATATGTATCTGCTCCTTGATAGCCTACACACCAGCTCTAGCAAGTATCTTCAGCTCAGCCATGTAAACGAACAAGTAAACCTGATCTGGTTTGCACACCTCTACCAGAAGATTCCTTGTTTCATATGTGTGTGTTGGAGGGAGGCCCGCTCAACTGGTGGCCACAGGCCGCAGGAATCCATGGACAGAGGAAACTGGACACTGGGGCTCGGCGGAGGGGCTGACATCTGATGAGAGGTGGGGGTGGTTAGAGGGGGGTTAATGGTTATTAAGCAGAGGGGGGCACACATTCCCTGGGTGTTTGCTCTGTGCCCAGTGGACCTGGCACTGTGCCACGTGACAGAGAGATCCACTCTGTCTTCACCAATCCAGCCTTCTGATCTGGCTGGGTTTGAACAGTTGTAGGGACATTATCTGGTGCACGGGGATGACAACTATGGCTGACAGAACATGCGCCCCATTACTGAATTAAAGCACGGGCCTCTTTGTTGTTCCATGTGAGCGAGGCTTTCCGTGACAAGAAGAGCTGCCGTGGATTTCATAAAATGCATCTTTCAGACGCTGTTATCTGTTGATATGATTTGAAATATTTCCTGATGGTGTATGTGTGTGTGTGTGTGTGTTTTCAGGCTCGGACCTATGGTCTGGACGATGGAGATGTGTACATGTCGTCCTATGAAAACAGATTCCGCCTCTTCAGTTCGGTGGAGCACGAGGGCCAGCTCTACATGACACCACTCAGCTTCATAGAGTCTGTGACTATGAATGAACCCAAGAGTGAGTGCTCATGGTATCCTTCCCATAATACGAAACATCCTCGAGTCTAGAGGAAGGGAGGAATCATTAATGATGCTCGGGTTTAATAATTAATCAATTCATCTTTTGACAGAAAATTTATTAACAACAGATTTGACAATCAATTAATTGAACAAAAATGTGATGGTTTGCTCATTTTCTCTCTCTCGTTGTTGTAAATTGAATGTTTTTGTGACTTCGGACCGGTGATCTGACATAAACAACTTGATAACGTCAACATGGGCTTTCTGAGGGATATTAATATATTATTATATTTTCGGGAGTTAACAGCTATATTTAAACCCTGATTTCTCTTTTTGCAACAAAAGTTCTTGACTTCCGAAGAAGGTTCCTGGAAAAGTTCCTGCGTGGAACCGGGCCAATTCAGTTTGTCTAAAAAGGCAGAGGACACAGTCTCTGATGTGATTACATTACTTCAAGACTTAAGTTTCATTTCTTTTTCTTTTCAAAGTGCTATCAATGTTTTTTTTAAGGGAAGGTCTCAGTTTCCTCCATGAAGACTGCCAGTGTGCTGCACTGCAGATGCTACACTGCCTCTGTCAATTAGCCACATTTGTCAGCAACCATTTACTTAATTACACCTCCATCAAGTCATCAGATAAACCCCCTTCATCCGCCAATTACTTGAGATCGGAAAAAGATATACAAGCCCTCGTGTTTTTCTCCTGGAACGTTACTTGTTGCTGAGGGCCTGTGAAGTGTCATCATCAGACAATAAGTTGCGGCTTGCAGAGCCTCAGTCATAACACCTGCATAAAGATAGGCATCTTTCCCAGCAACCCCACTTTTATGGCTCATTTATGTGGCAACAAACTCGCAGAGCCCCAGAGAGACCAAACAACTGAGCATGGATGTCATAAATGTAACGATAAGACATTCGCATCACTGCGATTGATTATGGTGTGAGTTGTGTGTGTGTGTGGCCTGCCATCAAGTTTTGGACATGTCTTCACTGGCATCTAATGAGGGCGGTAAATAAGGGGCACTAATGTGTTAACATACCGCGTGCCATTGTTCTCTAATGTGTTGCAAAATAGCCATCATGGTGTTTTATGGTTATACTGTGGCCGTAAAAAGAGATGTGTTCCTGAGAGGATGGTGGAGTTCTGGCCGTTTAGAAGTGAACCATTCGAGTCAAAACCTAAAGTGCTGTCATGTAAATTATTCATATCAGATCCACGAGGTATGTTTTTATGAAACAATAAGTGAAATGAAGAAATACATGCTCCCAAATGAGGACAAAAGCTCACAAACTGCTCAGAGGAAGCCATCACTTGGCAATCATAATCCCAGTTTTTAACGCAGGCTCTAAAATGTGTCAGTGGAGGGTTATTGTCACTGTTATCGATGCAGTTTCCCGGACAGTTTTTCTTCTTTTTTTTTCTCCCTTTTACAACACCTCCATCTTATCTTCTGCTTTATTGACCATCGGAATGCGTTCAGGGAGACGTCTGTCCACATGAACACCCGTTTTCACTTTTGTTTCCCGGTTCTATATTCTTAATATAGAATTCATCGTTGAAATATGTTAGTATACGTCACCAGTGGTATTCAGACCATTTACTTCAGTAAAAGTTATTGTACCACACTGTACAAATACTCCACTAAAGTAAAGGTTTGGCCTTGAAAACTTTTTACTCAAGTAACTGTTTTTGTTTTCACTGGACACGAAAGGAACGAAAAAATGTGATCTGAAATGCAACTAAAGCTTTCAGACAAATGTAGAAGAGTAAAAAGTACAATATTTAGAATGATAAAGGTGCATAAAAAGTAAATACTGAAATCAATCACAAGTACCCTAACATTGAAATAAATGTAGTGTAAAAGTCTGACAGCATGCACTAACTGTGAACCTCGCTTCCTTTAGGTAGGAGAGGATGGAAGTCCCTCACAAAAAAGGCGAGTTCTTCTGTCATCAAAGCACTTGTTGCTGTTTTACAGAATCTCTTCATCTGTGTAAAACCTCTGTAATTACGGTAATGCCGACAAACATCGCATTACGTCGTGATTACTCAGGATTTAGAAATGAATGAGTGATTTGGGATTTTCTTCTATTCTGTCAGGACTTAGACAAGATGCTGGCTGATACCCCGCCTGTTTGGAAAGGATCATCCAATTTGTTCAGAAATCTTCGTGAACGAGGTGAAGTAACCCGCTCCATCTGCTCCAGCTCTACACAAGCACCCATTGACTTTAAGCCATTCCCCTTTATGCTTCTATTTTTTTTAAAGGCATTGCACAGACTGTGCTCTGGTGCGTGTCAACCTCGTATATATTCCAGAGCAGTGAGTGTGTTGTAAATACCATCTTATCTCTCCATCGCTCCAGTAACATGTTGTAGATTTATTCTGAGGTAACCTCTGCAGGGAATGGTCCATTGATTAAATGCATCATGATCCTTCACGCTTTCTCGAATAAAACATGTGATAAGTAAGAAGCTATGCCATTTGGTACCAATTATTGGGAAAGTGGGAAATTCCTTGAAAGAAGTTGTTCATTTATTTTCGAATGCGTTATACTGTTTACACATTGTATTGTATTTAGCGTGACTGTAACAGGCATCTTTGAATGTTGAGCTGAGCTGTTAAAAGAAGGTAATTAATAAGAATAATTAATTCAACAACTTCTCTATTTTCCCTACAAATTATAACAAATTGTAATGTATTTTTAGGAGATTGGAAAATATTCTAAACATATGGATTTAAAATGGTGACGATCAGACTTGAGTAAAGTTTGCACATTTTCCATCACAATGAAGACTGTTCGAGCTGAAACCATCAGATCTGAATCATTTATTCAATTAGTCGATGGACAGAAAACTATTTGGCACCCAATGCACCAAGGAAAATGAAGTTGTTGGTGTGAGTGAAGATCTTTTAAAATGTTCCCACCTGGGCCTGCACACTCCCGCTCAGTATGCCATACGAGCCAGTGGAGCATCAGATCTCACTGTTCTGCTCTCTCCTCTGTTGCTTTAGCTAAGTGCCAATGCTGGGATTTGGGGCTTTTAATCCTGCTGTTAAACGCTGCGGCTTTGTCGGGGGGGGGGGGGGGGGGGGAAGGACTGGATTGATCTGCGAACAAAGCGTCGCTTTGGAGAATGAGGGAGCCGTTTGAACCCGACTATGTCGAGACATGTCCCACCGGCCACCCCCCTGATCACCGCGGACATTATGAAGCCTAAGAATGGCATTGGATTACATCTCCGGGACTGCCACTCTGTATGAAGTGTTGCTGTGGAATTCTTTGTATTGTCTAACAACATCTACTTGAGCTCAGAGGCTGAGCTGCAGGGAGGCGGAGGAGGAGGAGGAGGAGGAAGGGTGGGCTCCCTCCAGGAGAGTGAAGGTGTGTGGTATTAGAGAAACATGGCTGGAATCTTAAAAGTTTTTTTCTCTCTCTCTCCTCAACCCATTTAAGCTTTCAAAGGCTTTGAAGCCAGAGATCTGTTGTCATTATAAGGCCGTACCTGCCAAACAGAGAGAGCTGGGATGACAAGAACTTTTTTTTTTTCAGATGAACTTTGTCTAATGGCATGCATCACTAATTCTCTTTTCACACCTCAGTTTGAACACGTGTTTCACTTGCCTTTACCTCCACTCATTAACAGCCTGGAGACTGCAAGCTAAAAAAAATGACATCTTTGTTTGCTAGTGTGCCCCCCCCCCCCTTGCAGCAAACCCCTCGTACCTGAATTCTTTTCCCATAACACCCAGAGCAGTCACCCAGAACTATCTGCGCTCGATTCTCTATCTTCCCGAGCAAACAAAAGCTTGGGAATGCTTTCAGAGTCAGAGGGGAGAAGCCTCCCGAGTCCACCGAGATGTCTCCTGACACTCACTCTTCCCTTCTCCGTGTCACACAACAAAGGGAGCTGAAGGACGTGACACAAAAACCTGAATCGCCCATTCCCAATCAGTGACAGATCACTTGAGAGTGTATTACACCTTGTTACCTCGAACGGGATCAAAAGCCGTGGGCCTTAAATTTGTTTGGGTTTGTGTCCAGATAGGTCAGCTCAGTTGTAAAGCCTGTGTTTGTGTGAGGGGGAACACCAAGCATGAGGTAAAAGGCACCTTTTAAGATGTTATCAGTGAGGGCGAGAGGATTACTCTTGTCTTACGGCGTGCACTGTTTCTTTGGATGGCTTATTCTTCTCGGGCGCATGACTTTGAACATCTGTAAGCAGCCTCAGCTTACAGGTTAATGCCATCGCATGCCGGCTTGTGTGGAAAAGAGGTCATTTTACCTTTTAGTTTGCCAGCTTGACAATGTTTTTGTTCTTTTTTTTTCTCCAGGTGTCATCAGCTACACAGAGTATCTCTTCCTGCTCTGCATTTTAACAAGCAAGTATATATTTGAACTGACTCAAGGAGAACTGTCCTGAAGAGACTTAAGAGACTAAAAAGGTTCATCGTAACTCCTTCTCCTTTTGATTTCAGAGCCCCATGCAGGCTTCAGGATCGCTTTCAACATGTTTGATGCAGACGGGAATGAAATGGTGGACAAAAGGGAGTTCTTGGTGGTGCGAGCCTCATTATCATTCAGATATGATGAAATGCATTTGATCCATCGTGTCACATTCTGCATGATAACTTGTCATCTTTTCACCAGCTAGAGGAAATATTCCGGAAGAAAAAGGTCAGAAAGGAAATTGCAGAAGACCCGCAAAGATTTGCCCTGCGGGTATGTGTTGCTTTCAAATGCCTCAACATTTCTATGTACAAACAACAGATCAACATGGCCCTCAGCAATGCGGAATGTAAAAGGGGTTCCTGGTCAATATGAACCCACAGAGGATTATCGCTGACTTTGCAGTTCCCCTCATTGTTTAGTTTTTTTCAGTTGCCTGCAAATTTCGCTCTCAATCTTGGGCTGTTTTTTAACAGATATTTGTGTAGACTGAGTTGGTGTAGAACAGAGCTAAAGGTGGAAGAAACACGACTCTAAATCAATGCTTATGTTGTTCAGTGTTCAGTGATATGTCAAGTGTCGTCCGTTCAGCTCGTTCTGCTGCCCCCAAGTGGCCAAACAAATATATATTCATTTAAACCTGCATTCATTCATTTAGCCACTTGGGGACAACAAACTGTGAATACAACAAGGACATATTGTCACTGTATGAAGGTAATATAGCTAACATGTTAGCAAGCGGTTGCCTATTGATACATCAAGCAGACACAGGGCAGAATGAGCATTCCTTTGGAGTCGTGTTTCTGCCAGCTGTCCGATTTTCAGTCTTCTTCTAGCTCCGTTTGAGTCGACACCAACTCCTGAGGGAAATATCTGCCTCTTTAGCTAAATACTACGCCGTGTTCCCCAGCTAAATGCTAACTTTGTCTGTCTGTCGTTTGGTGCTGGGCTCCAGGTGAACAGTGGGTTTTTATCAGAGCAAGAAATCCAAACAGTGAGCTAAAAGAAGCTAGAATGCTCCGTAGAGCTGACAGGGAATCCAGAGTCAGGTGATTCTCTTTGGGTTTCTCACTACGAGTGACCCCTCTCATATTACACACAGTCCTTTTACCCATTATTGATAAAAAAAAGAAGAAGAAAAAAAAGATCAGTGCAGCTTGACATTGATCTGATTCTTAAATTTGAACCAATGGCTAACAGGACAGGGCTTTTGTGTTCCTCGAGAGGACTGCACAGAGGTGAATGTGGTCATACGGGGTAAAACATGTCTGAGGCTTTCATCTCTTTAGTGCCGTCTTGTGCCACATGCAGGTGGATGTAAACAGGCAATGCTGAGCAGAGCGATAAGAGCGACTCTTTGAGGTCTTATCGCACAAACACAACATGGAGGAGCTTACTCTGCCGGGACAGACGTTAGCATCTCTGGACGGTCGTGCGTTAATCTGAAGCCCGTACAGCACATCAAACAGATCATTAGAATGGGTACTCTAGATTTGGAAACATAATGATGCTTTTGCAAGAAGACAAAGTTGAGGGTAATGTCACGTCATATAAATTTGACGGCTATGACTTGAAGAAAATCAATTGATGGCTTCAAAAGTCATTTCCAACCATCTTCCTGTTCTAAAATACGCTGTGAATTATAAATGAATCTTCTCTCTCTGCTCGCTTTTATTTCAGAGCCTGCAGCTGTACGGTCAACGCACATCCCAGCCGCACAGTGTATGTATTGTTCTCTCTCCTTGAAGGAAAATGGAACCGTTCTGCTTGTTGCATGCATTTTTGGCATGCGCTCCTCCAAAGCTGAAATCTATTTTGCGCACAGCACCTGCACAGAAGATAACCTCATTCGCAGGATTTTAAATACACCACTGTGTACTTCAGCATTATCTGACATTGTCTTTATGTGTGTGTATGTGTGTGTGTGTGTGTATGTGTGGTTAGAGAAGATGATTCATGTACTTGCCTTTTGTCAGCATTGGGCGAGAGATTCCACCTTAAAAAAGCTTTTACCTGAAGACTGACAACATTTCGCCCGGACCCCCATGTTTTATTTTTACAGTTTCTTGAGGAGTGGTATTTGGGCTCAGGTTACCTTTTGTGATGGCTTTGACCATGAAGATGCCAGTCAGAGAGGAGAACTGTGAAAAGAACTCAACACACACACACACACACACAGGCAAACCCACAAACTGACAGAGGGACGGACCCGTCTGTTTGAAGACTTTACCTCGAGGTGTGTCTTTTTTTTGTTTTGATTTCTTCCGTCATATCTTTCCAGCAAAAAGTTCAAAAGTCAAATCTTTTCAAAAACACGGGCTTTCCCCGAGCATGTCCTGATTACAAGTGTTTCAGGATCTTTTCATGGGATGAGTTGAGTAACAGCGCAGTGCTTTCAAGAGTTGTTCCGTAATTAGCTGTGTGATCAAGTCGTCTCTCTCTCTCTCGCTCTCTCTCTCTCTGTCTCTCTCTGTCTCTCTCTCTCTGTCTCTCTCTCTCGCTCTCTCTCTCTCTGTCTCTCTCTGTCTCTCTCTCTCTCTCTCTCTCTCTCTCTCTCTCGGGAAAAGCGACGAGCAGTTAAAGTCGTCCCACAGCAGGCGGGACAGTGAAAACAGTGTCAACTGTATTTGTTCATTTATTTATTTTTCAGGGACAATGCACACCAATCAGCAGTTGAACTGTAAGTGAGCCAGAGAGGCTAATTTCCATCTGCTGTCCCCGGCCAGATGTTTCAAGGCAGCCTGAAATAACAAAATCTCAAATAGTGATGATGATTGGTTCGTCAGAGATCGGGAGCCTGACCTCATAGGGAAATTTTTTTTTTGTTGCAGACAACATTGAGCAGGAAATGTGCATTTAATGCACCACAGACTATAAGACGTAGTCGTCATGATGTCACCCATTGGTTTGTGGACTACAGTTTCGATGCCTCGAGTTCGGAATTTTGGCCGTCGCCATCTTGGTTTATTTCTGTCGTCATTTAGTTTTTTTGCAACCTATCTATTTCACTCTAAATGGACCATAGTTTACTAAATGAACACGTTAACAATATGTACTGAGGTAATGAATAAAGTCAGTGAGACGTTTTCTCATAGACTTCTATAAAATGGGACTTATTTCTGCAACCAGAAGAGTCGCCCCCTGATGGCCATCAGAGGGAATGCAGGTTTAAGGCACTTCAGCAACGGCTTCACTTTTCAGAACCGGAGGTTGCCGCTTGCTCTGAACTTATCTCACAAGACAGCGATGTCTGATAACTTGCATTTACCTCTCAGCTTAACATCAAATGATGACAACCTGGCATGAACCACCCTTCGGCTCTCACGCCTTGCATGCTTTGGACATGTGTTAGCTGTGTTGGCTCAACGTCCTGCCAAGAGGCTGCATGCATGGCTGCAGAGCAGGCCCACGTCAGGGCCGATGGGCCTCAGATACACCGCCGGCAGCCCCAGTCTGTTTCTGCCCGTCTGTCTCTGATGTTTTTTTTATCTGACTTTTCATCTTCTTTCCAGTCTGTGCATCTCTTTCTTCCTGCCTGCCTCAGTGCTGTCCACGTTTGTCCATCCATCTTCCTTCTCCAGATGTGTTTTGTCTTCTAACAGCTGTGCTTCAACTGCTGCCACAGGTTCTTGACAAAGACAGTCAGCATGTGGAGGCCCGCGGCATGTGGGATGTTCTCAGACGTGGCACAAGTCGAGTTCTGTTTTCTGATCTCCCCGAGGTAGCCACGCCCTCATTACTTTGGTTATACAGTCAATACTGTGAACCAGGCTATGACTGTCCGTACTGCAGGTTCCATGTTAGCACTGTGGATTTATTTATTTCGTCTTCGTGTTAGCAAGAGTAAATACTGACGAATATCTCCTCTGTAGCATGTTTAATGAATCTATTGCATGGCACGTGTTTGTATCGTGCAGAAATGAGAAATGCTGTTTGGTTTGAGGCACGGTGAAAAATTGACCATTAACTCTTATTCGACAGCAGAATCTGGGTATTAACGAACATCTTTGCTGCAAGCTATCAGTGTGGTTAGATGAAGTCATTGTTAATGTTTACCTGGTGTTTTCATGATACACTCAGTTAGAAAACAGCTCATTCTGGCAGCTCAGATTGGGATTTTGTGCAAATTGACTCAATGTTTGGATAAATCATTGAAGCTATGAGGATGTTTCATTAAGTCCCTCTCCCTCTGTTAGCAGGTGGATGAAAAGACAGAGACAACGCTGCTGGTGCACTTCTTTGGAAAAAAAGGCAAAGCTGAATTGAAATTTGAAGATTTTTACGAGTGAGTAGAAAACCACTTTGTTCGCTCTGTAATGAATCAATATGTCCCCGAGAAAATGATTATCTTACAGTGTAATAAGGCCATTAATCATTTCCATGCCTCCGATGGCTAAACCGTGCGACTATGTTAAGCGTTCCTTTGTGCATGTGAGTTTGTGGTGGTGGCGTTACCTGTCAGCGGTCCGTCTCGCTCCTCCAGGTTCATGGACAACCTGCAGACAGAGGTGCTCGAGATAGAGTTCCTCTCCTACTCCAAGGGCCTGCCCACCATCAGCGAGGAAGACTTTGCTCGGATCCTCCTTCGCTACACCAACGTGGACGACGTCAGCGAGTATCTGGAGAACGTGCGCCACGGCTTGCCGGACGAAAAGGTGCGCCCCTTTTTCCCCCCTTCTGATTTGCCATCACATGTTACCTCTGACATGTGATACATACTCTGATGTGGTACAAGACCTGACACCCTGATTGGGACAACAACACTCCAGGACGTCACTGCGCCCGCACACAAAATAGTTCCATGTAGGGCCGAGCACAGCGGAGAAAATCAAATATCACTATATTTTTGACCAAATACCTCCGTACCGATATTGCGACAATATTCTAGGGTTGATTATTATTTTACTAAATATTTACACAATGAGATTTTTTGATAAACAATCATCAAGAATGTGGCCATAAGGACTAAGCGAGTATCGAGAATAATTGAACAGCAACAGTCTAATTTCAGAGATTTACATCACTTTACTGTAATGCCGCCTGTAAAACCAGGAGATGACTTATTACGATGTTCAAAATCGAAGCCCTGGTTCCATGACGTAACTCCCAGAAAAATAACAAACTGTTGCTTTTACGTTGCGTTTTTTGTACAGCTTAAACCATCTAAATATAATTAGTTCAATGTATGTAACCTTCTCATCTCACTCCCAGACAGAAAGGGAAGGAGTGTGTTTCTTGCAAAATGTTGAGCGATTCCTTTGAATGAATTAGTTCCCTTTCACAGACTTGCACTCTGTTGTTTTGTGTGAGTGTCGGACGATTTATTTATTTTACAACCGCCCGCTGAATTGTCTGTTGAGTGAAACATCCTCATTTGAAGCTTTAATTTGTTTTTCCTCTTGGCGCGCTGAAAAGACGCCGGCAGCTCCTCAGCCACCTCGAGTAGCCTGTTGCTAGATCTCCATTGACGATCAAGTGGGTCTCGTCGTGAGGGGCTAAAGGATATTTTATGGCCCTCGCCTTGTTAAAACAGCAAAGCGACACAGATTAGTCATTACTCCGTTTGTTCTGGCCGTGTGTGCTGCCTGTTTGGCGAGGCCCCTGGCGAGAGAAGGAGCTAGTAGCTGCGGGACGGTTGAGTGGAGATCAATGGACTCAGTGTTTGAGTCATCAGCCAAGCCTGAGATGTTTGGGGATTCATCACTTTTGTTGTTTTTGTTTATTCAAGTATCAGGTTAATCTGCCTTAGAAAAGTCTGCAAAATGGGCCTGACCTCTTCCCAAAAGCTACAATCCTCCCCCCCCCCCCCCCCCCCCCCCAACCGCTGACAGCTCAGCGTGTCCATACTGCACAGGGGAAAATCCAGCACAGTATACTCTGTCTGTTTGGGTGTGTTATCTATCTGCTGGCTTCAAGGTCCCACACACAACTAAAGGACCCCCCCCCCCCCCCCTGCAGGATGAAAGGAAGCAGATGATGTGCTGTGTGAATCGTGGCGCTATCCTTTGCTGGAGTGTTGACACACGCAGCCGCTCGCTGTGTTCTGCGGCACTTCACCATTTTCTCGCGTTGCAATCCTTTTGTGTTTCGCGAATAAAAAGGGCGTCGTTTTGTTGTCGTCATCTCTTCGCAGGGAATCACCTTTGAGGAGTTCAGGTCCTTCTTCCAGTTCCTAAACAACCTGGAGGATTTCACCATCGCCATGCAAATGTACAACTTCGCCAACCGCTCCGTTGGTCAAGGTGAAGACTCACAGTCTGTAGTCACGTCATGCTTATTTTTCTGTAGTAAGTCAAATGAGGCAAACAAACCATCCAGGTGACCCACAATCGTTCTGATGTTGTCTCAAGCTGAAGTAATGTAAATATTGGTCGCAAACATCTGTAATGAAGACTACTCCCCGATCAGCTGTTTTTCTTCCCTCCCCAGAGGAGTTTACCCGCGCCGTCTACGTGGCCACGGGCATCAAGCTGAGCCGCCACTTGGTCAACACGGTCTTCAACATCTTCGACGAGGACCGCGACGATAAGCTCAGCCACAAGGAGTTCATCGGCGTCATGAAGGAGCGGCTGCACCGCCGCGGCGGGGTGAGACGGCAGAGGCCATTTATTGCTCTTTTATGACTCTGGAGGTGACAGAGGTGTCGGTGTCTGGACTCCGCAGCAGCACTGGCTGATGTGAATGACACCAGCGTTGTTGGTCTTTGTGAGCTGCTTCTTAACATCAACAAATGGATGCAAAGACAAGTCAGATTTAACAGGGCAAAGGACAAAAGGGCCAATGTGGGTTGATGTTGAGCACAGATATACTGGTTTATTTTCAGAACAGAGTACTTAAGCAGCTATTAGCATCACAAACACCACCCCTCCTGTTTAATTACAGCTCTGAGTAAGCGCTAATCATGTCTCTTTTTTCTTTAGGTGGTGGTAGACTTAAGTTCCTGCACACCACAACATCTAAATTACACTCCTGCCACTTTTTATTACTGAAACACACCTCACCTTTGGGTTGGCGACGAGTGATTTTTGTGAAATTATACTGCCATCTAGTGGGACACCATGACATTGACCCTCTAATAGTATTCCTCTCTTTCTCTCTCTCTCACACACACACACACACACACACACACACACACACACACACACACACACACACACACACACACACAGGGCGTCAGAGTGGAGGAGAAGTTCACCTCTTTTAAGTCCTGCATGAGGAAGCAGCTCTCAGGCAAATAGGTAAAGTATGTTCTCATCCTTTCAGCATTTTCTAAACTGTTCCGTAACAGTGTTTCCCAGCCACAGTATCCCAGTCAGTCTTCGAAAGGTCCACACTCTGCTCGGCCGAAGCATTGAGTTACACTGTATTATTAACGCCTGATCAACTGCCACCAGATCCCAGCTTAGGTCTGCACATGAGCAGTGAGCAGTGCACTTTAAAGCTGCGTGTATAAATGTTTCAAAGGAAATGCACCTCCTGGGAGAGGGCTTGCTAATCTCAGGAGAGGACTTGATCTGTTTTGTCAATCAGTTTTGAGAATTTTGAGAGAAAAGACATTTTGCTTCATTATTTGTTTTATTTCAAAATGTGAAAGTGCAAATTTTCTGACATGACTGTAACCTTGCTGGCAGATATATATATATATAGAGAGAGAGACAGAGAGAGAGAGAGAGAGAGAGACAGAGAGAGAGAGAGAGAGAGAGAGAGAGAGACGGAGACAGAGAGACAGAGACAGAGAGAGACGGAGAGAGAGAGACAGAGGGAGAGAGAGAGAGAGAGACAGAGAGAGAGAGAGAGAGAGAGACAGAGACAGAGAGAGACAGAGAGAGACGGAGAGAGAGAGAGAGAGAGAGAGAGAGATGGAGAGAGAGAGAGACAGAGAGAGACGGAGAGAATAACAAGAACAACATCAACAAGGAGCGTCACAGTCCTGACCTCACCTCTGTACCTTAAGTTTTCTTAAACTGTTTTAATCATATCTATAATAGTTATATATATAATCTTCATCTGCACTATTCCACAAATTCACACCACAAACTAAAATACACATTTCTTTTGTTGTTCTCTGTCAAGAAGTAAAGTGTTTCTTGGTACATATTTTGACAACACCAGCCAGTCAGATGGGCAGGAGTGCATGCACAGCTGAGGCTCTTCATTTAGCTTTTAGGAGGAGGATACTCGCACATATTATACAGCAGAATAAAGACACGCATACAGTGAATAAAAGATACGGGCAGATATTTGGTTTGGGGCAAAATCTTGGCGCTGCACGGTCATGAATCACCTAGAGAACCTATGGAGGGGGCAGAACAGAGAACTGGCTGGTGGGAGAACTACCGGTGCGCAAGAAAAATGAGAAAAATATTAAATTGCCGGTAGTGCGCACTGAATTCATCGCAGTTTGTGACAGGCTGTTGTTTCAGGACCATGGACAGCGCTGTAGGGGCACGTAGGGGATTTGTGCGCTGTAACAGTTGTTTCTACGCGCCTACCTCTGCTGATCTGAAAGAATCAATTATAAATTCCAGATATATCTATCGCTCTGCATCTACGTTCTTTTGCGGGTGCTCTGATTAATACATGTAATATTTTATTTTATTTTTTACAGTAGCCTTATATGTTGTTGTTACAGGCTGCATCTACCAATCTATCGTCATCTACGTAAATGAAAAATAATAGCGCTGCACAGCAAACTCAGAAGCTTCAATCATAATGTTGGCTTTTGAACATTAAAAATATATTGATAAGTAACAGAAACATTGTGTTCAATAGTCCGACTTCTATCTAAAACAGGCACTAAGTGAACGATGCAGCACCCAGTCCAAGTCTCTGACAAATTCCCAAGTCAAAAAGTCAAAATTTGTTGATAAACGATGCAATCATTTCCAAAATTCACCACATGTTTTGATCGAATGAAATATTCTGCTTCACTCCATATGTTGGAGTTTCGCCTTTCGAAAACAACATTGTCACTGAGGTCAAACACCTGTTTGCTCTACGATGAAAGCGCTCTGACGAAGTGACGTTCAAATCCAACTGTGCGCATTTCCAGTGTAGACTCTCGTCTTTCCATATGGAACGAAGAGCTTTGCTGGCATATTTATGTAAAAAGACAAATACGAGTTTTGCTTTTTTTGCCCACCTGGACCGATGATTGTTTTACACAAATCTACATCTGTAAACGTACATCTGTGCTGGCATTACGTCCCATGCTATTCTTTAAATTAAAGTAGATAGAAGTGAAATGTGTAGATATGTGGGAGAACTATTGCTCCTTGCTGCTTGTACGCTACAGATCCACAGCTGTGGTCACTGCAGAGGACCCAGATTTGTTTCTGCACACTTGCAGAACTGCTGCTGCACCACGTGCCTGTTTGATCAAGAGGTGTACTGGTTTCTGCTCCTCTGTAGTCGAATGTATTCTGGTTTCTCAGTATCTAATACATAAAACAATGTACTGCTGTTCTGTTGTGAGAATGAGATGATCCACAGTGTGTTTACATTTACAAAGTGTCCCACTGGACTTGTATTTACCGTTCTCCCTCTGTTCTGTCACCAGGTGGAAATCCCAGCATCAGCGCCTGTCTTGTGGACGAGCGGTGCCTCCTCTTTGCTCTCTACCGGGGACAGAAGGGTTAATGCATGCTGCAGCATCTTATTGCCCTGTTAGAAGCTTTTAAATCAACAGGATGTGGCTCACACAGGAAGTGGTCAGCCTAATGGGAAGCTGTTGCAAGTGGTGAAGCAAACTTAACAGTGTTGCAGGAGTCTAATTTGAAGTAACTGTCTAACTGCTTTTTGCTTGCTCAGAAGATATTGAACTATTTATTGATTGTAAATATGTTGATCAGTTTAAGATTGTTGACACAGATTTTATTTATTTAACTTAAAGTCCAATGTTGTCTTATCACTGCTCTGCCAGTGTGTGTTGTTCAGTTCGAATCTCCGTTTGTCCCGAGCTCCATCGGTACGGTGGCGGCAGCATTGCTCACATACTTCGCTCTCCCACCGGCTCTGCAGCCCCCAGCTCAGGACAGCACCCCCCCCCCCCTCCTCCTCCTCCTCCTCCTCCTCCTCCTCCTCCTCCTCCTCCTCCTCCTCCTCCTCTCTCTCTGCAGCTAAAATCCTCCAGGATCCCCAGAGCCGCAGCAGGCTTGAACAAACTCATTCAGTCTGTGGCGTTTTCACTGTTTAACTACAGGCAGCTACCAGTGTTAATCATTCCTAAGCTGATAAAAGAAAAGTGCTATTTTCTTGCCACTGGCAGGGATGACCTCCTATATAAATAAATATGCAAAGAATTAAAGCCATGTGTTTGCTCCACTCTTGGGGACACTCATCTTAAATTAGTTTTGGAGCAATAGATTGTAATTACCTTCCCTTTACGCTCTCTGAGAAAGAGTTGACACTTCATCTTCTTTATAGGAATCCTCACTTGTACTACGGTACAGTGCAGTGTGTGAATTCTTGATGGCGGTTGTTTCCTGGTGTAATGTTTGCTTTGGGTGGAGCTATGTACTGGAACAAGATATGGACATGTTACATGCTGTAATATGAATCAGCTTAGTCAGTCTACCTCTTGAAGAGTTTTTGGAAACTTCTCGCCGTGTGTTGTTCTTTTAAACCAGGCCTCGGCTGTTACACCGATGCATTTATAATGCCATGGTACAATAAATATAATATAAAACATTTGGTGGTTTTGTGCACTTTCTCACATGCCAAACAACTACTAACCTGTGAACCGTTCTCACCAGGCGAATGGCCGTCAACCTGCCCTTCTTTGTAGCGACTGATAGCAGGAGCGCAGAAGAATAAATTAGTGGTTTTATTCTAAACCTGAAGGCGAATCATCAACAGCATTAATCATCAGGAACCTGAGGCTGTGTGGGTGTACGGAACTCTAATCAGGGACTTTTTTTTAAATCTTTAAATGATTCATTCAGCAGGGTAATAATTTGCAGTCTCACACTCTAATCCTGAACTTCCTGAAGTGAGATCAACGAGGTCCTTCAAAAATGTAAAAGATCCCTGAGATATCATGGAAAGTTTAATTTCAAAATTCATCCATTAACTCTGAGCAATTCCATCTTTCCAGGCCTGTTCAGTGGGATCCTAGTTCTCTAAATGATCCAACAGTACCGTGGGTTTTTATTGGCGAATAAATAAACTAATATAATTATTGTTTTGTGACATGACACTGTGTGGTTATTGCAATATTGCTTTCCCATTTCACCCACACATTGCTGAGGATTTCTACACGGGCATCACATCACCCCTATGTTGTAGTAGTTTCACCCACTACTGCCCAGGTTTCCCTTTCCCCTCACTATGACCTTGTTTCACATGAACAAAAAAAAACGTCTGTCGAAAGGTACTCGAACTAATTTAGCATTGAGCGTCAAAAGACACTGGATTCTACAATTCCCATAATAAAGCTCAATAGCGTCTTTCACCTCACCCACAGCTGTCGGAGAGGAGATGCAGACACAGAGGACAGTTCACGTTGTTGGACTGATTGCAGATGAATCTTCATAATATGCATGAGTAATGAACGTCCACCAAGACAGAATTAAAACTATGCAAAGAACGTCACAAATAATGTCAGCTAGGTTTAAATACTAAACACCTCGTCAATGTTACAGAGACGACATCCCTTATTTCAGCTTATTACTCTTAACAATATGGTATAAATGTAATGTGGACAGCAATGGCTAATAATAACGTCCAACACTCCCTGCCTGGTAAATCCCCACAAATGCTATGTGTGTGTGTGTGTGTGTGTGTGTGTAGTTTTTGAACATCATATTTATATAAACAATATTCTTAACACATTGCTGAGCCATCTGTTCTAACAGTAAGACCGAGATGTGCATATTGTTAGTTTGCTGCAGCGTGTCACCCACCCACGAAATTGACAACAGATGGAAAACCATAACTTCATTTTTTTTCTTCTTCACACATTCAAACAGCATTTATGAAAATGTTTTAAAGAACGTAGTGTGTGAAATGTGAAACAGAGTGCAGTGGGCTTTCACAGCTTACAGTACTGCAGGGTTGCAAGCCATTGTGCAGTTGGGCGTGAGGCAGCCGAAGCAGGTGGATCTTGTACCTCAACCTCCACCATCAGGTAATGATAAAACACAATATGTTAGCTTAACCTCTGACACAAGCAAACCACACACCAGTAGTCAGACCGATACTAGTTTACTAATGTGGTATAATATAAGGGGACAAAATAATAAGGAATGTTTGAAAAAACACTTCTCACTCTGAAATAAATAAACATTTTATCTTCTTCTTTGATAAACAACGAACCTGTCGTCCAACAGAACCCGTGCCCCGCTACAGTCATGTCGCGCGTGCCTCTACGTGTGCGTGCGCGTGCGTTTTTGTGTGCGAACAGACCGCCGTTTCCACACTCGCGAGTATGAACTGATTGAACCCATCTGCTCGCGGTGGTAAGAACAAAAAAAATGTGCCAGGCTTGCAGCATCGCGCGGACGTCATGGCAACCTGTGGGGAGGCAGCAGGGGCGGCGCAGACTCTGTGCGCGTGTGTGCACGTGTGAGCTGTCTGGTGGCGTGTTGTCGTCGGTAGGCTACTCGAGATCTGAGCAGGACGATCAGAGGGGAGCAGTGCAGCAGCAGAAGCGGGTTGGAGGCTGGTAGGATGTTGCGTCTGAGCTGCCGATTGGGCTGATCAGAGCCGGAGCACACGATGCAGTGACAGTCTACAGGAAGACACGGGCGCACGCTCACACACACACGCGCTCACACACTGAGGGAGAGGGAGGGAGGGAGAGTAACACACGGATGCGCACGAGAAATGATCCTCTCCTAGACTATGGCACCGTCGGGCTCGCGTAGTATCAAGAAGGGCTGTCAGAGAGTTTTGTACTGGATCCCGGTCCTCTTCATCGCCCTCATAGTGGCGTGGTCATACTACGCCTATGTGTTGCAGCTTTGCATAGGTAAGAGACCAGCTGTCTGGGTAGTATGAGAGGTGTGTGTGTGTGTGTGTGTGTGTGTGTGAGGGGGAATGCCTCTGACTGGTGTGTGTGTGTGTTTTTTTTGGTGATGGGTTGGAGAGACATTTGTGTTTAAGTAGTTTGTGGTCCAGGCAGATTTTATTTTGGGGTGCAGAAGCATGTTGTTTATGCAGTGTGTGGACAGTGTGTCAGTCACATGACCACAACAGTTCAAGCAGGAATTTTCAGGCATATTGTTAAAAGGATGTGACGGTGATGTGTCTTTGCATGAAACAACTCAAGTTCAGTGTATTCATCCCACAGACAGAATTGGAAATATGTTGGACAACCTGCTCTTATTGTGAAGAAGCTGCTGCACAGAATAGGATCAGGTCCACGAGACTCATTATCTGTAGTACACTACCACTCTATCAGCACCATCTTAAAGACTTACTGTAAGAGCTTTGGGCTCATGTCGTTGCCGAGCTTCATTATCTGAAATGATATCCTCCACCACAACACCGCCAGCATTATCTTTTGGCAAGAAGTCCGACAGTAATGGCTTTTGGAGTCAGGCCCGCCTGCTTCCTTTCTCGCTTCCTGCGGCTGCCGAGCGTCGGATGGTGCGGCTACAGACAGCGAGCCTTCTGTGTGAACGGTGAACACAGAGCTGACCTGGATAGTGAGCAATGGTTTCTTGGATGTCTCAGAGGACTCTCAGCAGCCTACTCATGTGCTCTATTTGGCAGACCACGAAGCAGATCTCCTCTGTCAAAAACAAGGGGGATGAAATGGAGACGGTTTAATGAGACCAAACAGAGGAAAACACAGGGAGGGAGGGGTTGTTCCTCGGTCTGATCTTCTCCAAATAGAGCCAGGCATGCTATCCAGCTGTAACAGAAAGGGTTCACCTTTATGCTCGTCTTTCTACCTGATCAGTGAGACTCAATGAGTATCATGGTGCCATGCTGAAATTGCATGGCACCCCATGTTGGCTTGTTAGTACCATGGATGGATTACTGAACGGGCTTGATGTCAAACAACCACAAAGAGGCGCAAAACAAGGATCCAGAAATGATTAAACAGATCAAAACAACCACCAATAGAGACACAAAACCACCACAGAGAGGTAAAAGATGACCACAAAGCGATGCAAACAACAAGGAGAACGTCTTGCAGCATTGTAGGAGTGGTTGGGGTCTAATCTTATCATCATCCATCCATGGCTGTAGGCTATTTGGAGCTAATATAATCAACAACAGCTGTTTCTAGATATTATTTCATCCTAGTATGTCTAAAGTTGTTTATTTGGCATGAATTCATTGCGATGAATAAGCAATGTAGCTATTAATAATGTAGTGTGTTACTGCCAAGAACCAACGCCTCCCCCACGCTTCTCAGCCCGCCCCTGCTCACCAGAGAGGGCAGCAGCCTCTGACCCAGGACCAATGTCTTCTCGAGTTACAGGACGCCATGTGTCTGTTATGAGCTATTGAGTCATCCTTCAGCACTGCAGGGCGACAGAAAAGCAAAGTCACCCTTTCATCATCAGGCTGTTTTTTTTTTTAAACCGTCTTGTTTTTGCATCCAGCAGAACAAGAGCGACATTGTGATGCACACGCGTCACATGGGGCGGACGGATGAAAACAGCAGCAGCGGGGCAGGACGGCGTGTGCTCCGCGGACACACACAGAGACAGTTGTGTGAAAGTCTCATCAGCTCACAGCTCCAGTTGGGCGGCTGAGTTAATCCCATTGTCTGGTTTACATAATTCACCCCGAGCGACCTGCGGTTGACCCACTTTCTTTTAAAGCACCGAACGTCAGCCTTTGAACAGTTGGTCCTTTTTCTCCAAGGCTGTTAAAAATATGAAATCAGGCGGTCGTTGACTTCGCCCGTGCATCGTGGGAAGATTGACCTCTTTGTAGCAAAAATGCAAAGAGGAGAAGAGACAGAGAGGACTGTGTAGCCGTAACGCTCTCATAGACACATTGATATACATCCCTGCTCGTGCTCTTAATCACACATACACGGTCTGCTTCTCTGTCAGACTCGGGGGCTTTCAAAGCTGGCAAGGCGGCATGCACATGGTTTTTGGCTGCGTGCCTCGATCCGGCATCTTGGCTCACCTTTCATCGGTTTCTGCTTTGTGCATATGTGTGTGTGTGTGTGTGTGTGTGTGTGTGTGTACTGCTTCACAGGCTAACTGCTGAAGATGGATGATTCACTATGCTCAGCTAATCATTGCTTAGATATTGGGACACAAAACAGTGTCAGCTAATATCTAGCAACAGGTTATATTTGTCTCTTTTTTATCTTTGAGTCCAGATTTTTGGGTGTATGTGTGTGTGTGTGTGTGCAGGATGCTCCTGTTGTTTATCAATGCTTTATGATAATGCACAGCAATGCTTATCTACGTGAGAGCAAGAATGAGTCGAACTGTCCGACTGGGAGTGTGCTGTACATTGACTTTATGTCTGGTGTGGTATTAAGGATTCACAGATTCAGCACTCTTCAGTTCTGCTGATTTGGAGTCAGGCCAACATGTGTCACGTAAGGTGCCCGTGTGGATCTGGTGCTGTGTGGAGGATCTAAAAACACAAATGAAACTTGAGCTTTCCCCACGTTGACCGACACGTCTGGGTGTTAAGTGCTTTGTCTTTCACCAACCTGACTGCGTCTTCTCGCTTTTCTTTCCTCAGAGTCTATCGAGCACACAGCAGAGAAGGGTAAGTGTTCCGTAGTGCTGTTTGACATCGAGAGGAATCACAAGCGTCTTCAGCTGGTTATTCACATTCAGTGACGCTGCAAACTGTGAGTAAACGGTTAAGTGCACCCGACTCATGATGGATGACGACGGCCTGTTTCTGTTTCTCTGCCTCCAGTGATCTACTTGCTGGTGTATCATGTCATCTTCATCATGTTCGTGTGGGCGTACTGGCAGACCATCTTCACCAGGCCCATGAACCCCCTGAAGGAGGTGAGTGTGTCCGTCTGCGACGCAGCATTTCTTCCTCCATCGGGGAGGATGAGGCATAGCGGGGAAGTGCAGATGTAGGTTACTGCCTCCCCGTGTGATTTAGACTAATAACACGTTCCAGTGGAAGTGCCTGGAGCTGCACAGTAATGGCTCTGATCCTGACCACAGCACATGCATCTGACAGAGGACACTCAGACAAATGCCCCCTTTGCATTTCGGCTTTAACCGAGGCGTGCAATCGCCCCATATGAAAGCTTCTCCTCGCGAGATGTTATCGTCGGATCACATGAGGTTTGGAGATAGTGATAAAAGTCATACTTCAACGTGTCCTCCTGCGCTGTTCGTCATCGTCAGAGTTATTTCTGTTTCCAGTGTTCAATCACAAACCGTCGGAGTGGCTGAGAGGAATATCTCAGCGCTGTGCTGCTTTGCCTGCCGGGGCAGAAAGAACCAAAACAAATGGAAGATACAGAAATCCGCTGCCTACTGAGCTGCGGCTTCACAGCGACAGACATCACTGCATTACTGAAACTAACACGGCTTGTAGACAAAGGCCTTGACTCTGTCAGGATGCCACTGCTTGCAGATTGAGCTTTCGGTATATATCACGGTTGTTGTTTGTCTTTCCCTCTGTGTTCGGCCCTTCACACAGTTTCACCTGTCCTGCTCTGACAAAGAGCTGCTGGAGCGTGAAGACCGGGGGGAGTCTCAGCAGGAGATCTTCAGGAGGATAGCCAGGGACCTGCCCATCTACACCCGCACCAACTCTGGAGGTACAGTGCAGCACACACGGGAGTCACATCGTCACGTCTGTGGTCAAGTGTTGGAGCCGTGTGACTGAATTGGCTGTGTCTCCCCAGCAATCCGTTTCTGTGACCGCTGCCAGCTGCTGAAGCCTGATCGATGTCACCATTGTTCAGTCTGTGACAAGTAAGGCGCTCTATAGAGAACAGACATGCATTGAATTCTGGCAGGCAGCAGTAAGATTCAATTACACTGACGTCTGACCCTGCTGTGTTACAGATGCATCCTGAAGATGGATCACCACTGCCCATGGTGCGTAGCGGCAATAGGGGTTTTTAAACAAATATCAGTGACACTGCACTCACACGGTGTTGTTAGTTTATCATTTCCTTTTTTATTACAGCCCCCACAGGCTTCTTGGTGTCATTATTCCAGTTAACAGGACTCATAAACACACATCACATTGGAGGCACAAAGAGCTTGTTTCACTGCAACCTCTCATTCAGCCAGGTGACACATTCTGGCAGCAGAGGGAGACAAAACAAATCTGATTCCAGCCGGCGTTGTTTTTTTTGCCAAACGTGACCGGTTTGTCTGCAACGATAATGTGTGGGAGAAAATCACGAAAGAGTCGGAAAGTGCCGGTGTCCAAAACTGGTCCCTGATTGGCTGAGAATACCAGGTCCTCTGATAATGCACATGAAACAAACCTGTTGACAAGAGGGGTTTCTTGTGAAGATCCGCCAAACATTTGTGATGCATTTACCTGCTTTTCAGCCCAAAGCAGGTTGGAAAATGGGTTGTTCAAAAATAATTAGAAAAAGTCCCGAATAGTTGTGTGCACCAATATTTACTGCTCTTCTGCTCAAATGTTTGAAATAACCTCTTCACCTCTTGCATCTCTGCACTCAGTAAAGATTTGAACGCGTACTAATGAGGACACTCCCACACTGACCTTGTCTCAGGGTCAACAACTGCGTGGGATTCTCCAACTACAAGTTTTTCATGCTGTTCTTGGCGTATTCGCTGCTCTACTGCCTTTTTATAACTGCTACAGATCTTCAGTACTTCGTTAAGTTTTGGCTGGTAAGTACGGCTTGACCAGCAGAACACGAATCATTCATTATATTGTGTGGTTATTTTGGGGGGGGGGGATAGCACAAAATACATCCAATTATAAATCTGAATGGACTTTTGAAAACCTGCATTCTGTGGTATTTGATTGGTGTTTTCACAAGGCTGGAGGTAGAGCACATTTCCGTCTGAAGGAATACCTGGTATGAACCAACCGACTGCTGTAGAAACTGCTTCATAAGTTCCATAGAACTCTAGTAGAACAGAAATCTCTCAGATCCCGCTCAGTCTCGGAGTGTCTTGGTGTCCACTCTGTTTTCAGTTGTGTTGAATGTCTGGTTGCTGTCCCCCCCCCCCTCAGAACGGCCTCCCAGACACTCAGGCCAAGTTCCACATCCTGTTCCTCTTCTTCTCGGCCTCCATGTTCTCAGTCAGCCTGGCTGCACTTTTAATCTATCACTGCTGGCTGGTCTGCAAGAACAGATCCACCCTCGGTAGGTGGCGTGCACGTCATGTATGTGTGTGTTCTGTTTGTGGATGCAGTGATTATTACACATCCTCTGTTGTACAGCTGCTGGGTGGTGTGTATATATATATGTAGTCTCAGTCTGCTACCAGTGTCGTCTTCGCTCTAACGAAGGCTGCTTCGTTGCATTTTCCCCACCATCAGTCACCGCCGTCCTCATCAGCGCGGTGATTTGATGAGCCGCTCTGGGCCGTTATCAGACGGAGCAGTTTCTCATTATGCGTGCACAGTGGCACACTTTGTTGGCGCGTCGCGGAGACTGGATTATCCAGGAGTATGTTACAGTGTAATGCAAAGACACAAGGCTCAGAGTGGTAAGCAGCTTAGTAACAGACACTGCTAGGAAGAGAAGTCACACATGGCGGCACGGTCTCAGATCTGCTTCTCCTGCGCAACAAAGACACTTTTCATTCAGAGTTGTTCCACCGACGCAGCCGTGCAGCGGGAGTCGTTCGTGTGCTGTGTGAATGAGCTCCTGCTAATAGTCTGAATAATAGATTGTATAGAGACGGAGTGGGAGGGCTGCATTTATTCCTCTTCACTGACTCTTCTTCTCCACGTGTGTCCTCTCAGAGGCTGTGCGTGCTCCGGTGTTCCGCCACGGCACCGATAAGAGCGGCTTCAGTCTGGGCTTCAGTAAGAACGTCCGCCAGGTCTTTGGGGATGAAGTTAAATACTGGCCTGTTCCTGTTTTCTCCGGGTAAGTTCTTATGGGCATTTGTCAAAGGCATTCAGAAGAAAATGTCTGCAAAGACTCAAGGAGGGCAAACTAAAGAGAATCAGATAACACAAGTCTGTGTGTTCATTATTTAGAATTTGCCCCGTCGGCTTGTTTGAGAGTTTAGGAGCCCCGATCATCTGTCATTTTGAGTCTAGACTGAAGGACGAGAGACTTCAGGTTCGGTTTCAAGAACCACAACTCAGTGCAACTGCTGACTAAAGATGAGATCAGTGAAGCTTATAGGTTATATATCATATGTTAAAAATCTAATGCTGAAGTGTTCTAAAGCCTCAATTGCATCTTTAACTAGACAGGTGCACCCCCCCCCCCCCCCAATCGAGACGCTATTCGACTGTGAAGCGTCGTGAAAACACACTTAATTCAAACTTAAAAACAAGCGGCAATGTATGCAGACAATCGACTCCAAGTAATTGTATCAGACACGTCATACGCCAATCTTGCCAACAACTACATTAGACTCACCAAGCTGTATACCCGCTAGCTGGTAGCTCCGTTAGCTGTTAGCCAAACACATCACAGACTATTATCCCCACGCTGTAGTCGGCTGGGGGTCGGTGATGCAAATATGTGCCAGCTGTGTTATCTGGTTGGGAGTAGTGAGTGAGGAGTCAGCAGGCAGTCGATGGCAGTATAAAACAGGAGATAAAAGGTGTTTTGACAAAGTCTGAGACACCGCAACCACGAGAGATCCTTTAGCATGCAGCCATAACTGGCCACCCAAAATATGATGCAGTTTGCTGCAACAGAATGCAAGATCAGCCGTGGACAGACAGATGGGGCACACTCACAGACGCACTCACGCCAGCGATCGCATGATCCACCCGGCAGAGATCACTATAACTGCCAATCAGCATCAATATTCACAGCAAAGGTCCACATTGTCTTCACAAAATGCTTCTGTAGTTCAAACAATCTTACTCTGGATGTCAGAGAAGTTCTGAATGAATGAAGCCACTCAGGGGTTACAGAGCGCCGCCACTTAGTTTGAAACAAAATGGTTCAAAAGAGGGTTTAAGTCCCCGAGGAGACGAGCGAGCATCGGCTTCAGTAAACAACAACATCACCACGGCAATCACAGTCCAATTATTAAAACATAAACACACATTTTCTAATGTTGGAACAAAACACTGTTGATGTGAAGAACAAATTTCAGATCCAGATCCAAATATGGCTCTTTATGACTCTTCTCTATTTTGTGATAATAAACTATGTATATACTATGATTTAGCATTTAGCATTATCCCATAATTGCCACTGGTAGACTCACTTTAAATATATCATTTCCACATACATAAAATAAAATACACGATGATTGATTCTATTGATGCTCATAAATATCACCTTCACAGAATTATTCTGTTATTTTTCTTTTCCCGTTGGCTTTCCAGGTTAGGTGACGGGTGCTCGTTCCCAACCTGTCTGGTGAATCTGGACCCGGAGCGGCCCTCGCCATCGCCCGCTGGCTCCAACCCTGCCAACAAGAGGTGAGTAAGACATGAAGGGAACAACAGTAAAGGACAGAGCTGCACACCTGCTAGCCAGAGTGGTTTATTAACCCTGTGAGTTTAATGATGCAGGAGAATCACCTTGCGGCAGTTATGGCCTTGCAGATTTAAATTAATCAGTCGGATCAGATTTAGGACGAATTTATTCAAAGGAGGAAGTGGGCCCAGAAATCATCCCTGCTTAAGTGTACCTGTGTGTTTCCAGTGCAGCAGAAGGCCGCCAGTTCCCCTCCAGGCCCCTGACGGAGTCTCAGAGTCGACTGCTCACCAGCACCCCCTCCTGGTCAGAGAGTGACAGTGCAACAGACAGGAAGTGTAAGATAGTGTGCTTATACTCCTTATAATGGGGTTCTATAGCCGCTTGCTTACATATTTTTTTTGTATTTTAAATTATTATTAAATCTGATGACTTAAAAGTGACATTATGCTCATTTATTCATACTTTTTTGTTTCGAGTTTCTTCAAAAGCATGTTTACATGCTTTAATGTTCAAAAAACATATTATTTCTCTCAAACTGTCTGTCTGAACATGTATCCACCCTCTCCCTGAAATGCTCAGTTTCAACAGGCTTGGTTCCATCTTTACTTCCTGTCAGCTGATGTCATTCACACACGGACATAAACTGGGACACATTTAGAATGTTTCCGTTTCAAACTGTGGCCTCTACATTGAATAGTTGTGGACCTGCTTTATAATAAAAAATTAAAAAAATGAACATCTCACTTTATCCAATATGGGACCTTTATATGGGAAATGACATGTGCTTGTTCAGGTGCCAGCAACTCGGGGATGACCATAGAAAATGAGGCGTAACCGGTCAGAGATAGAGGAGACACCTTCCACCAGAAGAAAAGTGAGTTTACAGTCATGTAGAAGCTATCCACATACATCAGGATAAAAAGTCAACATCTGTTACATGTGTGTGTCATCCTACAGGCCCCCCTTCCTCGGTATTTCAACGTGACGTGGTGGTGACAGCGTCGATATTTGTCCGTACCGCACCCTGCTCCGGAGAGCTTTACCTGACTGACATCTCCTACAAAGCAGAGGAAGAAAAACAATCATCAGTATTACTCTTATTGCTGTCAGCAACCACCTCTGCTGCCATCTGATAGTATTTGGGCTCCAGAAGATGATCCCGTTTCCTTTTGTTTGTACAGGAGGAAGCACGTGCAGCAATGGAAGGGACTGTTTTGCACTTCGCATACTAGGAGATCAAATCTGAGCTGCTTTCGTGTTACGATCATGTAACAAACTCTCAGAATGATTTACACGATTTCTTGTTTGTTTTTTTGCGGCTTAGCGCATTAATAAATGGTGTTATAAGTTTGCCAAATGTTTGCACATCCAGTATAGATTAGTCGTGGTGATAATGTGATGTAACTGATATTTCTTTAGCCATTTTCGTTTTTCCAGTGAAGGGTTTAGTTTTCCTTCCCTCATCCACCATGTTGAGTGTCGTGGAAGTTGAACCGATGCATGCTCTCATCTCAGGACGTCAACACAAACACACCTTGTTGTCGTGAACTGTACCTCGAGATGTTCTCCCCTTTGCTTGGATGAAGAAAAACAAACAAACAAGTGTCGTGATTCGTAATCCCATTTGAATAAGGGCTCTTCTGATATAGCATGAGTGAGGATGTTGCCGTCACACTGAAACACCTGAAAGCTGGTGCTGCCAAATATCTAAAGCGCTGTCTGGTGGCCTACAGTACACAAGCAAACAGCTTCCCGACCGTCTCTGGAGGAGCCTCAGAGCAACGCTGCAGATGTGCTCCCCATCAAACAGCAGACACGGTCCAGTGGTTTTCTAACTCGCAACACAAAGTTGTGGATCCACCGCAGAGGGAAAACAGCTACAGCTGCTTTGAACGGTATATTGTCAACCGTCACTGACAATTACTTGGTAGAATGTATGCTTGTTTAAAAAAACAAACAAAAAAAAGCTTCATCGGGACACCCAGTGTCAATCTCTATTTTTCTATTCTTCTGTCTGTGTGAGGCGATGTACTGTACAGTTGTGCTGCCTTATAAGAATAAAATGAGCTCATCTTCAACGCTTTGAGTCATTAAAGGGATGCGACGGTCATGTTATGGTAGAAAAGTTTCAAGCCTTTATTTACAAAGTCATCTAAAAACAATCCTCTTGTATTTTGCATATTCTTCTTTGACTCCGTTAGTGTGAAAGATGTGCTGCAGAAGGGAAACGTGTTTGCGGCTCAGCGAGGTTAATAAAATCTCGTTGCTGCCATTCAACACACACACACACACACACACACACACACAGCTATGGAAGTTCAGGATACTGCTATCAACAACACGGCATTCATTCAAACACTCGTGCATGCGGATCGTCTACGCAGCATGAATGAACCTTAGAGCGACACAAAGCTAAACTAATTCAGAGGCAAGTGAAAAGAACTCCACAGGAACAAAAAGATGCATGTTCAGGAAAAGTTTTTTGGGGCTTTTATCACAACACTAAAACTCTGCATAACCTCAATTTCAATTAAAAGTCGTTACTCTCAACAGAGTAGTTCAGGGTAACCTCCGCATGTCTTACTGCAGGACAGTCTTTTTAATTGAGTCTTTTTCAAGGTCTGGTGGAGTTGGTTGAAATCATTGCAAGACCACGTAGAGGGCTCCTATGTGCTTGTGTCAAGGAGGGTGTGTACATGCACAAATAATCCTTCAATGAAAACCATGTGCATCTCGTACATGTTGTATATATCCATGTATGCAGTCATTCTCATTATCATGAATACAAACAGTAAAAAAAAGGCAACTAAAAGTAGGTTTTAGTATCCCGTCTACATACCGCATAAGCAGGAAACACCAGCGTAGTTATCTTAAGGCTCATCAGAGGGATTAGAGCGTATTCAGGTCGTTACAAACATCTTTACATGAACGAATGAGGACAAAAGAAGAAATATTCACGTGCGCATCAACACACTGACCGAGAGCTCCCGTTCTCGCTACCAGAACAGGAGATGCGCTGACAGATGGCCAGCGTGCCGACATGCGGCGCCTCGGTGTTGAGCGGAGCATCTGCTCGACGTCAGACCAGCGGCAGGATAAATTAAAGGTTAAAAGAGAAGAACGCAGCTAATATTAAGGCCGAGCGTGCCGGGAGCGCTTCCTGTGCGACGCTCACGATGTGAAACGGGGACCGGAGAGAAGGCAACAAAGACAATGGAAACTTTTGTTCAGCTTTCCATATAAAATCAGGTTGGGGCTTTAAAGTGCAAAACATTTCTACAGAACATTTTCGGAGAACTAAAATCCCTTCTTTTCAATGTTAAATCCAACCGATCCAACCGGACCGTGTACACCGCTTCGTGGGAATACAGGACTGACCTCACACAGCGTTTACCATCACACTCAGTTGTCTAAGGTGAGCAGGGCCTATGAGAAGCAGCTTGTTAAATGATGCGTGTATGCTTTGCGTTCTTCCGTCGTCATCATCGTCCGTTTGACGGAGCTCGGCCTCGGCTCCGCACTGATTGTGCATATGACCCGCGAGGTGGTGGGGTGGGGTTTCGGAGTGATGTCACGACTGCTGCTTGTTGGCCTCCTCTTCGTACGCGTTCCCCGTCCCGTTCTGGACGTACGTGGAGCCGGAGCCCAGCCCATACAAGTGGCCACAGTACTTTGCATCGTCGATGTGATCCTCGAAGAACATCTGTGGGAGAGGTTGAAGAACTACTGAGAACAGACGCGTTCATTTAATATCAATATCAGTAGTAAATGCACAATCGCTTTTTATTTCCCATCCTCTGCCAGCATCATCCTGTCAAATACCGGCATTGGTGAGCTCCTGCTCAGCTATGTGTGGTGGGGATTTATGTGGTGAAGTGACTTGCACAGTGATTAAGATCGAATCCTTTAAACCGGTCAACAGTCTTCTTTTTCTGTCTTTGTCAGCCTTGCAAAGAATTCATTTCAGAAAGTCAGACTTCTGAGTAATGTGCACATTTCAGTGTATAGTTTCTAGTAGAAGAGAGAAACAAGCGAGTGATTTAACAATCCAGTTCAATCGGATGCACTATTAGTCATTGAGGTCACATTTAGAAACATTCAGCTAAATGTTCACTTTTCTGTTCTCAAAATGGGAGAATTCGCTGCTATTTTTATTGTTGTAACCTAAATGTATTTTGGGTTTTGGACTGTCGGCAGAACAATCAAATCAATTACATTGGTTTCGCAACGCGGATCATTTGAACTCATCAGACAGAGAGTTAGTTAAAAATAATGATCCAATCGTTTGCTAATTCTGCTCTGTGTCCCCTGAGGATGGCCCTTTCTCAGCAAACACTCGTCCCTCCATTCAGACGTGGTATATGTAACATTAACGGCTTCATCCATACAGCGTATTGTCATTCAGACACAGGTGACTTGATGTTTCTCACGGCTTCATTCAGGCTCAGGAGTACATTTCTGGAAAAGAGCGACACGCTCACATTTGCCACCTGGTGAAGAAGAAGAAATAGAGGCGCGTTTAAAATGTCACAGCGAGGAAGAAGGATGTTTTCTGATCTCTCTCTCTCTCTCTCCGCTGCAACGCCGACGGATTTTAAAAGATATTTAGCTGTTGAAGCCTTAATGACCGTCGTGGGCGTGAGGGAAGCTCGCCGCCTCTTCTCATAATGAATCCACTAATACACATCCACTATCTCACATCAATTTCATTATTTAACGTCAATAGAGAGTCAATTGTGCTTCTAACATCGACAGTGCACAAACACTGAACAGCAACAAGTTGGGACTCGTTCGTTCTTATTTGCTCACATACAGTGTGTACAACTTGTTGCTGGGTATTCATCCATGCAGTTGACATGAATAAACATTGAAAAATATCAGGAGAGACTGTTTTTTCTTCTTCTTTTTTTTACTTCTTTCGCCACGATCGCATTATGAGAGGAAAACAACTTTTTCTCCACTGATCTGATATGTGAAACATCCTCAAGAACTCTCGCAGTGTTTCGCAGTTAAAGTGATTTTGAGCATAAGAGATGATACCTTGGCTGAAGTGATCACTCTCTCTCTGCGTGTTTTACCTTGTGCTGCTGCTGCCTTTGTCAATCTGAAGCCCTCCCATCAGACCTCGCCAATGTGAAAAACGTGACCACGGTGCTTATTCAGACACCGAGACTCGCGTGTTAAAATGCCCTCAGATTAACGTGACGGGGCGCAGGTCTGAAGTCAGTTTTTCACCACTCATTCACCTCCTCTCTCTGACTTCAGGGCGCCTACCTCTCTCATCTTGAAGAAAGCCATGCCCGTGAGTAGCGAGTCAGAGCCGGCCTGGTGCTGCGGTCCGATCCTCTCCAGCTCCAGTTGCTCAGCTACTTCCTGCAGCCCGCCCTGAAAGCAAAAAAAAAAAAAAAACGCCATCAAGTCACTCGAGAGGCACGCTTCTAGTCAAAGCAAAACTCGCAGCACTCACAGGAGATCACAACAGACATCAAGGTGTGAAGCTTTAAATGAATAAAACAGGAGATACTCTGTGCTACCTGCTGAAATATTTATTGAGGTACCTTCAGGTTTTTACAACTCTTCATGAGGTACTTGACATCATAAATGACTGGAAAGTACAAGCGAAGAATCTCAAAGAAGTCCACCTCCTCCTCAGGCAGGTTAGCGTTGGACAGAATCTTGATCAGGTATCCAAAGTCATAGCCACTACGAAACACATATACACAAACACATGCAAACCTTTTAACTAGCTTTCCTTTTGTTTGGTATTTAAAAGAGAACATAGCAGGAGGCTTCGAGAGATTTCATCACTTTCAATCTGCCATGACACAAAGAGAATTAAAGAGAGGCACACTGTCTTTACCTGCACATGCAACTAAATACACAAACACACTGCTTCTTCCCCCGAGATAGACTTTGTGATTAGCCAAGCATTCTACCAGGCTAAACCAAGATGAACAACATGTTCAGTTTGCCCAATGCGATTAACAGTTAATTCACAATTGAAACCATTGAAAATTAGGATGAGTTCAAGAAATCCGATGATAAAAACAGAACAAAGTAAGGTAAACAGAAGCAACGTGACATGAAAGCCTGCTGGTGAAGGTGTGTTCTAAATACCTGAACGATGACAGTGGCGTTTCAAACCTAAGCTTTGTTTATTTTCCCACGCCTGGTTACCTTTAGCCTCAGTTTGCCATGGAGACACAGTGGGAAACTGAGTATGAAATGAAGATGTTAAGTAGAAAATACTGGGTTAAAAAAAACAAAAACAAAGAGTTGCTATTCACGAGAGACCAATATAAAAAAAACACAAGTGTTCATCGCACTTGAGCAGCAAATTATAGGAAATTTCAACGGGATATTTACTTGTTTTAACGTGTGCGTAGCAAAACGACCACAGTTCTGCGTAACATCTTACTTCTCACTAACACACAAAGACAAAAAACAAACCAAAAGAAATTTTAACTTTTTTTTTTGTTTTTTACACAACACATATCATTAGTAAACATTTAAAAACACAGGAGGACGTCGGCACGCAGACGTGACAGAATATTCCATACATGGAGCAATAACATGCTGTGGTGGTGAGCCAAACAGTAAAATGATGCCGGGGTAAACACAATGTGTTTCTGATTCGTGCACACGGTCCCATAAGTGCTTGTTTATTAACTAACTGACGTGCAAAGAGTGAAAGTAAGAGGAGGTGTACCTGAGTCACACAACTTGTGATTTCTGTAAATACTGTGGGCAAAACGAGTAGGATTCCTGTCGCTATGCAGCTTTCTATAACTGACTGCATTCGAAAAAACAGCAATTAATTGCAAAAGAAAGCTGAATACCTGTGGAAAGACAGCCACCTGACGCCGTCACAGAGCACCACCCCTGACGTCATCAGCAGCTCTGCAAAGTACAGCGTCTCGATGCCTTCGTCCTCGTGCTTCTTGAACTGAATCCCTGAAGTGGTCAGGAGCTCAATGGAGTCCTGCGCGTACATATCTTCTCTGAAGACAAAAGACGTGTCACAGCGTCATCATCTCCACCCGCAGAAGACAGCCGAGTGGGTATGACAGCAGCAAGTAGACGTCGTAAATGTGAAAGTAGTGATTCGCACTGTCTGAGGTGTTGAGCTCAGTCAGTTTTAGCGAAAAAGAGTATGAGAAGTACAAAAGTCATCTTACGTGAGGTTGAACTTAAAATTGAACTGCCACGTTGATGTTCCCGGAGGGTATTCGCCGTGTTCGTTCATAAAAGTGAGGCCCAGCTGGATTATCTTGAGCAAATCCACATTGCAGCGCAGTAGCTGGTACTGATAGTCGGCGTTGCTCCTGAACTCTCCGATTGGTCTGGCTACCACACCTGGGAACTCTGTGTCCTGCAAGGAAGCACAAGACAACAAGCTCTTTATGCAGGACCAGAAACCTGGCTGCGTGAGACCGTCCTCAAGCCTCCGGGAGCATCGCTCACCATAGCGATGTAGTTGTATTTTCGGATGACATGTCGGATCCTCTTCAGCTCCTCCTCCAGGTTGTTGGCCCAAACCTCACATATTTTTTGGTTGTGATCCACAGTAGCAGCGGGCATAGTGCCACTTCATGTGACGAGATAGATGCAAGAAAGGGGAAGAAGAGAGAGACACAGCTGGTTCACAGACCTTCCCAAACACCTGCTGACCTGTGACAGACCAAAGGATGAGAGGTGGCAGGACAAAGGCATGCAGCACACGAACACTGACACATTATTTGATCTAAATAACACGTTATAATATGAATTGCATGAGAAGATACAACCTACTCTGGGGATCAAATCAGAAGTCTCAACATAAGGGAAGCTAGTCTGTGCTTCCTCTCGTCTGGGATACTTCACGTGCACGCACAGACGTGTTACCAGCTGAGTGAGGGTGCGCGGGGCGTGTTTGGCTGGACGCTGTTAACATTAGCTCGTCGCAGGCAGGTTTTCAGCAGCACTTTGGGCTAGCTTGGTTACTTGTAGCAGTTAGCAGCAGGCTCCACACTAAGCTAACATGAGCAGGACTCAGGTGGGGAGGCTGTGTGCAGGCTCACCGCACTTCACAGCTAGCTGGACGGATACATACGAGTGTGTGCGATGCATGAAACAGACTAGTAACTAGAGCGCTGCACACACACATAGACAGACACACACACACACACTCAGCGGCACTTTGATACAGCAAAGCTCACTGCAGCGTCGTGAACTTACCGTGTCCCCAAACCGGGCGTGTGTGTGTTTAAGTGTGTACTATCTGAAAGCTGGTAATTTGTTCTACGCTATTGTTTCGGGGGAGTTTTCCGCTAACTTTTAAATTGTTTATATTCAGCAATGTATCGATGTCAACCCACGGCTGCCATCACAGTTGAGCCTACAACACGACGTCATCACGTAAAACGGAAACGTGCGCCTGCATGTAAGCGCGGCGGAGTGGTCGGCGTCCTATTTGTTCAGTGCTCCCGCTTCAATAACTGAGAAAGAAAACCGTTTGGTAAATATCTAATTTAATGTTTGGACAAGTTACTACACGAAAGACTTAATCAAAATGATTATTTTTCGACTTAAAAAAATTGGACCAGCCATCACCCTGTTATCCCATTTCTTATATTTCACACGCACTGTCCTAACACGGTAAACGTGTTTGACTGGAACTACTTTCTACTGAAAAAGTAATCCTTATGAAAACTATTCAGTGCGTTCTGTAGACCATCCATAGATCTCAAACCCTGAGCAAATAAAACCAAACCTTTCTGCGTTGCGTGACACCACAGGGTATATGTGAGGTCTCTCTTCTTTTCTACTTTGGGTGAACTGAAATGGTCAGCCAGGAAAATAATCACGATGATTGACAATAATGTATTTATTTTAAATGAAAATTGACACAAATTACACAATTTAGCATTTAAACCAGTTCGACAAAAGTTGGCTCTTATTCCACATTGAACACATAAACGCAGCAAAGTAAAGCTCTCTCTTTTAGGTCAGAATTCCTTATGACTGAACATTTTAGTCACTCTCATACAAATAAAAACAACATGCATTGAAGTCGTCAAAAACATATTACATAATACAAAAATATCTTAACATGCTTTGCTTGATAACCTTGCCATTGTTCAATTGCATTATTGGAGTGCAGCTGACGTGTACTACTGTTCTATGTACTGTTTAAATGCTACCTTTACAGTTGAGATGTCAACAATAATCAAAAAGCCAGTCAGTTATCTGCTGCCCAAAGCAGCAGTGCATTTGTGTTCACGTGCTCTCGTCTGCTGGTTCAGTCATCAGTCGTGCCATCGCCTTTTATACCAGCAGAGGCTCGATTCCCTTTGGTAAGATTTTTGATTTGATCGCAAATCTGGTGTTGAACTATTGTGGACAGAAATGTAATAAGTTGCTCGTTCGATAACATTTCAAAGCTTAAACATTGTGACTCAAGTTGAAAAACCACAAGGTGTGTTGAAACACCGCTGCATTGCCATTTGATTGCAGACGGCCTGTGATTGACAAGCAGTGATCATAACACTTTACAGCCAGTATTCTGTACATATTTGTCATATCTTCGTTGATGAGCTACAACTTGAGTCTGCTGTTATCATGTCCACCCCCCCCCCCTTATTATTATTATTATTATTATCATTTTTTTGCCGTCTTTAAGCACAAACAATTCAGCTAAAGTGATGACTATGTATCTTTGGAGCTCTGGTTGTTCATATGTTTACATGATTGTAAAGCAAACTTCTTAATGAATGAAAGTGTGTGGAAGCACACACAGCTAAATGACTCATTATTAACTTGATGTGTTGACACACTTACACTGAAGTGCATTGAATTGTTCATAATTGATCGAAACTCATTCTGAACTTTGGTAAATTTGTTTTTGCTGACGCTTCAAATTGAATTTTGAAGCGTCTCCAACATGAAACAGGTCATTGTGTGTTGTGTAAACTTTCTGTGCACACGCCCAAGGGTTAACTCCGCCTTCAACAACAGACACGACAGTGAGCTTTGCTCCTCACCAGGTTAAGCAAAAGGTGAAATGTGGTCAGCTACAGTAAACAACTATCAACTCGTAATGTGTGTGTGTGGCAACAGGGAGAGTCCACCACAGCACATGTAAACAAAAGGGCAAGTCCCTTGTGTCACCCGATTAACAGTATGTCCAGTGGCACAGTGGACGACTGGTCGCTGCTACACCTTCCATCAAACGCTACATTTGCCTCAGGCAGCCGAGTAGGCGGCCTCATCAGAGTCCGGGTCCCTGGCGCTGTCCTCGCTGAGAGGCGAGTGGCAGCTCACGTCCGCGATCCCCGACTCCTGGTCGCTGCCGTTGGAGAGGTTGCAGTCCTGGGTCAGGAGGACCAGGCTGCCGTCTGGTGCTTTAGGCTGACAGGGGCTGCTGGTGACGAAGCACCCGGTGTAGTCCTGAGGGGTGTTGGCCAGACCCAGGTCACTACCAAGAGCCCGCGCTGTGGGGCTCTTATCGAAGGCGACGGCTTCCTGGACTCCACTCCCCTCCTGCTCCAGCTGAGCAATTTTCTATTGAAAATGAAAGACATGAAGACGACAGTATAGTACACCTTCTATAACCAGAGAAAAAAACCTGCAGTCGATTGTATTTTCTGATAAGAAATGTAGAGTTGATTCCCTTTATAGCCGTGTCCTACCTGTTTGTGTGAAGCCAGCTGCTCCTCCAGCTGCTGCGTCTCCTCCTGGATGGCGCTCAGATAATCCTCGACAGACTGTCGAGGATGCATCCCTTGGTCAAACCGGTTGTACAGCCCTCTCCAAGACCTGTGCGAAGCATTTACCATTCATATGGATTTATTACAAAACTGACTGTTTCAAATACTAGGAAACACATGTGTATACCAGGTTTTTAAAACTACGGATGGGATGGGTTGCTACTGTTTGTCAGGACCTACTTAAAGCAGTAGGGGGCGGTAGAGGGCCGGAGGAGCCCCTGTGTCTGGCTGTGGTCCGGTCGGTACAGAGGGTTGATGTAGTCGGTCTTGTTCTTCCACAGATAACTCCACAAAGAGTGAGTCCTCTCACGCAACCTGTATGAAAGGCAACAGATGAAGGCAACGTGAAAATCAAGATCGATAAAAGAAATGAACTGATTTAGAATAGCCTGTCGCTCTATTTGCATAAAGTCGCCTCCATTTGCATAAACCCAGGGGCATTGCAATAAACCGCCGGCTGTCACTTCCCTTCAGCGGTCAGTCTTCCCTGACAAGATGTCTGCGCTGTGAAAAGGAAAAAGAAACTGCGGGTTTAAATCTCACCCCAGCTCTACCCTCTCCCGCTGGTTGTTGCCAATGAAGTTGCCGTACTGGCAGGAGTAGACGTGGCTGTGAATGGTGATGAGGAACCTCGCGTTGAACTCGAAGGCACAGGGGAACTGCTCCATGAGCTGCCACACGCACTCCAGGAACTGATCGATGACGGGGGACACCTCTTTGGGGTCTCCGACCAGGTGGTTGCATCTGGAGAAGAGGAGAGGACGGTTCGATCACAACCACGAAAAAGATCGGAAAATCAGAGCTGCTATAATAAAAAAAAAAAAAATTATAATATCTTCAGAGTCAAACCTGTGAGAGAACTTGTGTCCAAATGAGACCCAGTCTTTCTCAATGAGAACCTAAAAGAAGAAAAAACACATTCATGTGCTGAAACCGAAGGAGGACCACAGACTCGGTACACTTTCAGCATGTCATGATTAAAAGGTTCAGACAAAGAGCACAGTAAATCCCTGCAGAATGACTGAGCCTCTACTCCCTCTGTGTGGGGTGATTTTTATTTAACTTTAGGCACAATTCCCAAAAGCAGGCTTCTCTATTATAATATTTTCCATCGTGGCTTTCGGTGGATTCCAAGTTTGGCCTGCGCGAATCCTTTCCGATCAAAGAAACAAGTCTTATTAGCCCCCTGCGGACTACTATCAGCTAAACCCGAATGTGACATTCACAATTATACGTAAAAGATGCAACTCTGCACTGCAACTTAAAACACAGAAAAAAGGCAACGGTTGGTTATCTACCATGAGTCCTGTGAGGGTCCTGTAGTGAGGATCCAGCAGCACACAGGCCACTGAACACACCTGGGCAGTGCGGTCCCAACCGTCTGAGCAGTGAACCAGGACACTGACCCCCTCCTCTGCAACAGCCTACACACACACACACACACACACACACACACACACACACACACACACACACACACACACACACACACACACACACACACACACACTCGTAAATAAATAGTCTGTGCAGTGCAACTAAAATACTCTATACTGTAATCAAAGTGTAAATATTAGCATTGCTCGGTGCCAGAATTGTATCCAGAAACTTCCACTTCTTTTTTTTTCCTTCCAGTTGACATAAATGGAGCAGTGAACATACTTCTAAAGTTAGCAACTTTTGGTAAACTTGGTTTTCTGCCAGTTATGCATTAAAACTATTAAAATATACTCACAGAAAAATGTAACTCGGTAATGCTCAGTTTGAACGACACCAACAGCGCCATCGCTTTGAGATGGAATTAACCTCAAAGCCTAAAGGCCAACATGTTAGAGGTGCCCTGTGGAGCTTCTGACCAAGAGCAGGACGATGAGTCCCTGATGTGATGCAAGAGGACGAGGAGTTTATGCCCCTGGTTTCAAGCTTTTCCACTGATCGACGTTGCCAAAAACATAGTAATATGTCCCATAAATGCACACATTGCATTTGAAATATATCTTTAAAATCGCAAACAATAGAATAAACAACACGGCATCGTAGACAGGTGGTTACATCGTGTTGCGTCTCAAGTTCCTCTTATCATGCGTTGTTAGAAGACAGTTGGCTGTTTGATGAATAATTAAAAGCTCTCTGGTAAATGGCAGTTTGGAGAAGAGAAGTTATCAGATCATTTATGTTCACTGATTTGCACCTTTCAGACACTCACTTCCTCCTGTTAGGCTACATACAAATCCTCTCAGTCTGTTGAATTGATCCCTGCCATAGCCAGTCGCCAAATTGAACTGTGTACATTTTTACGTATTCGACCGGTGGAGCATTGTCAAAAGAAGTGCAATGTCGGAGGGGAGTGACCTGATTAACTCATTCTGGGATGCTGTTGAATTGTTTTGTGTTATACTGACGGGCGTCTCTATCATTTTGTCCAGCCCTGTTATACCTGTGAGGGTAGGCTGATGGAGTTATTGCAGGACTGATGTATCAGACGGTATTAGTTTGGCCAGGAGCCCCTAATAACTGGCAACTGAGTGTCACACATACAGGATACAATGCCCCCCCCCCCCCCCACACACACACACACACAAACACACAAACACACACAAACACCAAAGCTAATATTGCGTGGCGCGGCGAGGCAGACAGCAGGGATTAACCTCCAGACTGACCTTAGCAATGAAGATGCCTGCATCCAAAACAGCTTTGATGTGCTTCAGCCAGCCTGAGCTCTCCAGACCTTCCAGGAAGTTGGACATGGAGGGGGAACGCAGCTCACACACTGTAAGCACAACACAGCTGTCTCACCAGCAGGAAACAAGGAGCATACCTGATCACTGGACTTCATTAAACCCCACACTCACTTTCACAGGCGGTTTCTAGGGAATCTGTGCACGGCATGAGAAAATATGGGTCATGCTGTTTCTTTCAAAAACAGATTGGTTCTAGGAATGCCAATGTCCGGACCTGAACAATTAGATGGAAGGGATTGTCGTGCATTTTTCAACAGATATTCATGTTCCCCAGAGGATGGATCCTACTGATTTTAGTGATCCCCTTGACTTTTCCTCTGGACCCATTAGCAGGTCAAACCTTTCACTTGCGGAATATCTACGACATGGATTGGCACAACAGTTTGTACATAGAGTAGATTCATAGTTCCCAGATGATGATCCTAAGGACATTGGAGATAAACTGACTTTTCCTTTACTGACACCATGAGGTTCATTTGTGGTTTTGAGTGAAATGCCTGAGCAACTACATAAAGAATCGCCATGTTATTTAGCGAAGACATCCGTGTTCCCCTCATGATGAACTTCAAGCACTTTGTCGATTCCCTTAACTTCCCACCTCGCGCCATCAACATGTGAATACCTGCAAAACCATCCACATTTACATCAGCCTCAGCTCTACTTTGTGTTTAATGCTAATTAGCTAATGTTAGCATGCTGACACGCTAACAACACTAAAAACGGTGAACGTGGCAAAGATGTACATCAACACGTGATGTTAGCATTGTCAGATAGAAGTTAGCATTTAGCTTAAAGGAACAACTGTTCAGCCTCACATAGACACCAGCAGGGCTGTAGACTGTTTCCTGCATTCCGTTTGTTTATCTTGTAAAACTGAAACCGAAAATTCATTTTTCTTTCCGTCTTCAGGGTTCAACATAAATATTTGCGAGTTGACTGAGGGGCAGAGTGACATGAACCCGTTCCTCCTCAGCTGACATTTCATTCGCTCAATTGCATCACATCATGTTTACAGAACTGTGTGCAAAACATCTGCTCGCTCGTTCAGCAGAGGTGACAACGCATTCTTTCACTGACACTGTATCAGTGTGCTGACCTGTGAGAGAGCGCTCTGGGGCCACTGATAGGAGAGCAAGCAGGTGAATGGGGAGAGACAGCGAGATCCTTCTTGTGGCACTGGCACCTCTGTGTCACTCAGTGTCAGTCTGTGGCACTCAGTGTCAGTCTGTGTCACTCAGCGTCAGTCTGTGGCACTCAGCGTCAGTCTGTGGCACTCAGCGTCAGTCTGTGTCACTCAGCGTCAGTGTGTGGCACTCAGCGTCAGTCTGCGTCACTCTGCGTCACTCTGCGTCAGTCTGTGGCACGCAGCGTCAGTCTGTGTCACTCAGTGTCAGTCTGTGTCACTCAGTGTCAGTCTGTGTCACTCAGCGTCAGTGTGTGGCACTCAGCGTCAGTGTGTGGCACTCAGCGTCAGTCTGCGTCACTCTGTGGCACTCAGCGTCACTCTGTGGCACTCAGCGTCACTCTGCGTCACCCTGCGTCACTCTCTGGCAGCTTGTGTCACTCTGCGTCACTCTGCGTCACTCTCTGGCAGCTTGTGTCACCTACTGACATACATAGACATATAAGCAGAGGAAGAGTGAAGATATTTTCAAACATGTATTTTGGATTGGACATTTTATGGGTTTTAATTTAAATTTTATTTTCTTACATATATATATATATATGTATATATATATATATACACTTTTAAATGATAATAAAACGGATGATTTATTTTCATTATTTTAGCCGATTGTTGTAAATGACTATAAAAGTAATAATTTGGAAAGAGTGTATTATGTTCCATTTTGTTGCAAAACCAGCAAAATCATACTTAAATAAAATGAATGAGAAACAAAAAAGTACAACGTACTTACTCTAAGGATGCATACAGAGAACAGGGGGCTCCGGTGACTCAACTAAAATCATAAAACTGATTTATGGAAGCTGATCTGTCGTAACAACAATGGGTGTTCTCAGGAAATGTGGCTCCGCCCCCTCAGCTCCGCAGCTTCTTGACGGGTGCCGAACTATGCTCGCCTGCCACAGCTGACTCTTTCCGCTGAACTGACACAGACTGCCGCTGAGTGACGCTGAGTGACACAGACTGCCGCTGAGTGACACAGAGGTGCCAGTGCCACAAGAAGGATCTCGGCCCTGCACTGAATGGGCTCATTCAACCTTTTATAACACTAGTAGGGCGGCTTATGCTGCCTCTCTGAAATCTCACTGAAGTGTGCAACCAAGTAGAGAGAGGGAGTCAGGCAGGCTCTGGAGGGCAGTTGCTGGCTCCACTTTCTTTCTTTTTTTTGTGTAAAGACTTCCCCTGTGCTGCCAGGAGGGCAAAGAGTTATCACAACTGAGAGCAGCTATAACTTTACAGACTTGAAATCACATCATTCTCACGCCCTGGGTCTCTCTTTGGGGGATAAGGTCCCAGATTGTCCACTCCGGGAAACCAAAATAGCTCAGAAATAAAATCCAGATGGATTCAAAGTCTTCCTCGGAGCACCCCTGCACAATACCCAGAAACATTTCGTTGTGCAAACACTGATGTGGTGGAACTTTTCTGACACCGCTGTGCCTCCCAAACCGTCTCGACAGTGACTGTACATCATTACAGGAAGGTAATTACCTTCCAGCATCTTTTGTTGGCTGTTTCTCATGACGTGGATGTTCTCGATGCCGATGAACTGGAATTTAATGTTGGAGTAGTTGTCCTCGTTTTCGTAGCCTTTTCCTGCAGCTCGGTTTGCGATTGCATTCAGCTAGAAAGACAATATTAATTAAATTTTATTAAAAAGCTAATAATAATAATAATTTAAAAAAAAGGATGGTTCAACGAGCACATAGCCGGGATGTTTTCAGGGCTTGTGCTGTGAGCACGTCCAGCTGGCAAAACGCACCTGAACACACAGCATAGTACTGTAAGACTGTAAGACTTGTATTTTCACAGGCTGTTCCTTGGGCACAAAGGGGCTCACCTTAGGCCTGGTGTCCACCACATACATGAAGTCGCTGCGGGGATTAGACCTCAAGATGGCCTCCAGCATCTGCTCATCCTCCAGGCAGCGAGCGCTGAAACCAGACAGGGGCTGGCTGCTGCGGCAGATGGTGGCCTGGGAGGAGGCAAGAGTATCACTCAGGCTTCATACGGGGACGTTCACTCGTCTGACATTTTGATTTTAAGTGAATTAATACTTTGGGTCACATTTACAACAAAGGAAATCAAATATGTGAGAATGCGGGTGATTACAAATTCACAGTACTCTTTCTTTCCTCATATCATTTTGTAAATATCCACAAGGGAGATGGCCAGAGACCGTTGTGTGGCTCACGAACCAGAGTGGAGAACGGAGCTCCACACACTGGACCCTCAACCCTGGGAAGCTGACCTCACACACATAAAGCACTCCCAACTGTCCAGGCAAGGATTAATAGAAGGGTCTATGAATGTTGAGGCTTATTCCCTGATTCAGATGCAGACAATAGTAATGATTAACGCTTTGATTTAAAGATAGCACGGACGTCTCCTCATGGGACATTTTTTTTAACTTGACAAAGTCCCCGTTTAAACATCACGGCTACGAATCTCCCTAGTAAGGGACAGGTGCTCTTTCCATTTTGTTTTACTGATGCACGAGTCTCGTACTTTAGTGTTTTTAAATCAGTAAAAACTGAAATGGCAAAAAGAATGGACATCTGTTTTTGCTCTATGTCTTCATTAACACAGAGTCTCATATGGCCCTGTAGCTTGGCTGTGTTGCAGCAGACGTACATTATTAGAAGAAAGCTCTTAACCCGCTTGATCAGTCAGAGGAAATGATACCAAACCAAATGAAGAATCTGGGGCTACTTTGGAGCCATCAGAGCATCTTCAATTGTATTTATTCATTTATTTAAGGCTCAGTACATAATATCTGATACATCCAGCAGCAGTGACTTAATGTTTACTGTGAGGGTTTGCCACATTCAAAACGTTTCAGCTTTCTTTTGTGAAACAAACACTTTTGGCTGCTCTGTGAGGGAGGATGCTGCTGAGGATGACCGCCCAGTGTCACGGTCATTTCGGCCAAAAACAGAAAGCAAAAAAAGAAGTAATCTTACATCATAGCATACGATCTCTTATCTACATTGTCACGTCTGTGACTAAATAACTGCTCTGATAGGCTTACATCTGACAATATTCACACCATTCCTGTGCATTGTCTCAGTGTGTCTTTGTATTAAGATGAGCTGTCACAGGAAGCACGTGGAGAAAAAAATAAAGGGCACATGTATGCAACTTACATGATTTTCTTTGGAGTAGTACACCAGAGTAGGAAATCTGCCTCTGCTCCTGAACTTGGAGCTCCCCACTATGACCGGCGGCGTGGCAGACTGAGGCACGAACAGGTCAGCGGGGTACGTGTCGCTCACCTTTGAAAAGAAAAATTCCATAAGAGAAGGCTTAAGCTTCTGCCGTGGCCATATTAGGATAAAATAGCACAACTGGTCGTAGATGTCGGCTCACTGACCTTAAAGTGTTGGTTGACAGGGGAACGTTTCCACAGGGAGTTTGGGAGTCCCATTCTGCTGTAATCAGCCTTGAGGTCCAGAAAGTCCCATTCCTGCCGTCTCTCCTCCTCATCGACGTTGGGTTTATAGGAGAAGCAATACAGCTCCTCGCAGCGCTCTGCAAGGCACGACAGTGGCTGACAGTCTAGTGTTGCGAAGGCAGAAGAAACGACCAATACCCGACTTTGAGGCGGCCACTGATACAATTAATTGGGAGTAAACATTTCTCTTCTTGCACACTTGAGCAATAGCATCATAAATATGATATTTTCGAAAAACCCAGTTCACCTGGCTGGGAGAGACGCTGCAGGGACAGGTGGACGTCATGGCACTCCCGCTCCCGAGGTACGACAAAGTGAAGAACCTGGAAGTTCTTGCAGTGAATGAGCAGAGAACACCCCGAGGCTGTGGCGGCTTGCTTCTCCACACTGCACACCAAACTGTGAAGCACCTGACGGGATTAATGGAAGGCAAACATGGAGCTTTTAATGATGCATACATTGACTACATCCAAACTAAGCAAAACAAAAACAAACATGTAATGTCAATCAGTAATGGGCCTGGTATGCGAGGCCTTCTGACAACATCTTCCTTAGCATGTACCGTTTGTCCTCACTGATTCATCTCTGGTCCTTCAGTGCGCTGAGCGGTTGCTTACCCAGGTTTCATTGCGCACTCCAGCCTCGTTCTCGACAAAGATGGTGTGCGTGGCTGTCAGGTAGAGGGTGCCCAGCCTACTTCTTCTGGGGGAGACTCTGTCAAGCAGCCTGACATTCTCCACCTGGAGGAGGAAGAGGAAGAACAACCTCAAGCAGCCTCATCCTCAAACACTCATGTGTTAACTGCAGTGATAAGCAAACACACCCCGCCGTCATATGAGGCTGATAGCAGCGGGAGGACCATGACTGCCTACGTGGCCAACACGGCACACACCTTATTAAGCCTGTATTTATCATAATGAATTGTCTGCATTACATCTCTGTAGTCACCGCGAGCGCGTATAACGGTTTGTGTGAGGTGACACTGGAGGCAGAGTGCGGAAATTGGAGCTAATCACTGCAATCACATCCGCGGTTTACCTTTGGTAGTCGGATGTGCTCCATCAGCAAGCTGAGAGATGAGCCGCCGCTTCCTGCGATCACTGAACCTCTCTCGATACAACTACCAACAGCAGCAGCACAACATGTGTACAGTGGTATTACAATATGCTGTCGGTTAGCTTAAATGCTAACGGTTGTACAGTCAGTAGCGCGCAGGTAAACGCTGCCATAATATTGCGGCTGCCTAAAGGTCCACATATGAGCTGCGCCGCTGGGTCCTAAAGCCCGCCCGGGTTAGGCTGTGGCCTGTGCAAAATGTCAAAGGGCGTTTAAGGCCGCTGCTGACCAGAGTTAATGGTTATGTAACTCAAGTGTTTTCTAAAAATAAGTCAATTCAAGACATTTACTGACCTCAAGTCATTTAAGACAAACGCTTCATACTGCACACCTTAACTAAAGTTAATAATAATATATAAAATGTGTTTAATGTAGTGGTTTATTGATAATAAGCTAACCTAATGATGGTGACATTAGCATTGTTCAGGAAAACATGCTCATAGCATACAGAAAGGACAATTTACACCTGTGATGCCAGGTGAATCCGTGAAATGCTATGCATCAGTGTACCCTGTCTGTTCACAGTAACATGGCTGACCAATCCGAAAAAAATGAAAGCTGCTCATGCCCTGTTTTTTCAGTACAGTGAAAACTTTGTTTCTGGAAGACATTAATACAATTACATTTTACTGTTAAAATTCCGTTCTGGAGCACTATGGTATCTGACTGGTCAGCGCATTCTACAGTTGCAACACTCGCCGGTTAGATTCCAGCTGGGGATCTTTATTGCATGTCATCCGTCCCTCTCACTGTACAATAAAGGCAAAAATAAATCATCTTAAACGCTTTCCCGCAACAACATTTCTTGTAAGCTGTCGGCAGGAGACATTCAGAGACACAGCTCTTAGTTTTGAGAAAGTAGTGTAGCTGGCTTAAAATGAGTCTCTCTGTGTTCTTTATTTGCTCTACACTAGTCTGAGAAGGATATAATTTGTGCAACCAGCACTAAATGTTGACGGGGGTGTCACAAAGTAGGCACTTTAAAATGTTATTTAAAGGCTACTGTTATGAGATACAGTGTTGTACATGTTGGCACTGAGCATTAAATAAGTGATTGTCACACTGTTAAACAAAGTGTGAAGCTATTTTAAGAATATATTTGAGTTTATCAAGTTCTCCTGGCGTCTTTGGTTGTTTTGGCAAGTCGTACCACATTTCAAATGTATTTTTATATTCAGCAGTATTTTGCACACCAGTGAGAAGAGGAGCCATCTGTTGCAGGACAGTAGGCAGAAGAAAAACAATACAAGTAGTTAGTTAAACTAAGCAGAAGTGATTGACTTACTGACGCCTCGCGGCCTTGCTGCTCACCCACTCATTCTGCGCTGCATTCATGTATGAGGAACCAAAAAAAGCTTGATTGTCCAATTATTATAAAAAAAACAATTCAGTTCTGATAACATCACACGGATCAGATAACTCAGCAATCATATTATGTGCATTCTACTAATTGAGACAATCCAGCCCAGACGACTGAACTGATTTCCAATTCTTTCATGGTTGGTGTCTGTTTTATGACTGGTACATGTCAAGTAGGTGTAATCGCCTGATATAAGAAGCCGAACCAAGATATGAAATGATAAGGATAGTGCAGGGGGATGGTTTGAAACTAAATATTTATTGAGGGCTGTAAACTTGTGAAATCCCCCAGTTTTACTTTCAGGCACGTTCCTTGTCACTGTGGAATTCATATTTGGAAGTCAGTGTTTCCCGAGGGACTTGGAGTAAAGCCAGACATGGACATCGCAGCTCATATTCAACGGAATCTCTTATTGTAGCCAAATGTCTCAAAGCAAAAGATTGATGGCATTCAATAATACAATACTTTATACTTCTCTGAGATTGTGCCTTGACTCACATCCAAACCTTTGACAAGCGTAGCTTTCTAAATCATTGAAGGTATTTGTATTACATTTGAATTTGATCAAATGTAGTTTTTAATTTTTTTGTTCCACTACATGAAAAACTGCAAGTGCTGTATGTACGAGGCTTGTACACTGACCTAGATAGAGACAGGAAATGACTTTTAGCAGAGAGCGTTAGTCTCCAGTGAGGGTGAATACATCCATAGATAACACTCCACCTTCCTACCAAATAAAAAGAGTATTATGTCAAACTAAGGACGGGTCATGTATTCAGGCTTCATCCCCAGACTGTTCTTAAAATGCAATATGAAGAGACTTTGTGCCATTCTATTAGATTTAACTTGTAAACCATGGCTAATACTGGCCTCCTAAACAAATGTCAAACCTATTTTTTGATTTTACATATTTTTCCAGTGAGCTGCACTGAAACCTGTGTTTTCTGCGCTCCTGTCTTTTATTTGACTTTGGTACATCCACATCAACTCGATACATTCTTGTCAAATCAAAGTCCGAGTATCTCTCTGCGCCAAAGATGCAGTTTTCAGTCTGGAGGTCCCTCTCACTGTCTTTGCCTCTTCTCATGGCTGTCGGCTGCCTTATCAGTAATTGTTCACTCTCACATTTCCTGGCGACACCAGTGTTAACTGGAGCGAACAGTGCACAAGGCAAACACCACTCAATCTGTTGACCATAGCGACGTTTTTGAAGCTGGGTCACTCAGCCATCGGAGGGCAAGTGCATTCAATTGGCTTCACAGAATTAGCGCGTGTCAACAACGAGACACGGCGAGCCAGTGAACTCCTTTCCATCCCTTCCATGGTTACAGTGTCCAGCTGCATGTAGAAAACGCTCACTCCAAAAGCAAGCGTTTTCTGTGGTGCTATCGAATGTCAGTGCAGCTTTTTGGCTGTATTTGTGTTAAATGTGATAAATGTGTTTAGGAACATGTCTTACAGCAGATACATGTGGGTGGGTGTGTTCAAGACAAACAGCCAGTATTAACAGTAGTGTCTCCAGCCTGCCCACCACTAAGGAAAACATTGGCTTTCCCATCAGCATGCAGGTCAGATAATCAACCCTGCAGCCAAGGTTTGGTGGGCGCTGGGCCGTGATATTTGACTGCTTTGGCTGGATGGACAAACTCAGGGAGAGTTGGCTGTTGGCATGCCAGATTGCACTGTTTCTAGCTGCCAGCTGCCACCTTCCCACTGAGGTCTTGAGCTGGTTTGAGCTGGTCTTGGCAGAAATTATCACCACTGCAAACTCAACCTTAGTTATAATTCGCAGGCAGTGTTTGATGGAAAAATGTGCCTTTAAAAAAAAAAAAAAAAATTCCCCCAAGAGCTCAACTGAAGTTGCCGTGGAGATGCCAGGCTCTTGGTGGTGTACCATAGTGAGCTGTGCGTTGTTGAGTTTGTCATGTCCATGGGTCCAATAGCTCAGGGAACATTGAGCAATACCTGTCTTCCATTAGGAGGACTTAACCCCCCCCCCCCTCCCAGGTGCTGTAGCTCGTCCACCCTTCATTGACCAATCAGCACTCATGCTTTTAGCAGCACTACTGTGGACTGCACTGGGTAAACACAAGTGTCTGCCTCAATGTTTGTCAATGCCAGTTGCCTAATCAGCAGCCATATCTATATGTGTCTATATTTCTATATGTGCATTACAAATTACAAATACTACCATCAAGAGTCCTGCCTTGCTCTTATCCATCCCGCTGTGTGTGTGATCTCACGGCGAGAGCTCACAGAGTTTTACTCCCCCAAAACCTCAAGCATGGAGGTGGAACACCCCTCCCACCCTAATCATTCCCCGGGGCCCCCTCCTCCCCTCTTGCCTCCCCTGCTCAGGGGACGTCACTCCACTGGCAGCGGTGGGACTGGAGGCTGGAGCATAGAGGCAAGGCGAGGGCACAGTGTGTGAAGAAACACTGTGGACAGAAAGAACTGCTCTGCTCAGTGTGCATGCCAGCATATGAATAAGTGTTGAGAGCAGCGCGACAGCATAGTTTTTGAGAGGCAGCAGTTCACAGGAGCAGTGGATCTAATTTGACATTTACCTGCACTGGAAGACATGCACTGACAGCCTTTTTTTCTCTGTGTCTAAACCTCAATCACACATCCACACAGTGTCAGTCTGACAAGGTAGGTGCATGTCTCTAATGAAATACAGTGTTGGGTTTTAACAGTCATACTTCTGCAGAAGCTGGGAGTTGTTTGTAAACTGGCAATATTTGCATAGAAATTCAACACCATTATGTTGAGGTCACTGTGCAATGTGAAAACACATGACATGCATGGAATATAGTGCAGGTGATATCTTACCTAAATTACCTCAATTTGTTTTGTAAGTTTTCAAAACTTGATTTTCACGTGCTTAAATCTGATTTTGGTCTTTGCAATCTTCACTTTTTCTTTCACTGTATCCTTGGAGATGCTGCTGTACGGCCCACATTGTAATGTTAATGAGCTGTCACATTCCAAACTCATTTTCCTCCACACTTAAATGGAGATCAAAGCATATTTGGATGGTCGTCAGTGTTAATTCACAGTCAAGATAATCAAAGTTTTGGTTCAAAGCAGAAGCTTAATCTTCAAAAGCAAACTAGAAACTATTGTTTGGAGGGCATTTTGGATTCATGCACATATGTTCGGCAGGATCCCCAATAATCATGCTGATGAAAAGAGACATGTTTAAATAATAGACAATGAAAAACAAAGGCAACTTTGCAGTTCGTCCTTTTTGTCCTTTTTTTCCGTGTAATTAGTAACGACAGACATTGAATGTCTCGTGGTGCATTCACGGTCTCCTTACGGCAGCTCTTTGAGTGCTTAGATCTGCGCCATAATCCCAAACAATGGATTTTAATGGGTCACTTACTGTACGAACTTCACAACTCTTGGCAGCGTTCCTATCATGCACGTCATACTCTAATACAGCGGCCTTCAACGTTTTTCAGGCCAAGGACCCCCAAACTGACAGAGAGATGGAGCAGGGACCCCGACTATATATATTGTATAAAATTGTGTTTGATATTAAACTGGGCCTCGTGCCATGTATAAACATACCTCTTTATTGTGCATTCAATACTAAGCTTTTCAAATAATACACAGGTTCATATATTCATGTTTTTATTTTAAACATGTGCAAGGTACAGTGAGTAGGGAGGCCGTGCCGCTGCCATTCATAAACAGACCTTGTCAGCTGATACCAATGCCGATATCAACATTGTCTGTCAATTGCATGATAATCATGCATACAAGCTATTCAAACTGATGTTTTTATTTTAAACATAAATGTTGAAACGAAAAATGAGTGATGGGCTATTAGTGCCACTGCCATGCAGAAAGATAGCTGTTATCCTGCATACAATACTGAACTATTAAAAGAACGGTCAGATTCATGTTTTTTTGTAAATGCAAAAAATAATATGAAAAATTGTCTAATCAACCAGAAATTTCACGACCCTCCTGCAGAACATCCGCGGACCCCCTAGGGGTCGCGGACCCCCTGTTGAAGACCTCTGCTCTCAAGGCTAACTGTCACTCTCAGCAGTCCCCATCCCACCCTTGTGTCATCCTCACATGTTATCCAACGTACTCTTCAGCATTCGTGTCAAGAGAACAAGCTGTCAGTGCCGCTCAAAGGCGAAAGTGGCTGAAGTGCAAACTGCTCCCAGACCTGACCTTTGCTTTCACAAATCAAATATTGATGCTGAGATAAAGAATAGTGATCGGGTGAGATCAAATCATCTTCTCTATGTGTGTCGCCGTCGAGGCCTTCGTGCTGCGTGCACACGTACTCACCCACATGCACATTTTGGCTCACCCAATTAAACTATGCAACATATACTGCACAGCATGAATTGCATTAAATACTCATTTACGTTTGTGGCCTGGCTAGAAGTAAAATGTCTCTCAGACAGAGGCTACACAGGTATTTTCACTTTGAATCTCTCCCCCCCCCCACGGTCAGCAGGTGCCAACATGTTGGAGCAGGTCCTGTCATTCAGCCGCTCCCTGGTGCGCAGGAAAGTGGTCGACATGAACAGCCTGGAGGACTCGAAGCTGTGCCGCTGCCTGGGAACCGTCGACCTCATCGCCCTGGGAGTTGGCAGCACTCTTGGCGCCGGCGTCTACGTCCTGGCCGGCGAGGTGGCCAAGGGAGACTCAGGCCCCAGCATAGTCATCTCCTTCTTAATCGCTGCCCTGGCCTCCGTCATGGCCGGCCTGTGCTACGCTGAGTTTGGCGCGCGCGTCCCCAAGACCGGCTCTGCTTACCTTTATAGCTACGTGACCGTCGGAGAGATCTGGGCCTTCATCACCGGTTGGAACCTCATTCTCTCCTACGTGATAGGTGAGTTAGTGACTGTCTTTTAATCACGTGTTGTTCAGAAAAGATGCTGATTCGTTTCTGTTTTTTTCCGCTTTCTCACAGGTACCTCCTCAGTCGCCAGGGCTTGGAGTGGCACATTTGATGAAATGATAGGAGGGCACATAGAGGTGTTCTGTAAGACCTACTTCAGCATGAACTCTCCCGGTCTGGCTCAGTACCCTGACTTCTTTGCCGTGTGCCTGATACTGCTGCTTTCTGGTAAGGCAGCAAATAAAGGCTGGAAATCATAAAATCCATATGTTGCATCAGGGGCTGGTGAGAAAGAACAGATAACTCATGCCATCTTTCATGAGCCACAGCTGGCATAAAGAGATGGCACGACATATGTGATAAGTGCCTAATAGGCAATGTGAGTCCACTGGGAGACCACATACTCCCTTTCGGTTTTAGAAACTCCCTGAGTCTCCTGCTAGTCCTCAGCAGCACCCCGCTTCTCTTTCCCACAGTCACACACAATCACATCTGGGAACTGCCCACAACGACAGTTTCTTTACAACCTCAGGTCACCGACAAGCTCCACTGTAGCAGCCGAGGATGTGTTGCTGTCAGTAGCTGTTGACGACTTGCAGAGTACTCCAAATTAATTTCCCGTGGTCAGATTCATGACAGTCCTGGGATTTGAAGTGGACATGACCCTCAGGCTAAAACGGGAAACCTTATCATAAAGTATGTTTCATCCATTGGCCTGCCAGTGCAATGATTGTGTTAAGTCAGTGCGACCCGCAAGTGTTTGGTTGTTTTTAAGAACCACAGATGTGTAGACCGGATGCAATATCTATTCATCAAAACCAGATGAAAACAGGATCAGCTACATTTTTAACAAATTCTTTCAAGAATGTATTTATTTCGCAGCGTTCCGCCAAATTTGCTCTCATATATGCAACACTTAAAATAACTGAAACTTCTTTAACATGTGCAGTTATTCGATCGCTGTGAAATGTGGTACTGACATGCACACGTACCCCTCACAATAACGAGGAATAACTAGCCGTGATCCTCCTTTTTGCTCATCCAAGGACTCCTGTCGTTTGGCGTGAAGGAGTCGGCCTGGGTCAACAAAGTCTTCACTTCAGTCAACGTGCTCGTACTCTTGTTCGTCATCATCTCCGGCTTCGTCAAAGGAGACACGGCCAACTGGAAGATAACTGAAGAATCCCTTATAAATGTCACCATAGTTGCAAGGTAGTGCATCCATATAACCATCACAGTTATGATTGGTAAAAAGGCCAGGAATGCAAAGCTGTTCTCTAAACAGCTTTGCATTCGTGGCCTTTCATGGTCAGCCTGGTTTGTTGTTTCATGACGGCAACTGGACATTTCTAGTCCAGTTGTTGCTGTGAAATGACAGTCAATATGTTTCAGGAACTTGTCGGTGACTGCCAACGTGACCAGCGATTATGGAGTCGGAGGGTTCATGCCCTTCGGCTTCAGTGGGACCTTGGCTGGAGCTGCCACCTGCTTTTACGCTTTTGTTGGCTTCGACTGCATTGCCACCACAGGTGAGCCATCGATCGGTTGTTATTTAGCGCAATCCCGTCAAAGCCAAATGCAAACACGTCGGTGTGTCTGTGCGTGACAGGCGAGGAGGTAAGGAACCCCCAGAAAGCCATTCCCATCGGCATCGTGGTGTCACTGACCGTGTGTTTCCTGGCGTACTTTGGCGTGTCCGCCGCGCTCACGCTGATGATGCCCTACTACCTGCTGGACGAGAAGAGCCCTCTGCCCATGGCCTTTGAATACGTGGGCTGGAGCCCTGCCAAATACGTGGTCGCTGCAGGGTCACTGTGTGCCCTCTCCACCAGGTAAGCACTGGATCTGCTTTCGTAAAAATAAGTTGAGGACACACTGTCAATACCCACGGCAGACAAAAGCATTCCGATTTGTATTTATAATACGACTTTGAGTTCTGATTGATGTGCATGCTATACATGGGTGATAATGGTGAAGGAGAAGTGGTCAAAAGCTCTGACCACACGTCTCTGTCTACCTGTCTTGTGATCGGATTGATTCCTGACGCTCAATGGGACACAGTGGGTGCAGTGATTAATTCTCTCTGTTTTCAGACAGCTACCTGTTTTTGTAATATATTATTTACAATTAGAATATCTTAAAAGAGGTGGGCAGGTTTGTCTCAACAATATAGTGGTGTGACTTCATTCTGTCTTTCTTCCCTGAGGGGTTTCTGTATCAGTTCTATGTCAGTGCCTGTAATTGGTGTTCGGGCGGTTGCTTTGGGGGTCCGCCCCTTTGACAGTTGTTTTCCCCGATTGCGAAAAACCCTTTGACACATATTTTGGTGCGTTCATATGTTTGAACTGCCTCAAGGGCACATAAAATCCCTTAAAGTTCAACTCCTAAACCAGCTCTCAAAACTCAACGGAAATGTGCCAACAGGAAAGAAAGACACTCGTTTACTTTAAAAAGGTACAGCTCACCCCAAAATCAAATCCCCAAGCAGTCCCATTATATTGGAGATAAAGTGGACGTCTCTCTTTGATTTTGCAGTGAACTGTCCCTTTAAGCATGCTATGAGGCTTTGATGATGTGATTGTTGGTGTAAATGTGTGTGTTTCTCTGTGTTTGGGGCTTTTGACTAACGTGTTGGTCTTGCATGTCTCTGCTGTCTCATGCAGTCTGCTGGGCTCCATTTTCCCCATGCCTCGTGTAATCTATGCTATGGCACAGGACGGGGTGCTTTTCAAAGTCTTAGCCCGAATCAATCCAAAGACGAAGACCCCACTTATTGCCACTATGACATCCGGTGTAGTAGCAGGTGAGAGCCGGGGAGAGTCGAGTGGAGATCACTCCTGCTAATCTTTCTCCACCAATCAAATGTGAAAGACAGACAAAGACGCAGATAATCATTTGGCTCTTTTTTATTTTCCGGAAACTTACCCGCACTTCAACACTCTCTTGTTTCAGTCCAGTTTTAGGAGGTTCTCCCTCCACACACACATGTTGTTCTTTCACATTTGTGCCGGTGTCATGTTTTCTTTCCCAGAATGCCCTCAACTTAACCATGAACCCTCTTCTCCCTAGCCTGTTGGGCTCCATGTTCCCTCTGCCGCGCATTCTCTTTGCCATGGCACGAGATGGTATTCTGTTCAAATTTATGTCCAAAGTGAGTAAGCGCCAGTCTCCTGTGGCTGCCACCATGGCGGCAGGTACCACTGCGGGTAAGCTCCCGGGACGAGGACTCGCCTGTGGTGGGGTTGTATCGTGGACTTGTTTGGGGGTTTTATCAATGCACGTGGTGGTGGTGACTGCATGTTTAAACTTGGTGATGGTGTTTCCAAAAGCATGTGAGGAAACATTACACACTTCAGTAAGGCTGAAAATTAATGCAAATTATTTTTGTCCACGACTCCAGGAAGTCACTGCTCCAGGCCAGGAAATAATCCGACACATAACCCCCAGTAAAAACACGATAGTGTCAAAAATATGTGTAGTATATATAGTTTCCAATCAGTTGTCAAGCTAATTTTAAGCAAACTTTTGAAAATTAGGCGCATTTCCGTCAACGTTGTTACATCATAGATTAGTCAGCTGGTGGTATAAGCTATGCAAGTATGTCATCAGCCAGTAAACAGAGCACCAGAAACGAAACAAGCCATCTCGCCCATCTCGAGAAAAATGGAGAAAGGTCTTCGGGATTTTGCCGAGTTCAATGTTCGCTGCGTTATAATATTCACAGCAAAGGTTGTTCCATAATGCAATTGAGGAAGTCTTTGTTTTTTTTGCCGTTTACATACTCCTTTTCTGATGCATTGATTCAACATGCACATGAAAAATATGTCAATGAAAACACCGCTTCTGCATTATTTTCGTACAAGATTAAACAACGTGGGCGGTTAGCTTAGCTTAGCTTAGCACAGAGACCGCAAACAAAAGGAAGTGTGCTCCAGGGTGTGTCAGTACATCGTGACATCACAGGTGGGCGTGGTTACAGTTGCAAAAGAGTACAACTCTGACCACACAATGAAATAGGGATGAAACATTCAACCTGAGACGACAATGAAATACTTATTTTCAGCCTGCTTTTAAATGAGCTATGAAGCCAAGTAAAATGACTTTTAATGATAATGAAAATAAATACTCACAGTCGACCTTTGGGGATTGGTGTGCTCATACATTATTATAAAGGTCTACTTCTAAAGCTTGCGGTAAGGTGCTCAGGTGTTGGGGCGATGACCTTTAAGTTGGTTGGCCGGCAGACGTGAACCCTGGGAAGGACCCCAGCACACCGGCCATGTACAGGGCTGGTAGACCTGGGCGGGGAGCTTTCTTTGTTATTTTTGCTTTAACATAATGCCACTGGGGGGGGGGGGGGCAGCGGACATACCGCCGCTCTGTGTTTGTACTGCGCTGCTGAGATCAGCTCCACGCCGGAGTCTGGTGCTGAGATACAAGAGGGGGAGCACCACAGTGTATCTCACATCAAACGACACTCGGCGTGGAGATGATTGCAGCTGCCAGCCCGGGGGAATCATTTCATTTCGTTTTATTGTGAAAACATGTCTGCATGAAGTTTAATTTTCATCTGTTCATGTGTATCTGAAGAAAACAGCTTTTCAAATTATAATTGCAGGAATGTTGTGGGTATAAATGTTTTCATGTAATTTGTGATTTTTTGTTTTTACCTGCTGTAGCCATCATGGCTTTCCTGTTTGACCTCAAAGCGCTGGTTGACATGATGTCCATTGGGACCCTGCTGGCCTACTCACTGGTTGCCATGTGTGTGCTGATTCTCAGGTGGGTACATTTTTAAATAACCAAGAAGAGTTATTTGTGCAACATTGTGAAACAGCGTCCCTTTTAGCTCTTCTAAAAACCCACAGGTACGATTACAAACGCCTCACGCTGTTGCATCACTCTGGTGATGTAAGAACTGTGAATGCTCCCATTGTGTGACTGTGGCTGCTTGAGTGAATGAAGGCGTTTCCTCAGGCTGTACTGTTAAACTCTGGACACGTTGTACACCTCTGCTGGTTGCACCGAGGTGACTCACCACCACAGCAGCACTAACACGGACACAGTGTCCGTTCACCGGTTCAAACTGGATTTATAGGCCTCAGTTGTAAAGTAAAACCAAACACATAATCCACAATGAAAGTGTTTTGTAGCTGCTTCATTGAAGGAGGCTGTATGTAAACAGGTAGTGCATCGAACATCTTTCCACAATGCAGACTCGTGACCTTTAATCTCTGACTCCGCTGTCGTCCAGGTACCAGCCAGATGGAGCCCTCGTGCAGCGGGCAGGCACCGGCGAGAGGGACTACCTGTCCTCTGAGGCGGGGGAGTCTGACCTGACGGAGTCCGAGTCCCACCTGAACATGCTCAACGGCGGCAGCTCCACCCTGCAGGCTGTCCTGCACCCTCCCGCCTCACCCTCCGAGCATTCCTCCAGTGTGGTCAACATGACCGTCTGTGTACTCGGTGAGCAGGCCGGGCTTTTCTTTTTTAATGATGTGGCAAAAGACGTCAGAATTAAGTGTGTGTGTGTGTGTTTTCAAACCACAGTGCTGGTAGTGTGCGTGGTCAGTTACCTCACAACGTACCACATCTACTCCATCCTGGGCATGGAAGTGTGGATCCTGGCGCTCCTGACCGTGTGCCTCCTCATCTTCAGTGGCTGCGTCTTCATGGTCTGCAGGCAGCCTCAGACCAGCACGAAGGTCTCCTTCATGGTGCGTGGCAGCTCAATAAGTGCGCCGGTTTCATACAGAGTCTCGCCTCATGGGATGTGGCCGATCCAATACATATACATTGATGGTAGATTTATCTTTGCTTGTTCTCCGTCACAGGTTCCCCTTCTGCCTTTTCTGCCCATTCTGAGCATATTTGTGAATATTTACCTCATGGTTCAGCTGAGTGGAGACACCTGGATACGTTTCTCCGTGTGGATGGCCGTGGGTGAGTTGTGGACATTTAAAGGAGTAATAGACATTTTTGGAAATATGCTTTTTGGTCAGGAGTTAGGTGAGAAGCTCAATACCACTCTCACGTGTATGTTAAACATGAAGCTAGAGCTGCTACTGTTAGCTTAGCTTAGCATAAGGACCGCTAGCCCGGCTCTGTCTAAAGGTACTCTGTCTCTACCGGGAGCAGTGACCTCCTGGCGTCTTGTCATCAACCGTTGGAACCGTTGGAAACTTCAAGAAGCCACTGCTCCTCGTTGAGAAATAGTTCAGCACATAATCACTCACACTTGTTTTTTGATCGTGTTCGTTAATGAGCTTCAGAGGTGCTGGTGGACGGATTTTGTCGTTCGTACAAGCTAAGCTAAGCTAAGATGTAGCTTCGTATTTAGCAAACAGATCTCAACTTTAGTTTTTTTGGTATCTCATGTCTTTTCCAACGTATTTTTCCTCTTCAGGTTTCGTGATCTACTTCGGCTACGGCATGTGGCACAGTGAGGAGCGCCAGCGCACACTCCAGGGTCTCGTCAACGGCAGCAGCACCCGGGACCACAGCAAGACCGGCGGGGAGAAGCGGGCCGGTACGGGTGCGGCGGGAAAAGACCAAGAGGGTTTCATCCGCCCAGAAAAGACCAGCCAGTTTTAAAGTGACAGACTCTGTGAGGCGACAGATGCATGAAAGCACACAGCAGCTCTGCCTTGATGCACCTGTTCACACGGGCAGCGTCAAAACTCTGTATTAGCGGCCACATGATGTGGGGAGCCGCCGCTCTATCACTGCGATGGACTCGCATCCTGTTAGGTCACATTGCGCTTCACGGACAGCACAGAGACAGAATTAAAAAAGGACAGGTAACACACTGGAGGGTGATGTTCATTTCCTTTAACACTGAAGCAGTCTGTGCACGACTGCAGCAAAGCATCTCTCTCTCTCTCTCTCGCTCTCTTCCTTTTCTGTTATTCTTTACACTTTAAGCAGGTTTGTACAAGTGGGTTTTTAAATGTAAAGTGTTGGGAATCTGTATTGTCCATTTTATTCCTCCAGAGTATTATTAGATTTTGGATACACCAATTATGTACGACTATTAAAAGTAATGTTAGTTTGTGGTAGACCAATGGAAGTCCAGTAAGTGCTGGGGGAGAAGACTTCTGTAGTTAAGTTGAGTTATCTGTAGTTATTGAGGTATCTGTAGTTATTGAGGTATCTGTAGCTGTAGTTATTGAGGTATCTGTAGCTGTAGTTATTGAGGTATCTGTAGTTATTAAGGTATCTGTAGCTGTAGTTATTGAGGTATCTGTAGCTGTAGTTATTGAGGTATCTGTAGTTATTAAGGTATCTGTAGCTGTAGTTATTGAGGTATCTGTAGTTATTGAGGTATCTGTAGCTGTAGTTATTGAGGTATCTGTAGTTATTAAGGTATCTGTAGCTGTAGTTATTGAGGTATCTGTAGCTGTAGTTATTGAGGTATCTGTAGTTATTGAGGTATCTGTATCTGTAGTTATTGAGGTATCTGTAGCTGTAGTTATTGAGGTATCTGTAGTTATTGAGGTATCTGTATCTGTAGTTATTGAGGTATCTGTAGCTGTAGTTATAGAGGTATCTGTAGCTGTAGTTATTGAGGTATCTGTAGCTGTAGTTATTGAGGTATCTGTAGCTGTAGTTATTGAGGTATCTGTAGCTGTAGTTATAGAGGTATCTGTAGCTGTAGTTATAGAGGTATCTGTAGCTGTAGTTATTGAGGTATCTGTAGCTGTAGTTATTGAGGTATCTGTAGCTGTAGTTATAGAGGTATCTGTAGCTGTAGTTATAGAGGTATCTGTAGTTATTAAGGTATCTGTAGCTGTAGTTATTGAGGTATCTGTAGCTGTAGTTATTGAGGTATCTGTAGTTATTAAGGTATCTGTAGCTGTAGTTATTGAGGTATCTGTAGTTATTGAGGTATCTGTAGCTGTAGTTATTGAGGTATCTGTAGTTATTAAGGTATCTGTAGCTGTAGTTATTGAGGTATCTGTAGCTGTAGTTATTGAGGTATCTGTAGTTATTGAGGTATCTGTATCTGTAGTTATTGAGGTATCTGTAGCTGTAGTTATAGAGGTATCTGTAGCTGTAGTTATTGAGGTATCTGTAGCTGTAGTTATAGAGGTATCTGTAGCTGTAGTTATTGAGGTATCTGTAGCTGTAGTTATAGATGTATCTGTAGCTGTAGTTATAGAGGTATCTGTATCTGTAGTTATTGAGGTATCTGTAGCTGTAGTTATAGAGGTATCTGTAGCTGTAGTTATTGAGGTATCTGTAGCTGTAGTTATAGAGGTATCTGTAGCTGTAGTTATTGAGGTATCTGTAGCTGTAGTTATAGAGGTATCTGTAGCTGTAGTTATAGAGGTATCTGTAGCTGTAGTTATAGAGGTATCTGTAGCTGTAGTTATAGAGGTATCTGTAGCTATAGTTATTGAGGTATCTGTAGCTGTAGTTATTGAGGTATCTGTAGCTGTAGTTATTGAGGTATCTGTAGCTGTAGTTATTGAGGTATCTGTAGCTGTAGTTATTGAGGTATCTGTAGCTGTAGTTATTGAGGTATCTGTAGCTGTAGTTATAGAGGTATCTGTAGCTATAGTTATTGAGGTATCTGTAGCTGTAGTTATTGAGGTATCTGTAGTTATTAAGGTATCTGTAGCTGTAGTTATTGAGGTATCTGTAGTTATTAAGGTATCTGTAGCTGTAGTTATTGAGGTATCTGTAGTTATTAAGGTATCTGTAGCTGTAGTTATTGAGGTATCTGTAGTTATTGAGGTATCTGTAGCTGTAGTTATTGAGGTATCTGTAGTTATTGAGGTATCTGTAGCTGTAGTTATTGAGGTATCTGTAGTTATTGAGGTATCTGTAGCTGTAGTTATTGAGGTATCTGTAGCTGTAGTTATTGAGGTATCTGTAGCTGTCGTGGTGGTGATGGCTTTACTCAGCACAGGTTTACTTTTGTATTTTTGCTAGGGTGTGTTTTATCAATGAACTGTTACAATATGAATATGACAATCCTTATTTGACACAGAACTCTGCTCAGTAAGTATTTTAGTGGTCGCGTTTTCCACTGTCAGATATATGACATGCTGTATTGTCTGATATTTTGATACGGTTACAGACCTTCATGAAATGATTCTCTTTGACACCTAACATGAAGCACAACAATTCATTCCAAAGGTCGGTCTTGCCGCATTATTTAGATGAACTGGGTCCCTTTCCCAGGTTTATTCTCTTGTGTTTGCTGTCTTCTTGCTTCAAGGACTGGAGTCTGTGTTGCTTTATAACCGTGTTGAAGACTTTTTGTGCTAAACTGCATGAAGATTCAGCGCTTTCATTCTGTCCTCTGGGCTTTCAGGGGGAACCCTGTCAGGCTCAGTGAGCTCGAGTTAACAGTAAAAACTTTGGGATGTTGGTGATCAGGTTGATTGATGTGCAGGGCTCGACAGTAGCAGTTGCCAGGTTTGGCAACCATTTGGAGAAACTGGCAACCAATTCTTAGGCCTCAGTGGCAACCACTTTCTTAACAAAGGTAGGGACAGTAAACAGCAGAAAAAGTGCATGTTTAATATTTGTCGCATCGGTGCATGTGACAAAGCTGCACGTGCTTTTACTCGCCTGCGCACAGGCATCTGTTTTAGAGACAATATGGAAGCAACTGTTTGTTCTTGGGGTGGACTAACCTGTCAACATCACGAACGCACAAGAAGATTCAACTGACAAACCAAAAAGCAGATGAACCTGAACGAAAAAACAAAAAGGAAGCTAGTGGAGTCTTGGGAGGCGAAGTGTCTCGGCATCTTTGAGCTGGACGGAAGAGTTTTTTTGTTCGGTTTCTATTATAAAGCTTTTATTCTTTCATGTCACTTTTTCATTATTAAGGTGACGTACAGGACAACTGCTTAATTACTCAAAATATATGGTGACTAAATATATTTTCAGTTTCGGCAACCAAAAGCTCATGCCTGGTTGCCAGCCTGTCGATGCCTTTTAAAAGTTCGTGCTGAGCTCTGGTGTGTGCAGTGCAGTGGTTTAAATGAATGTGGAACAAATCCAGAAGCTTGTCTCAGCAGGAGATTGGAGGTGTTCTACTATTCTGAACCTCTACATGAACAGTGTGGAGTCTTCCAGTGAGGTTACAGGGTAGAAGTAACCACGATGTCATGATACAGTATCACTTGTTACCAACTGCACAAGTACAATAAATGTATTTTCCAGTAACGCAGTGTTTCGTGTTTTCTTTTCTCTTTTATATTACTGCCTTAAAGTGGTTGTGTTGAAGTATTTGTCTGTTAGTTAGCAGGATATCTGAAACAACAACATTTTAATGAAATGTGAGGGTTGGGCCATAAATCAAAGAACCGATTCATTTTGTGATGTAGATGGCGCCCCCATGTGGCCATTTATTCATAACTTTTGGTTCAGTCCAAAGCATACAATCCTCACAGTGGTGGGACAAGTACTCAGATCTTTACCTCCAGTAAAAATATGGGGAAAATACTCCAATACAATAAGTACAAGTTCAATATCCTATTTAAGTATTATCTGCAAAATATACCTATCGAATCAAAATTAGTACAAGTACTTGTGTCAAATGACTGATATTTTGTAATACATGACATTATTAGATGGTAACAATGAGTAAGTAGCATTTTATTACAGGTAATAGACCAGCTGGTCAAGATGGAGCTAGTTTTAACTACTCATACTGTTACACTGTTGGGTAGTTCAGTTCAGTGGTTCCTGTTGGGATCTGGCAGGAGAGTGTTTGGTTATCAGCAAGTATGAAAACTAAATTATTGACATTAATAAATGTGCTGCAGGCACATAAGCTTTTAATCCCTTCTTTCCCAGACCAGGTGCACCCAGCTGGGCAGTGCACACCTGCACACCTTCTTCAGTGCCATGAACACCATTGAAAACACATGAATGAGCAACACAGTTGCACTGGGTGACATGTGCCTGCATTACAATGAACACGGACGCTGTAGTTCACTGTCACCAGAAATTCTCACTTGAGCACCAAATGTGTATTAATACGCAACAGAAGTCCCGAATAAATGCACCAACAGGCTGTGAAGAGGTCAGTCAAAGCAGTTATAACTAAATAATGAATACATTTTTATTTGGATTTAAATGTAGCTGTTTATTTAATGGGAACGCATTACCTGTAATTATGAATTAGTTCCTATACTATAAGGTGAACCGCAGACATGTAAAATAAGGCGTGCATAAAATAATATTTTGAAAGAGAACGAGTACTTTTACTGATGACAGTATGGGTATATTTTGCTGACGATACTTTATTAAGACTTTGAATGAAGTATTCTTTAATTGTAATTGAATATTTTTGCTGTAACTGCGTTCTAATACCAATTGTAGTGACTATAAGTCCTGTATCTTAATTGTTTGGACACGTGCTCAGAGAAACAATACACAAAGTCACCATTACTTTATGTCATGGCGTCTGTCTTGCCACTGGTTTTTCAGCAAGTGTCCGTCACTTCCAATAAGTTCGATCACAACATTTCAACAAATATCGCCACACAGTGTTGTCCATACACAGTCAAAAACGGTTTGCCTCTTTCTCCAATCAGCCACACCTGCGATCCCTCGCGTCACAACTACATCGGCTGAGGCCAGTACCAAAGCACCACCTGGTGCATGAAAGGCATATTACTCATCAACACAAATCAAATGCATAGCTCCTACACCATACCATCATACTATCTATGCCAGAAAGACATGAACAATGGCATACTGCATTGTTATGGCAGCGTATGGATTAAAAGTCAAAATAATAAGTATGTAGAAGGCAGTGCACCTGTTGAAACTTTGCTACAATTCTGGCCACATCCCATTTCGTTTCCCCATCACAGCAAGTGTGGTCCAGGGCCGAACACCATCTGTTACACCACTAATCAGGATGTTGCTAGGTGTGCAACATGTGAAACAATGAACGCCACAGCCAGAGCAACACAGCCGTGGTTTTCTGATCCCGTCGTCACCCTTTAAAAGGACTCTGTTCATGTGCATATAGAGCATAAGTATCTTCCAGATGTGAGGCTATCCTTGCACAGGATTTACACTCAGGTCCAGCAGAGGGCTCTAGAGTTCCTGCTTCTGCTCCTGAGCTCTGAGGAGAGGGAGTACACAGAAAAGGCTCTGAGCTTTATTTTCCCCTTTCCTCTCACTCTGTGAGGATGGAGCTGGAAATCTAGACGGGGCAGCTGGAGCCCGCAGAGTTCCTACTGAGCCCCGCATCAGAACTCCCCGACTCTCTCCGTCCCAGCAGAGCGCACCGTCCCGTAAGCACACAGCATGAAGCTCTGGGTTGTGTTTTGCCTGGCGCTGCTCTGGGTTGAGCTCCAAAACGGTGAGTAAAGTCTCCACATCTGTCTGGTAGATTTATGGTTGAAGCAAAAATGAGAACTTGGAGTGTAACCTGTGGGGAGGATTAAATAATCGGAGGTTGTGTGGCTGGCTGGTGGGCAGCAGTCTCTGTGATTGTGCGTAGAATGGGAGGTGGATTCACAAAGAGGTAGATCTGCTTCACATGAGGCAAACACTCGATCGACACATTTGGTCAATCATTCCGTCTCTCCGCAGGCGAACACTGCAACTATTCTCCTCTATTTGAATTGTATATGACGCATGTGAATTGTAAAAGTTTGCAGAAGAGTTGCAGAGAGTTTTTGCAAAGTATTTCTGCAGACCAACTCAAACCAGATGCATCTGAGGCATGCAGCAGGCGTTTCTAATTAAACAGCCCTCGCTGCTGACCTCTGCTCGGAGTTCTCATTAATTCCGCATGAATGAATGAAACAACAAACCCTGAAAGTCTACATTACAGACAGATTTTTGTTTTGTGCCGCAGCTGAAAGAGGGTTCTGGGTTCTGGACATTTTGTGCCAGCAATAAGGATTTCACACTTCCTGCTCAACTTGTCACATCTGGGGGAAACAGGAAGAGCATCCCTCTGGATGGGCAAACTGAACACCAGTCAGTCTGTAAAGAATTAGGCCACACATGCTGCGGCAACGGCTGATTTTGTGACTTATCTTTATCATCTTGGCTCTTGCCTCTAACTCAGCCTCCTCCCTCTGTGCGTCCAGGTGCCTGCCAGCAGGTCAAGCGGAGAAAAGCTGTAGGAGAGAACCGCATCCGTCCTGGGGGGCAGCGGGTGAAGGCGCGACCTACCAAACCAAACGATGGAGGAGGGAGAAGCCAGTCCCTGCTGACCCAGGTCTTAGATAAGGGGCGCTTCCTGCGCCTGCGCCCGAGCACCACCCTGACGCCCGGGAGGAACATGGAGCTGCGCTGCAAAGGCAATTCTATCGGATGGTCGTACCCGACCTACCTGGACACCTTCAACGACTCGCGCCTCAGGTGTCCAAAGCGCACGTCAGCCATTTGTCGTCCTATAAGCTGATGCAAGTGTTAAAGTCTCATATATATATATTTGTTTTTTGTTTCCCGCCTCCAGCATCAAGCCGAGCGACAAGTACAGCCAACTGATCCTGACGTCGCCCTCTGCTGCGGACACGGGGCCCTACAGCTGCTGGGTGATCGTGTGTGACGGCACAGAGTGTGAGAGGGACCACGATCGCACCTACGTCTCATACATCTACTTCACAGGTGAGGCAAACTGAGCTTTACAGTTTCTGAAATGAGAAATAAGGGATATTTACAAAGAGCACACGATGCCACTGATTCATTATAACATGAATATGATATTTATCATTTATAAGATCAGTAGAAACAACCCTTTGGTCCATCAAACACAATGATCACCTTTGAGATTGGATGGCCTGTCTCCATAGAGGACAAAACCACATCCGAACCTTACGCCTGTCCCCCTAAACAGACAAAGACAACCTCTTCGTCCCCTCTGCCATCCACTTCGAGATCGTGTACCTGCGCCCGGACAGGCGCGCCGTGGTGCCCTGCAGCGTGACCGACCCGCAGGCCAAGGTGTCCCTGCACAGAGAAGTCCCTCCGGAGGAGATCCCAGCCAACGGGACGCAGGTGACCTACGACCCCACCAAGGGGTTTGTCTTGCAGCGCCCCAGCCTGGAGCAACAGGGGGTCTTCTACTGCAAGGCCGTGACCAAGGGCACCCCTCAGATCTCCACCAAGTACCAGCTGCTCTATGTGGAGGGTAAGGAGTCACACTTATCACAGACGGAGGCGCCAATGGTGTCGCTGCTCAGAGGTCAGGGTCAGTGACCTTTTTCCTCCTGTGGTTTTAACTGCCAAACATAGAACCTTTAACTGTGACTGCATTGATTAAAAGCAAGAACCACGGTGACAGGCATTTTCTACAAATGATGAGTTTTAACATTAGGTCACCGTTTCTTGTTGCCAGTTCCGAGTGGGCCACCGTTTGTGAGCCTCGACGCCTCTCCGGAGTCAGTGGGAGGAGGAGACAACGTCAACGTAACCTGCACAGTGTTGGGGGAGCCGGAGGTGGACGTGAGCGTCACCTGGTCTTATCCTGGTCAGGTAAGGCTTAAATCCTACAGTCACACCTGATTGAGGACAAGGACCAACAGTCAGCAGCCTGCGTTTACGCGCCAGGCCGCTTCAATTAAATCGTCCACAGACATTTTGATATTGTAAACAGGGTTAATAATCATAACACATTCTTAGTTGGAGGGTAACTTTTAGGTTGTCAGATAAACCATGGTGGATTTTGTGATTACCTAACAGTTTTGATGATTTGAATCAATCCTTTTCCCGCCCGATTGTCACCAGAAAAGCCCACAGTGGCAGTAGATCATGTTTGTTTTACCGTGTAGGGCCGTCGGCCGGTTCACACCCACACGTCCTGGAGGCTAGTTAACAGAGGAATAAGCCACACCACGAGGATCTCCCAGAGCGTCCTGACTGTAGAAGACATGGAGACCATCGACTTTGGAAACTACATCTGCAAAGCCAAGAACCGGAACGGCGAGACAATCGTGACGACAACCATCATCTCCAAATAGCCTCGGCAGCGGAGCCCGCGTTACGGTCGAGTGTGTTGCTGAGATGTAAGAGGAACACGCAGACCAGTGAGACCTGATGAAATCGACATGGGTGCATTTTTTGATGGCAGATTATGTGATAACATAATAAAGATTTGCTACATCTTTTGTTGAAGAGTTCATTCTCAAAACTGGGCCCTTACTGCATGTTTGCAGTTTAGTGCAACTCTGCATGAAGCCATGCACAGTAACACAGAAGCCAAAGTGTTCGCGATGTTTCACTCATTTTTATAGTGGCCAACAAGTAGTTCTGGAGGAGGAGATTCATTCTGCAGCAGCACAACATGAATGCAATCTGAATGCCAAAGGAGCGCTGACTTTTCCCTCCACAGTCCAGCAGATCTACTGGGAACATTTGACAACATGCTTCATGAGATTGCTCTACGGGAGTTCGGGTTTCACATAGCTTCTCAAACTCGGCAATGTTTAAATGAAATGCTAGAAACGAGAGCAGCGGCCATCGGAGACTTGCTCTGGCTTCGCAGCAAGTTGTCAAAGAGGAAAATCTGGTTTAAAGCTGAGCGGTGTGCCAGGCTGACGTCCTAATGTGGAATGTGATCTGCAGGCCCAGAACTCACTTCGGTCCAATGCAACACTTGCTGCAGTTTCCACTTTGCTGAATCGCTATTTGGTTGTTATGATTTTTGGAATATGCTTCAGCTTAGGAGACGAATGTTTGTGGTTGAGAAAATAATGAAGGATATTTGATATCCTGGAATGATGCCTGCTGAAATCCTATCATATACAAAACACTAAATCTCATGTGCTGCAAATATATAGATCAGTTATACAGCTTGACTTTGACACAACAGGTTTAATACAAGACTTTATTATTTGCATATTTCAAAAAGGGTCGACAAACCAATAATATCAAGTCCACACAAAATACTGAAATTGAAGAGTACAAACAAAGAGCCCATCTTTAAAGGTCTACTAGGAGGGTTCAATACAGGGTGATCACCGAGACGCAAACACATGCACAAAGACTCGGATTGGTCCCTTGGTCAAACAAACACATGTGGAAAACAAAAACATGTTTGAGGCAACAGATGATGCTTGAACTGACAAACTAGGTGGAATAAAAAAAAACCTCAACCTTTAAAAAAGAAACCCAAAGAACCTCTGAACATGGAGACTTGCACAGCCCTGGTGTACCGACTAGCAGCGGGATGTTGGTGACGTGACATTTTGACTGTCACTCTTGCGCAGTTAGCTGTGAGAAATGGTGCAGGAATCCAACAGGAGCCATTTCATGCACATTTTAAATAAAATGTGCCCCGAGGAGGGACAATGTCGCCTGAACTCCACCGCTGTGATCTCCAGAGACAGAAAGAACTAAGGCTGCATCTACTCTGTGTGTGTGCGATGAGCTTCAGGGCAGACAAGTCTCCGTCAACAAATAAAAATAGTGTGTCATTATATAGAAGTCCTGAGATTTCCTCCATAGTACCAGACGTGAAAGTCAAAACAACAAGGCGACCCTTGCCTATTAAGTGCATCTGTGCAACTAGTGTTTACTCTGCAGTGTTTGTACAGAAAGTGTCAGAGTTCATCAAACCCTGCAGAAGCCACAGTCAGGCTGTTGTGTTGCTCAGCGAACAGGAAACAAACATGGCTCTTAATTCCAAGTGGAAAACTCCAAAGACGGGGTGTGCTTCCTGGAAGCAGGGGACCGTCATCATATGGGCGAGCTGGAGCACACGGCCGAGCTGCGAGGTGATTGGAGGCTGAAGGACCGGGATGGGGAGGGGGAGGTGGAGGTGGGGGACACCTTGCGGGGGCTACTCGGGTCTCCGTTGTGGAGCTTCCATATCAGCTCCTCGTTCTCCATCGACAGACGCTTGTTCACCTTGGACTCCTTCTGAAGGGACTCCTGCAGCACTGCCTGCTCCGTCGACAGCTGTCTGTGACGCAGCGACACAACAGACAAGTTAGACACGCTCTGAAGAACAAATGTGTACCGACGTGGAGATATTCAACCAGTGAACTGAAGCCAAATCAAAGAAACCGTATATAGCAGTTATGAGACATATTCACTTAGTTACTGTCAACAAATACTATGATAAGAGTCATAAACATACATTAATCCATCTCCCAGTGCTTTCTGAGTTGATGCTCTCAGCCCTGAACCCATTGGTTCCTACTGAAGATGCACCGCAGACATCAAGCAAACTGGAGCATTTGTTGGGGACAATTCTCCGTCACAGACAGCGTATGTGGAATTAAGTCAGAATGAACTACAGTGCCCATATTCACCGAGGGAACCAGTTCAATTGTGTGGCTCATTGATCAATAGTTTGTGTTCAATAATGAAGGTATAATAATGATACTATGCACGGCACAGAGAAGCCGTCTGGTTTCCATCACTATAAAACAGGAGCTGATACGGTGAACTCTTACCTCGACAGTGCGTAATGTTTTTCCATGCGGGCTTTCAGGTCCTCATTCTCCTGCTGGACCTTCTTCAGGCTCTCATCTAACTTCACATGTTTCTCTGTCTGGAAAGATTAAAACAACAACACATGAATCACTCATCATAGTGTTGCTCGTCTTGAAGCCCAGCAATCACGATCGTCCGCCTCAGGTCTCACCAGTGTGTCTATCGTCATCATCTTCTTCTCCTGCTGGTGGAGCTGTTTGTTTTTGATATCCAGCACCACTTTGAGGCTCTCTAGCTCCTGCTCCAGATACAGGGTGTGGGAGTCCTTCTGAGGGGACAAATGAGGAGTGCCAAGATGTTCAGGGACCATCAAACACTTAAAAAGACAAAAGAAGAGCTCAGCCAGCCTCCTAAAATGTCATGTGGCCATAAATCCAGAACCACACAACAGAGGGCGCCACGCATCACTAGAAGTAATATTAATTCACAGGGGCGATGAAGCTCTGGATGCTTTGGTGTCATACACAATGACAGAAAGATGGCAAACATAGTGTGCGCTGCATGAAGGTTGTGTTTAAAGGACTCCTGGTCCTTTTTAACAGGTGGTTAATACATTTTGAGCCTTATTATCTATTCATAGCAGATGTGGAGTGGCAGGGTGATGTGAGGTAGTTACCTTAAAGACTCTACTGGGCCAGGGCAGGACGCCGAGTACCGGTACATGTGGAAGCTACTTAACACTGACAACAGCACTCTGGGAGAATTAAAATCTACTCTCTGGGCAGAGAGGGAGAGCAGAGTTTAACCCACTCAAACCAGTTCATAAAGAATAGTTAACTGACCTCATAGACAACGGGTCCTTTAAGATAACTTATATCGTTCCTCTCATGTAATCATTGGCTTCTGTCACCTTTTAAGCTTAAAAAGGCAAACAACACTGGAGTCATGAGATGTTTCTCCAGTGCAGCTGTGCTATAAAAAGCACACAGATAAAAGTACCTGACTCTTCTCGGCCAGCTGTTTCCTCCGGTTCTCCACCGCAGTCAGCTTCTCAATCAGGGCATTGTTCTCCACAGTGAGCTCTTGGATCTGTCCCTGTGGACGTACGCAGCACAACAGACTCACGGAGTAAAGCTTCCACACATCAATTCACCAGTTATCCTCGTGAGGTGACGCGCAATAGTGTTGTGAGAGTCTCTTCGATGAAAGGAAAAACAAAAGTCAAGCTTACAGACAGAGCGGCTCCCGTCTCTTTCAGGGTTCTTTCCGAGGACTGCAGCTCCTGGTTGTGGACTTTGCTGAGCTCTGACGAGTTTTAGGACATAAGAATCATTTCAGATAACTTTAACCGCACAACAAAGCTCAAGTCTGATCACAATTTAATGCAAAACAAAAATCCATGCACGCATTTTGCTAACTGAGGAAGAATATTGAAAGTTGAAATACACTCAAAGCTTCAGTTTCAAATCATAAAATGCAACTTTATAGAATAGTTTCATTAATTTGGTCAAACACTGCTCACTCACCTTCCAGTGACGCGTCATACAGCTGCGTGACAGACAGCAGCTGTTCTGCGTGGCTGCTCTCTAGCTCCAGCGTCATGGCTTCATGATTGGCTTTAAGCTCTCCCATCTTTAAGAAGAACATAGGGCGGACTTCATTATGAAACCGCAGCATCACCGATCATAAGGCATTGCTAATCACTGCCGTTGTTTTTGTGTTTTATGTTCATACGTGTATGTAGCAGTAATAAAATGGCCAATAAAGCTGATTCTGATTATTTCAAAGCGGAGTCGGGACAAACCTGCTGTTGCATGAGAGTCTTGCACTCGTCAGTCTCGTCCTGGTAGGTGAGGTGGACCTTGTCCCACTCAGCCTGGTAGAAGGCCTGGAGTCTCTGCTCCAGCGCCACCAGGTCGTTCTGGTGCTGCTCCTGCAGTTTGTGCAGAGCATCCTGCAGAGCGACACGCAACTCATCCTTCTCCTTCTCCAGGAGTTCAGATGAGTGGACGGAGCAAACTGGAAACACAACAGAACGCTCGTAAAAAGGTGACGGGACATGTGCATGGTGTCCAGTGATTGTATGCAGCTGTGTAGACTGTAATATTCATTAAATAGGGCAGAGGAACATTGGTATGAGTAACTGATACTATACGTCCACTGGAAGAAACTGTTCAGCAAACGTCTCCGTGGGTGTAAATGTGTGACACTGAATGGGCTCCAAAAAGGAATGGAAAAACTGACTTTCAGGGGGAGGTTCCTCTTGCACTTGAGTGCAGATGCCAACTACACTGCAGTTATTTATAGGCAGATAAAGATATGCCAACAACTTGTCTCCTAATTCTTTCACAATATCCAGAAATCATAACAGATTTCTTAAAATCAGGCCTGTTCCCTCCGCAGCTGGTAATTTGCCATTTTGAAGTTTGTGCAATTGGTGGCTTTTGCTCAGTAAACCAGTCTCACTATTGCCCAACTGTTTCCATTGCCAAGTGTTTATATCTGCTCTGGAGTGGGCGACAGTGACCGACTCCATAACCTGTCTCCAGTTGAAGTGCTTGCGCAAACACCGTTTAGACCAGCAAGCCGATGTGAACGTCAAGTCACTAGTGAACTCACACTGACTGTGTGCAGTAAGAAAGAACATCTGCATTTTAAGCAGGTGAATCCCTTCAAACGGTTGGTATCAATAAACCACAACTACTCAGAACTTAAAACTGAACCCAGATGTTGCTCTGCTGTGATACAACATCTTACAATTTACATCCCGTTCTAAAACAGACTTGGCGGCCACAGTATAATGCTACCATGGTCATGACTGGCGCTTTTCAACATCTTTTGCAGGTATGAAGACTCCCCTGTTAGCCATGAGGGCCACATGCTGTATTTAACATCTTTACTGGTTCACACATCTGGATTGAGGGTTGCAATTTTAGTCATGTTGAACAACTTTGTCACAGATGAATAGTCACAAATGATGTGTATTCCTGATGCCGATAAATCCGGATGCAAATAAAAGTCCCAGAGTCTGTTTTTGAACGGTTAAAACTGAGCTACAGTATAAACTCGGCACTGCAGGAGCATGAAGATCCACCTTACCAAGAGTGGAATAACAGCAGCAGATCCAGGAACAGAGGCCAAGATAACATAGGGACTATCTATCAGGCTTTGGCATGTACAGCTCATCAAACTGAGAAATAGAGATCTGGTCATATGAGCCTTTGTCCAAACCCACCTCACAGAAACACCTCATGGCTCATACTGGGGAGGAGGGCCCAGCTGATCTAAAGTTAGCCGCATTCTGGCAAACACTCAGCAGGGTGATGGGTGTTTGGAAGTGTCGCCGATAATTCAGATCCCTCTAATATATATTGTACGTGTGATGGATGACAAAAAGGGGTGTGGTTGTGTCACAATTTGGGCTGTGGCCCAAGACTGTAGTTTATTGCTGTACGAGGAGTGAGATCACTGTGGAAGCAGGCTGCGACAGTCTAAAGAGGAATTTACAGACGTGAAGAATGTGGTAAAGCAGATATAACAGCCCTCAGCATATAAGAGCAGTCATGTGGAAGTCCCGAGGCTGTAAGGGAGGGGAGGAGCCCCAACACTGCTGCTGCCTCGAGTAAGAGATGAAAGCTGGTGAGTGAGCAGGTACTGGGAGCACGCATGTGTCTGTACATACAGGTCTACTGTGTGACAGCACATCGGCTGCACAGAACGCACGGGTCATTGTCCCCAAGCTCTCACAAGGCCTCTGGTGGCGTGGCATTCCACCACTGGGAGACCCTCCCACGTGGGGTCAGAGGTCAGCCTGACACTCCCTAGGGAACGGGCTGACCAGTGTACTCAGCAACACTTTAAACACACATGCCTTGACAAATAGGCATGTGTGCAATCTATTTGGTGGGCAAAAGCAAGCCAGAGTAAGACCTCCCCTGCATACAGAGATGGTAATGTTTCATTTATGAAAACTATTGTGTCACACTGGCTATGACGGAGTACAGAGGAGCGTACAATGCACAGAGACGAAATCAGTCAATGTAGAATAATGCCTCACATACAGATTGAATTTAAAGCACCAATAAATAAGATCAATAACTGCTTTAGATCACAGCAACAAAATAAGTAAACAACCAGATAGGAAACAATAGGACAACGTTATTGTTCCTATTATTGATACAAACATGACCTTAAATGTTTCCTTGTCGTCTAAAGTGAACAATCAAAGAAGGACACCAACGCATCAGAAAGGTGCAGAGCAGAGCCTGTAGCAGAAGTGTGTGCTTTGGTGACAACGACTTTAAACACAGCTGGTGTGTGACCAAGGTGACCTAACTTACCCAGCTCTCCTCGAAGGCCGACCAGCTCCTGGGACAGATCCCTGCACTGCCTTGTTGCTTCATCACGCTGCAGAGAGAAAACACATGTAAACAGTCACGCACATGCCCACGAAGATGTCAGCGCAACGTTTTCAGCTTAAATCATCACAGGAACAATGCCATCAGTTTGAAGTTGAATATGTATAACTTAAGTTATTCAGTATTAGAAGAACGGCTGAGCCAGGGCAACACCCTTGACACATAACTACCTAATGAATTGAGTTTGTCCTTCCAGGATATTGGGTTTGACTGCCAAATGCAAATACATCAACATTACCATGGAAGCAAGGGAGGGAGATTAAGGCAAAATAGACATTCATCTCGTGTTCTCAGTCTTAGCACATGCTTTCTGTCAGCCCAACTCTTTTACGTCTCCCTGTCTGACTCAGCTGTGCAGTAAAGAGGAGGCTGGAGCTGCAGTGCGCCGCCACAATTCAAACAGACGCATCCAAAAACTGTTTACCTCTCGTGTGATACCGTTCACTGACTAAGTCTGTTCACATAAACACCCTGACACACTAAACAGTACACCACACAGCCTGCATAATTCAAGTATGAACCAGACACATAATAGCCTGGTAAGACAAACGCAAATATAGTCCAGCCTGTCTTGCTCTATCCCAGAACTGCATCTATTCCTCACTGCAGAGTAGAACAATGTAGAAGCCGGTTACCCTCTCTGCAGCGTAGGGAGCACTAAGGCACGCTCTGCTGCCAGTACAGCCCATGATCCAGCCTCAGACCGAGGCTTACTAGCTGGAGACTCCCCCTCCAGCTATGGAGACCCAGTACTCCAGCACAAACAGTGGTCCAGGTGGACGCACCACCTCCACACACCCTCTCAGACTGCTCTGACTACATCGGAGGCAGGACTGAAAAAGCTGCTCTGCTGGCTGAGGAGCGTGACTGCAGAGTGCATTACCGTATTACACCTAAAGAAAACCCAAAAGGGGCCGGCTTCAGTGTGCACAAGAACAACCTCCTCATCAGTGAGGCGAGGTCACTTTAAGACAGCACTAAAGGCAGCCAGAGACGAGCAAACAGATAAATTGCACAGAGCTGCCCGACATCAGGCAGACTAGTGCTGAGCAGTGACCTTCCCAGGGGATACATGGAGAGGCTTCATTACCACCATCCCCCAACTCTCATCCAAACCTACATTAAATCATCCCCTCACCCCTCTGCATCACGGCTTCATGGGTACGATCTATACAAGATAACGCGCTGAGACGGATCACATTCCCAGCTTCTGTGTGAGCACAAGTCTTTACAGTCGATGTGTAGCATTAAAGAAAATGATGTCACTTGTTGACCTCAGTAATGACTCAGACGGCGGCATTAGAAGCCATTTTACAGACACAGTAAAGCTAATCTATGGGTACAAAGAGCAGACACATCCCCAGTGTATATCCGCACGATACCATGTCAGGTGTAGAATAACACTTGCTGGCCGACTAAGATCAATGACGAACTGCTTCAGATCAAGTTACAAGAAATATTGTGAACATTAGAAAGCAAGTGAAGACCATCAATCATTCATCTGTTTTTTTGGGGGGGTGAATGCGCTCGCATTCCTACGCTGAAACGCAGACACAGCATTTGCTCTCTGGGTGAAGTTGTGTCAAACCAGACCCGGTGCACACACACTTCATCCAAACTGATGATAAGAACCAGTGTTCAGCCCTCGTTTAGTGCCCATAACCATATCAAGTCAACAGCTGGGACATTCTCACACCATGCTGGTGAGACCATGCATCCTATTCTTGGTCTGATGAATTGCCACCAAATTCCAGTGCACACTCCATCCACACAGACTCGCCCATTAACACACAAATCTGATATTCTTGTGGACTGAATTGATGTTTTCATATTAAATGGAAGTTGTGCGTGTGCGTGATAGAACGTGTCCACTGGAATCACTGGTTTCAGTGGAGGTGTGTGTTAGTCAGTGAGAGGAACAAACATTGTGTTTTTAGTAATTGTAGATTTAATCAGTTACACAACGCTGCTAACCAGACATAGATATGAGTCAAACACACTGTGCCTTAAAACACCAGCTGTCACATTAAAACATTTTTTTTCCTCCAGCTTTGTTTTTTTTAATAACTCCATATATCCATCACTCAATACTCTCTGCACTACTCTCAAAAAATGAGTTACTACTGACTTTGTAATGAATGGATCGAGCACTCAAGTTACAACAAGCAAACACGCTGATGCTCATGGCTTAGAGTGATTCTAAAACATCTGAGGAGCAAATGTCAAAATAACTTAAGACACTTGACTGCATTCACAAAATACCTGGACTTTTTCACTTTTTTTGCAGCAGCAATTATAAAAATCAACTGTAATCGCTGAAGGTCACTGAGGCTAAATTTGGACTGACATGAACTCGCATGTCACAACTGCAACTATCCAGAGCGCTGCCACAAGGGAGCCGTCTGGTGTCAAACTCTGGAGTAAGGCCGGAGTAAAGTTAGTTACTCTAGGCCAAAGGAAATAAGTGCGCGAGTGACTTTCTGTATTACAATTGAGAGAAGCAGTGCTTTATTTTTCTGAAATAACTCGGCTGCAGAGAGCTCAAGTGCACAACCACTTGAGCACATTTGTTAACTTCTGGTCAACAAACATCCCCTTGTTTCATGTTAGCAGCTAAGATACTCGGCTTTTTTCCCTTTCCTCCAGAGACCCTGGCTCTTGTTAATACATACAGTAAGTAGCACATTGCTTGCAAACACATTTTTACGATCCCTCACACACAAACACTGCTGATGTGCGTGTGTGACGGAGCGCTCCGCTAAACTGGAGCCACAGCAGGTACAGTGGGGGTAGAGATAGGGTCATCCACACATGTGCGATTCATAGATTTGGCCTCAACTACCTGTGCTGAAGTGTCAAGGGGAGCAACAATGTCAGATGAGGTCCAGTGGATTGCAAAATAATGATGGAGAGTTCCCAGCGGCCTCTAGAGGAAAGTCCTGGCAGACCTGGCAAAGTCTGCCCTTTGTGCCACTCAATCAGGCCTCAACCGTCACGGACATAAAACCCAACACAAAGTAACAAAGGGAAAAATATATATCATTTTATGTATGATAAAATAGGGTTTCTACAACTACCTTGGTGTTCTGATGTTTGACAATAGTCAATGCAACAGCACTGTTAGCCAGGGGATAATGAAGAGTGGAGGAAGAAAATCAAATCCATCACATACATCATGAACCCCCTTTGGTCGTCAGGCTACCCATCTCTGTTTTTAGTTGTAACAGCACTGAACCACACGATTCAGTATTTGTTATGCATATGTAATAGTGTTTTCTTGTTTCTCACTTCTTTTTGTGAATTCAAAACAAGATAAAACATAATTTTGACTCAAAGCTAATAATGAAGAAGATGAGGGTCTGGATGAGTTAAAAGGTTGAGTGATGTGATCCTATGAAGTAAAGACCGGGTCATACAACCTAATGAGAGCCACTAAATATCATCTCATGTCTCGAATCAATTTAGATTTGGACGGTACGTTCCAGTTGTTTCACTCAATCAACACACGTGAACACGTCTAGAGTTAACCAGAGGGACTGAAGTAGCTTGTGACATTTTATCAAACAGGGCGACACAGTGTCTGATTTCATCCTCTAGGTTTACACAACAAAGATAGACAAATCTTAACCAACTGCATTGGGCCCATTTCATAATTCACTCACATTAGACTGTAAAGCGACTAAATTTACTTTACACAGTCAAAGCACCGACTCATAGTTTCGCTATGACAACACCTAAATGAGGCAGTAGACGGCTGCGGTTGGGTGGGTAGCTGATAGGATGAGTCTATTTGCGCTGAACTGTGCGTAGATTAATCTCTTGGGGCACAGAGTTCCTGGAAGCCAATCACATGGCACCACTATTAAAACAGAAAGTTTAAACTTCCATATTTTAAAAAGGCTCTCAGTGTCACGCTCGTCTACCTGAATGACCTATGAATCCATGAAGTGTACAACTGAACTGAAAGACGGGCGAGCTTTTAGACAGACGCCAGAATGAGTTCAGCTCTTCTGTTAAAATCTTCTGCTGCAATAAAGAGTCATTCTGAAATGGAGCAGATGTTCTCTTTGATCAAGGATGGCCTCAGTTGTTCAGGGGGACAACAACAACAACAGGGCTGTTTTGTGTTGGACAGCTTCCAAGTATGTCTGAGTGTGAGCAGCCCCTCATACCCTTACAATCACCCCCCCCCCCCATGCTTTGCTGTAAATAGAAATGGCATTTGGTTTGCCTTCTATCAACACACAGTTATGTGATATAGTAGTTATGTCAAAGATATATTCAGACCGTTTGTGTACTAAACAACAAACTGTAAATGTAGGGATCAAGAGGTGATATCTTAAAAGTATCTGACATAAAGAAGATCTCAGCTTTCCATAAAATGATGTAAAATGGAAAGCATAATGCAGGTAAGATATGATAGATTTCTGCTTTGGACAGATATTGTGAATCTTCATGCCGAATATACACTCACTGGCCACTTTATTAGGCACACCTGTTCAATTGCTTGTTAACACAAATAGCTGATCAGCCAATCACATGGCAGCAACTCAATGCATTTAAGCATCTAGACGTGGTGAAGAGGACTTGCTGAAGTACGAACCGAGCATCAGAATGGGGAAGAAAAGGGATTTAAGTGACTTTGAACGTGGCATGGTTGTTGGTGTCAGATGAGCTGGTCTGAGTATTTTACAAACTGCTGATCTACTGGGATTTTCACACACAACCATCTCTAGGGTTTACAGAGAAAAAGAGAAGATATCCAGTGAGCGGCAGTCGTGTGGACGAAAATGCCTCGTTGATGTCAGAGGAAAATGGGCGGTCTAATGGTGCGGGGGATATTTTCTTGGCACACTTTGGACCCCTTAGTACCAATTGAGCATGGTTTAAACGCCACGGCCTACCTGAGTATTGTTGCTGACCATGTCCATCCCTTTATGACCACAGTGTACCCATCTCCTGATGGCTACTTCCAGCAGGATAGTGCACCGTGTCACAAAGCTCAAATCATCTCAAACATGACAATGAGTTCACTGTACTCCAATGGCCTCCACATCTCAAACCAATTCAGCACCTTTGGGATGTGCTGGAACAGGAGATTGGCATCATGGATGTGCAGCCGACAAATCTGCGTGATGCCATCGCGTCAATATGGAGCAAAGTCCGTGAGGAATGTTTCCAACACCTTGTTGAATCTATGCTACGAAGAATTAAGGCCATTCTGAAGGCAAAAGGGTCCAACCCGGTACTAGCAAGGTGTACCTAATAAAGTGGCCGGTGAGCGTATACTAGGCACAACCTAACATGGTAATGTGAGCCACACTGTTGGTATTGGATTTCTAACACCACTGGAATCTATCACAAACTGAACTAGGCCAGTGATCTGTGTCATGACGACTGACAGCAAAACATATTATTAATATCAAACAGGTCTTTGATATTTAAAAATACCTTTCCATTTTTCTGTGAATAAAAAAAGGTAGGTGAGGCTGAACGCTGCAGTAATTGTACACTTAGTTTTTTCTGTAAAAATATAAAATAATGTACTTCCAGTCATAACTGAAATGTTCATACCTCAGCCAAAGTTTGCTGCAAGACGATGGCGACGGCCTGAAATCTGCTGTCACTGGCTGCCAGGAGTGCTCCGAGCTGCTGGGCGCTCTGGTCCTTCCTGCCTCCCTCGGCGACACTCGCTGGCACCACATCCGGAGCTCCACTACGCTGGTTTGGTTGGGACGCTTGCTGCTGAGGGTGTTGCTGGCGGGAGCTGGCCTTGGGTTTGCCGTTGTCCACTGTGAAAGAACATGTGTTGATTGTTGTGACAACGTTGATCATCATCAAACGCCCCCCTCCGTAACCATTACAGCTGGTCCGACAGCACCACCACCCACCCTATACACTCTCACTGTCGGGGTCACGGATGCAGCAAGCTCCAGCATCAAAGCCCTGGATCTCTCTGCAGGACGGAACTGTTCTTTCCAACCAGCCGGTCTTATGAGTCCCAGTGCTGCTGCTCCTCACAGACCAGACGTACAAATGGATCCCCTGAATGCAATTAGTTCTCCATATCCCAATTCAATCTGGTGCTGTGCAGACACTGGTCACTGCAGCTTTGATTTACATCAGCTTTATAAATACATCACCCCCGTAAAAAAAGCTACCATCAATCCTACTAATGAAGAACACTTTGTTTACTCCTCTACAACACTGAGACACCAGAACGGAGGGACACGAACCTGACAAAGTCACTACCACTGAGGGAGGAAAAGCACACCCGTGTGTTTCTTTGAAAGCACAGTTTTGTTTAAGAAGAGACTGGAGTGAGCGTCACGTAACACAGCAGTGAGAGTAGCCTGAGCCATACGGGGAAAACCAGTGAGTGGAATCTATTTTACCGCCTGTGGGGATACTAATCAGCTGGTTTAGAGAACTGTTGTGGGAGCCAATCAAGATTATTATGCATAAAAAAAACCTAATATTTATATATATAAAAACAAATTGACTAATTCACTTGTAAAGTGTAAGTAAAACCAGTGATAAAGTTACTATAAAAAGGAACTGTAAGTGAGTCCACTCAAGTGTGCTCTCCCAATACGGTGTAGGCACAACCCCAGCTTCAGTGTTTACAATCATGCCCTTTACACAAGACCTGGAGCATATGAGAGCTAAATTTGGATGCATCATAACATCCCAGAATAACACCAGCATGTAACTGTGGGATGTAGACATCTTTCAGAGCAAAGTAATGCTGCATTTAGTGATATGCCTTTCAAATTAAAACCCCAGAGTATCTATTGGCAGTGAGGAGAAGGTTTTTAATCTAACCAGAGGAAATATCCTCCCTGCCTACTGTAGACAGCTGATCCAGGAGCTGCAGAGCAGCGAGCCATGGCCTGATTGGGTCAACACAACACCCCAGGCTGGCTGGCTGGCTCAACACTGTGGTGACTGAGCAAAACGAAAACCTATATGAGCGCATGATAATAAAAAACCAGATACATTTCCTCTGAATAATTCTATTCCACATTCATGCCAGAGGCTTGAGTTTACACAGCGCCTCATCCGGGTGTGCAGTTCACCTTAAAAAACGAGTTTCTCAGTGGCCTCTGTGTCTCAGAGCTAAAGTAAACTGTTTATAAAAGACAGGTGCAGCCTTCAAGACAAACAGTCCACACATTACTACACCATTTCAAATGAATTCCACAATGTTTTGGCCTCTAATGCTTTAACTTTGTGAACAGTTTTACATGTATGATCTAGATGCGTGTGAGATTATCAGACTGAAAGAGCAGAAAAACGGATTTACATTTCAGTGTCCTGGCTGCATTCGCCAAATTCTTTTCAAACAGTTTTTTCTACCTATTTTTGTATCATGAGCAGTACATTAGTACAGCAAATCTAAAACCTTTTTCTGATGCAGAGCCACACAAAAACAGTTCCAACTGTGCTGCTCATCTGTCAATCATTGTGATGATGTTGCCGTTCTCTACAAGGGTTTCCTTAAAGGAGGGGGCCCTCTGCTGGCTGTGCAAAGAGCAGGAAGGTGGAGCCATCTCAAGCACCATCACAGCCAACATGCAACACAAACAGGCCGGCAGAATGAAGCCAACCTCAGTGACGTACTCGGGCTGATGCGCTACTGCAGAGCGGCAGTATCGCATCATATTGTGGCAATATCAGATGCGTCTATGTGATCATGTAAAACAACATGTTGGTTTACATGAAGTCGTTGTTAGTAAGTAGCATGTGAATCTCCCATGACGGCGCTGTAATGTAATAGTTTTGATTTTCATATATGGGCTTCTTTTTTTCCACTGTGAAGCAAAATGTAGTTTTAGCTTTCACTCCTTTTATTTTTAGAAATAAATTTCATCTTTGGGCTGCCTGATGAAATTCTCATATCTAGTCACAAAACAGAATATATTCACACATGCGCAAATGTATATTCTAGGAGTTCATATCAGCTAACAGTGTTTTTAACTGTAATGAGGCTGTTGTTTTCCGTTACCACACAAATCTGCGCTCTCATTTGAATTTGACCTTACATAAGCACACAGGCCATCTCTCGCTTGGACTGCTGTTCCATGGCAACAGAGGACCTGCAGCTATTTCCATCAAAGTGTCTGAACACAGAGCTACCAGAGCACATGTCCTCGTTTTGTACCATTTCAACATGTACGCTTTACATCAAACAGCGAGTGATTTAGTGACGCCACTGCGGAGTGCTCTGCTGCTGTAAAGAGATAGCACACCATAGCACACAGCATGACCTCTTACAATCGGGCACTTGTTATAGTGCTCGGTTTACACAATAAGACAATAACGGTCAGTGGAACATTCACTGGTCACTTGTCTAAAATAAATGAATGTGTTTTAACTGACATGATTCATGGGACACCTTGTAAATACTAAAACAATGACTTTGTTGGAGTAAACAAATAATTATTTCCATTGTTTAATAATGTATACAGTTACTATAATCGCAGTGAGTAAAACTAAATTACCATATTTGGTCATAACCTTTTAAAACCAGGAGAAGAATGCTTTAAATAATGTGGGAACCACAGGAAGCTGCTGTTTTCCCACAGTCCTGTTCAACAAGGTTCAACCTAGAGACCAAGAACCAAAATAACTTTGCTGTACCTCAGGGTGAAACGGGAGTAGTGTCCCAGTGAGCAGGAGAGCAAGACAAAGTGCATTTTGACAGTCTTATAATAAGCTGACCTCAAAAATAATAGAAGTCATTCTGAAAATACAATACGACTGAAATAATTTATAAACACAATTACTGCTGATTTAAATATTCATATCATTCAACAGTTATGCTCAGGGTTGCATGATTTGGTGACCAATGTGGCTAAATGAAAGATGACCCTCTTACTTTGCCAACTAGTAAACAGATCATCTTAAAAATAGATTTCAGCAACAGCTAGCTGCCCATAGGTCTACGTGTGAGAAGCAAACGCTAGGATTGGCTTAATATCAGAGCAAAGAGGCGCAAACACCACAACAATGTTGGCAGAAATATTCAATCATGAAGTAACTGACAGACCTGCTTGGAAAACCACAGTGTTCTTCCTGCATCCCGACAGCAGCTGGATGTTTCGGAGTAAACCCTTGGCTGTCAGACGCACGTGGATGTTCGACAGGGAGAGCTTTGGAGACCATAACATCTCTCCAAAACAAAGCGAGACACCCAATGGTTTTAGCCAACAATTACTTTAAAAAATAAATAAATAAAAATGCAAATGCAGTTTCCAAATGCAGATGCTGGATACTAGCTATGAACCACTTGCCATGGTGTGCCTCAGCGTCTCATGCCTCAGGTAAAAGCACACCAGACAGCCAAAAATATAAATAAAAATCAACAAAAAGAGTAGTAAGAGTTACACTGAAACAGCCCTGAAATAAGCAAAAGGCACCCAGTTCAGCACGGCAGATCTCCCAACTCAAAATCAAATTCCAAGCTGTGAAGGCTGGAAAATACAGAGAAGGTTCAAGGCTGGCCAGTGGTTTGTGGCACAACCTAATAGAAGTGATTGGGGCAGGGAAAAAAAAATGAAAATCCCTTAATCCTCTTGGTAAAGCCAGGCTTCAGCTTATTCACCAAATACATGAATCTCCCACAGCAGAGCAACGCAGCATCTCCAAGCTTAATGATGGCGGTGATGTAGCAGAGCCAGGATGCTAAGAGAGCAGAGGGGGTGGGGTGGGAGGAGCTAACGGTATATAAGCAGCCAATAGGAATTCAAGCCCATTGCCCTCACTCTTCCTCTCGTTTACACTCTTTCCTTCACCAGCAGTGGGATGGCAGGAGATAACAGACGTGCGTTTGTGTGATGAGCTGAGCTGAAAATGGCTTTGCTGGCACAGCCCTCTACGAAAATGTGTCCTCAGCTATGACCGTGAAACATATTCAATATAGGACTGAAAAGAATGTGGCCACTAATTGAGTGTTCTATAATGCTGCATGTTTTTCCATCTAGTTTCTGCAAAACTGTAAGCTTAACGTGCTGTAACGACACTGTAAAAGACGGGACACATGACGAGAATGAAAGTATGCATCAAGCATTGTACGTGAGCCACAATAAAACAGAGCACACATTACCGCTGTAAACATATGTTCCTCATAGCACTGAGCAGCATTCAAATGTAAAATACTAGTGTTTGTAGTACTTTCAGCTGAAAGAAGAACTCTAGATACAAGCCACAGGGACGGCCTACCTTTATCCCTCTCACTGTTATAGTTTCAGGTTCATTTTCTTACTAAAAGCTTGAATCATTATTCTGTTATTGTCAGCCACAATATCAAAATGAGAGTTGATGAAAATATAGATTTACTTACAGAGAGTCACCTTAAATTATTACTGTGCATGTTTGGTGGACATTTTTGCCCTTTATTTCGCTTCACAGGATTACATACAGGTTGCCCTATTTAATGGCTTAGAGTTGTTGGGACTGTATGCCGTCTGAGAGGATGACTGAAGACAATAATAAGGCTTTTAAAAAACACTTCCAACTTCTCAGCATGTTTTTAGCGAGGTAAAAAACAAAAAGGTAATCCATATTAGTTTTATTTAAAGCTAATATTCCTCTAAATAGACGATAGACTTGAAACATCAATGAAAGATAAAGCAGCCGAGGTTCTTCGTAGTCGATACTTTATGGTAATGTTGTATTTGTATCACGTCTCCATTAAGAAAACTAAACAATACAGGGGCTTAAACTGCATTTCTATTATGTTATACTAACTATACCATTATTGCAGAAAGCAGAATAACCAATATCGTCTGAAAACAAGCCCACCTAAATATTTAGTTGAAACACGAATAATGCACATAGAAAATCAAATGGATACAGTTGAACTCTTACCAGGTCCACTTGAAGTTAGACGAACACGTCTTGTAGAAGCGGTCCTTTTCAGAGGACTGACTGTAGAATTTGCAGAGCCTCTGCTGGTGAGAGCAGCAGGTCTGCAGGCGGTGGCCAGAGCTGTTACAAGCAGAAGACCCAGGTGAGACAAGCGGCTGGAGTTAATCTGACCCATAACGGAGCACAAACGGGCTACCGACCACAACCGCCGACTGCTTTTAAGCTGGAAACTATTCACTCGGTTTGATCAAACAGACCTCATCAAATATTACCACACAAGATCAACAACATTGGGTAGTAACAATAGCCTTTTGTGTTTTGGGAGGGTTCAATCACGTTCAACACAAGTTAGATTTAACAGGGCCGTTTCCTCATCATAGTGTGAGCATTTGCCAGTGTTTGAAATGCAAAAATCAATGTGATACTGACATTAACTCTACAACCTTAAATAAAACTAAAATCCTTGGACAGGACAACGAGTTAAAGGAAACCTCTTAAATGTAATGTGTACAAATACACACAGTATATAGAAAGATGTATTCACATGGTCCAGTGTTTTTCCCAAAGGTTGCGGTGAGTCGAGCTTTCAGCACTGTTTTGAAAGGAGATGGTTTATGTGGAGGTCCTCCAGAAACTGTTGAACAAAGAGAAGCGCTGGTGAAATACTACAAATCACCACGTTTTTATAAAAGCATTTGAAATTCACTGGGCACCTCAATACCTCTTTGCTTTCAAACATAGTACTGCTGTAATCACCACTGATTCTTTGTAATTTTAAAGATTTGCTTAAATACAGTAATTTAGGTAAAATACAATGAACATTAACAATGGGTAATGTTACTCTGACTGTGATGATTAAACGTACCATAGCAGAGGTAGCTAATAACTGAATGAATATCGAGCATGTAAAACAAATATGTGTGTCCTCTGAACTAAACTGATGAAAATATCCAGAAGCTCTTTCCATCGAACCCATCACCATGGATACTACAATTAGGACTCAACTTCCAGCCTCACTTACTTCTCCAAAGCGTTCTCTCTTTTCCGTTAAACGCAGCTAACAAAGGGATGATACAAAATCGATAGGATCCAATGAGCAGGCATGTCAAGAGGGTGAGATCACAGTTGGATGCTGCACGGCCCTGTGCTACTAGAGAGGAGCTGTTGAAAACATCAGATGGAAATTCGGTCCAAGTGCAGCTTCGAAGTCCCGTGTAGCCAGCCATTGGTTTTTAATGGGAGCTTTTCTTCACCTCAGACGACATCAGTTGTAGTGTGTGTGTCTGCTCACCATCCTCCAGGCTGTGTGTGTGTGTGTGTGTGTGAGAGAACTAGAGTGGAATAGAACCCGTTGCCATGACAACTACAAGGGGGGTTCCCAGTTTGGAACCTAGGTCCTCAGCCAATCACAGACTTGCAAGCTGTTGAAGATGCTGGGAGTGAGAGAGCCTGCAGTAACACCGCTCTCTCTTAATACTACACACCAGTAAGGATATTAAATGCCATCAGAACCACTCGAAGCTCAGCAGCAACACGCAATGATTTGCTGGCATTGAACTGGAGTTCAGCTCGTTCATACTGATTTTAAGATGCCGAAGCTCTAGTATATTGGCAGATGTGGAGGCATGAAATCAGAGACAGATTTGCCCCAGGGAGATTTACATCCTAGCCCGATGCCTGAAGTGGGTCACCATTCAGAACAGAGGCTCCTCCCCTCCGTGTCCAGATGTGTTAAAAAGCACAATGAACACCGTGGCCAGATCCAGGAAAACACCTGCATTAAACTGATTTTTATACCTTTATGCAATAGCCTGAGGGGACTGAACATCGTATTTCTAAAAACTCTGTAAATCCTTGTTAGGTTTACCTTGTGTACTCCCAGGACCTTCACTCAGCTCAGTATGAACTCTGGCCTCAGCAAGGGTCTCGGATGGCCCCGGGGTCCTGCGTGGTAGTCTAGAAGCGGGAGGGCCCATAAGAGAAAGCGGAGTGGGAGTACGAGGAGGTCGGGATCCGTGCAGTTGAGGCTTAATACTTGCTGTTGAGGCAGTTCCAGGGGATGGCTCTGTTGCCTGCACTCTCCGACTGCCTGGGATGCAATGGAGCACAAATAAACATTAAGGTCAGCTGCATGAACCACTTTATTAAGGACAAACGCACATAAGGAGCTTACCAGTGCGTTGGTCAGGAATACAAACAGGCAGTACAAATGTCCAGAGCTCCCAGATCAAATCAGGCTTAATAAAGCAGCCAATATTATTCTCATAACTGGTAGTAGTAGTATAATGAGTCGTTTTCATGGGATAATTTAGAGACATTTGTCCATAAGCAAAACTAGTTAAAAAAAAACAAACAATGTAAATATCAATTTCTGAAAAAATGAAATGATCCCAGCAGCTTACCTATATTTGGTTACATTTAATATATTCATTGTACAAAACTTACCTGCATGTATCTCACTCACTACAGCAAACATGTCAAAGATTGATTTAATAAACAAAAAAAACAACAACTTCTGTTAAACAAAATAATGCATCTTAGTGAGGCGTCTCAGTCGTCGGCGCATGAGAAGGTTAATGCTTTGTTACGGTGCTCAGGGCGCTTGTTTCAAACATTGTGCCCTAAACCTCCCTTTCCTTCCCCTGCTTTTTCTACTCGTACAGATGGCTTCCCATCAGAGGAAGAGTGCCCCTCCTTCCCCAGGACGTTTACTATGAAAAGGCAGAGGGCGTTAGCTGTTTCCCCCCCCCCCCCCCCCCCCCAAGACCTGGACAAGGGACCAGAGGTGACATCTGTATCCAACAGTGTTCCTGTGGAACATGGCTGAGCTCATCAGCAGGGCAACAGTAGGTCTGTTAGAGGAACAGCTCAACATCACCCTCTGATGGAGAGAATGCTTTACTACAACCTCAATCATTTCAGTTTACGATGCCCCGCCCCCCATGGTAGGGCTCAGGATCTGTGCTGGGAGAGCAACACAAATAAAAACTTACGTTTCTGTTTTGTATCCCTCATTTTCATAATTGTTGAAATGATAGCGTCAAGCTTCAGTCCATAAACTACACAGTAAACTATGCACCTCTGGTGCCGTCTTCATCCTACAGGGCCCTTCAAGTACAGTCTAATGGTTCGTTCACACCAAACGTGACGCGAATTCATCGCGCCGCGTATTTGCGCCGCTGGTCAAAACGCCGAGGACCATTTGTTTTCATTCGCGCGACTGGGGCGATTTGGCGTTTGACGCGAATTTGCGTCAATCGCGCCGCAAATTTGCGTTTGGTGTGAACGCACCATAAGTCTACTGGGCTTTTTTCAAGTACAAAAAGGGTTAAACGGGCGTATTACACAATTCTCTGCAGAAATAGTTAAGAAATCATTAGCTCTCTGCTTAGTCAAAGGTCGGTCACAAGACTCCTGAGGGTTGACTGTGACCTTCTGTCAACGTTTATTTACTGACAAGTCAACTTTCTCATTTCTCACTCCCCTCCCTGCAGGACATATATGACACTCGCCTCACCCGCAAAGTGACCATGATTGTGCGCGACTCCAGCCACCCCTCACGGTCTCTTCAGCCTCCTGCCCTCTGGGAGAAGATACCGGAGCGTCCATGCTCGCACCACCAGACTCTCAAACAGCTTCGTCCACCAGGCTGTTAGGAAGCTGAACTCTCTGAAATCTCTCCCTCCTCTCTTTTAAGACTCCCCATGTCCAACTGCTGCTAAATACAGATTGATAGCTTTTTTGTTTTTTTCTCTTATTATATAGATATAGATATATATATTTATTGTCTAAATGTTTTTTAATCTATTGCACTGTATTCACTTTATATGTTGGACTAGAGAGAAACGTCTTTTCAACTCCCCTGTATGTTCAGTACATTGTGGAATTGACAATATAGCAAACTTTGAAACTTTGGAATGGAGCAACGCTTTAAAGCATAACTTCAGCCGCAGGTCAGAGCCAAAGTGCACCCATTGCACAATTTTAAAGAAGGCAAAAAACAAAGTGGGAAAGGGGCGGAGAGATCAAACCAAGCCCACTTCTGTATGACAAAAGCCTCAATGCAGTGTCGACGACTATGACAGCTACAGTAGCTTGAAAATAGTAATATGCAATGGTGCAATGCCATCCCACCTGCTGGGAGACTACTTCTCTGAAAGTAGCAAATCTGTAGTCTGTAGCAAATCAAAACAGACGGCACAAACTCCAGCGACTCTGAAAAGGTTGCCTGCTCTCCTCCAGGCTGTGGTCTCTACCAGCGGTGGGTTTGGACCGAGCGCTGCTGCTGACCTCCAGTCCACTGTTCTGCTCAATTTGTGTTCCCACTTGTGTAACCTCAGCACGAAAACATGGTTGAATGAGCAAGCTAACGTTAGCTAGCCAGTCGCTAAATGATAAACACCAAACAACTTAATGCTTCATCTAAACACTCTTGTCAAAGTGTAGGAAAGTACATTGCTTTCACCATATTATCAGTCATTGATTCACCAGATTTTGTAATGTGCTGATATCCTAATTTCACACAGTAAAGTTCTGTTATCACAGGCTCAGCTTAACTGGATAACAAAAAAACACAGAGCATGTCCAGTAGTTATGAGTACTACCTGGGCTGCTCTTCTGCTTGGACTGTGGTGTCCCTACAACTTTGGAGGTCCTGTATTCATCCCTCCATTGGGCTCCCGACCACCACCTGGGTAACAGAGTGGCTGGTGTGGGCCTGGCAGCTGGAGGATGTGAAAGTGGTGGTCCTCTTGATTGTCTCAGAGCTGGCTGTCCTCGAAATCTGATCCTACTCTCATCACAGGAGGCTCCCGCTGTTGCAGATTTGCTGGACTCTGCCTGCGAGGACAGCAATTTCTCACTCAGTCACTCAGCTCTGTGCAATCGGCCCCGAATGTTTCACAAAACAAAAACATTTTCCAACCAAATCACTCATTTCCAAAACATTTACAGAATAAGCTGCAAGAGCATGAATATTAACAGCACTTAAAATTGTAGCTGATTTTTTAATTGTTTACATCACAAGTCCATACTCACCACCAGGCTGATCCTCTTAACCTCTCTTGGGGAGATTTCAGCAGGCACGTTTGTGGCCTCAGTCTGTACGGCCCGTTTATTCAGGGAAGAGCAGTTCAGGTTCCCTGGTTTGGTTTGGTCCAGGTGGGTGTCAGCTTTAAGAATGGAAGGTGTTCCCTTCTCCCTAGATTGCGTAGATGACAATGATAAACTGTCCGATGAGCAGCGAGTCTGCATCTTCAGCAGAGAAGGCTTGCCCTGGCCTAAAGCCCAGCCTGGCCTGACCCCAATCTTGCTGAACACGCCTTTTTTTGGAGTTGGTTTGGGATCTGTTTGGCCACTTCGGCTGGGATTTTCTAAGGATGAGAAGCAGATGGTCTGGTTGCCAGAATGCAGCGCTGCTGCGTCTGCTACTTGGCTTGAGGCAGCCTGCTCTGCTTCAGAGCTGGGGTTACTGCATTGGACTGCTGACACATGTTTATTTGCAGCTGGGTGTTGGCAAGGCGGGGATACTGTACTCTTCCCCTGTCCGTCCACAGCAATATGCCCAGACTGTACAAATGTTACGCCCCAATTCGCAGCCTCTGTATTCACTCGTCTCTGAGCATCATTGACCACTTTAGTGCGGGTAGAGAGAACTGCAGGGCTACTCCTGACAGGTGGTTCGCTTTGTGCTTCAGTGTGTTTATTGTTCACGTTTACTTGTGATGGTTTGTGCAGTGAAGCGGGGCCTGACACTGACTTTTGATGCACAATTCTCGTCAAAACTTTAGATTTTACGCTGCTGAAGTCTGACCTGGGAAATTTCTTAATTTCCATTTTCTTGACTTTGCTGGCTGCAACCAAACAGTTAGCAGTCACAGAGATTTGCTGCTGTTTAACCGGGTGGAGTCCTGGGCTGCCCGCATTTCCAGAGCAGGGAGACTCTAGAAAGGAGAGGCGGCTGGGAATCACGTTCCCAATGTTTTGCACTGGAGTGGAAGTACAAGTATCCTCATCAGTGTGTTGTATAGCTGACAGAGTGGACAAAAAGGTATTGCCTTGTTCCGGTGTAAATGCTCCAAGGAAACGGGGCAACAGCTCTGATTCAGCACTAGCAAACGGAAACGCTTTTCCACTATCTGCAGACGATTCACAGAGAAAAGTCATCAAAAGACCTCTCTCATTCTCACTTGGCAGAGCTACAAGAGAGTTGGATGTTGCCATATCGTTTTCCTCAGTGGGAAGCTCTGCCTGAGTGAAAGTCATGCCAAGAGACGGGTAGTCCATGTTCTCTTCAGTGACTCTGTCTGTGGATTTTTCAAGGACATCCGGCAGAGTGATTGGCATCAGGTTAGATTCAGCAGGGAATGCTGGATGGCCTGCAGTCAGAGAGATAGATGACTCCTCCAAGGAAGAGACTACCAAGTGTGACTGATCCTCCTGACAAAGACTGTTGCTCCTTATTACCATTTCCCCAGAGCTCAGGGAGCAGCAGTCATTCTCAGTGGATCCTCTATGGGAAGTCTCATCTGAACTCAGTTGGCTTTCCCTTCCAGCAGAGTCTGGAGTAGTCACTGCGCTGCTACTTCCATCCTCTGTGTCTAATCTCGTCTTATGGTTGCTCATCAGACTCAAGTTTTCATTCCAGAAAGTTGCACTGCCATCAACGGGTGTGGCAAGAAAAGTTTGGTTCAGGTTCATTCTTACGCCACAGAATACATCATCCTGTGGTGGTGTTGTGGTGGTGTTGTTGTAGGAGTTATCCACAAAGGAGCCGTCGCTGAGGTAGCACTCCAGTATGTTGATGTCAGGGGAGCTGTTGGCTTCTCGGTCACTCAGGTTTGAAACACTACTGTTGGAGTCGGGTGAAGGTGACGAGTTGCTGCACGGACTCTCAAGGGTGAGGGCCTCTCTGTGGGGCAGAAGAACTGTGCTCTCAACTTGGTCGGTGGATATGATGAATGTCCCATTAGACATTTTGGAGTCCAGACAGGATTTTGCCTTCTTCTGCAGCTTTAAATAACCTCACATTTGGTTAGAAGCACAGTGATCCATCAATTGTGTTGATCAAGCATGGACATCTGTAAAGAGATGGAAAAGGTCAATATTTATAACTATGTTACTTCTTACAATCTATGCAGACATCTTTGTAATTTCACTAAATGTTAACAGAAGCCCCCCCCCCCCCCAAACTGATATTCCAGTGTAACATTTAGCTCAGGGCTCCAAAAAGGCTTTGTCTTGCCCTGGTGAGTCTTTGAGGCCATTGGTCATTGTAACAGTATCTGTATACTCAAATTATTTATGACTTAGCTCAATGAAAGATGCAATATTCATTAGGATCATGCTTAGAGCATACTGTAGTGCAAGTATGTCTAAATCAACTCCTAGCTGTGCAATTGCATTGAGATTGTTGAACATCAGATCACCTGAGCATCTATACTTTCTACATAAATGTTTCACCAGACACACCTGCGGTCTCTCCTGAATCATAGTTTCATAAAAATACAAAATGTGAGGCTGGCCAAGCAGCTACAAGTCAGGCTTCTACTGAAATGAGCCAGCATGGGTTTGGCATGAGAAGTAAATGGCAGTCTTAACTGCTTTGTTGAGTACTGTTGTGTTTATTTAAGCTGACTGGAGTGCTAAGCTTGCCAGCTACTCGTACAGCAAAAGCACGCACCATTGTGGAATGCACCCCTGGAGAGTGAGATATCAAGTCACTAACAGCCTGAAAGTGTTCCAGTATGCAGACCCCAGATATCCTGGTGCATAGCAGACAACTCATGAGGTAAACTTAAGCATAATAATAATTAATCTTACTCGTGTCTTGTCTTAATGTTTCTATAGCAAAAATGTGACCTTGTCCATCTTTCCAGGTGTCAATAACCCAATAACCGGAAATTAAAGTTCAATGAGACAAAGAGAATACTGGAAGCACACAACAAAATGCAGAACACATGGAACATACAACTTAGTTTAACCTAATGTTTTCATTCTAGAGTGGCAGCTTGCTTGCCTTTGGCTCATCAGTGAGAAATAATGCTAAGATGGAGGTTTCTTTAGTAGCAATATCAAAATGTAATCCAGCAGTTTAATGTTGATTCCCTGTGTATCGAGGGGCAAACAAGGCTATACTTAAAGAGAGTGATGTAACTGAAGAGTTAAAGAGTCATGGACGCCTGTAGTCACTAGAGACCTGACAATACTAGAGCTAGCTGCCTGAGGACGGGTGATAGATTTACAGCGACAGTTCAGTAAACTCAAGTTTCAACTCAAATGTATTGATTTGATTTTCCTTTCAAAGAGACACAAATAGAGAAATCAAGAACACATTGTTGAGTATAATTCTGGCTTTTACTTCAAAAAGTTATTGACCTTAGAACAATGTTCAGTCTGTAAAGACAACACCACCATAAATAAAAGTCCTCCGCTGAATATCTAAGTGCTACTCCATTCCTTAAAGTCATGTTTAGCCGAAACAGTTAGGGGAATGACAAAACAAAATATAAATATGCCACAATAGAACAAAGTCTTAACTTTTAAATCTGCCTTACTTTCGACACTACTGTTGATAAGATACATCAAAGCAGCTCTGCTTATATCAACATGGCCAACAGTCCAAATCTGGATGAATAATAAGTTTGTTTAACAGGCAGAGAAACAACACACCTTACTGCACATTACAATCTCTGCAATCAAATTAAACATAGCCTCGGGAAACTGCTGTGCACATTGAACCGTGGCAACAACTGCGTCTCCAACCCTACTGCAGTATCGTCGCCCACAATATAACAATGCAGAAGGGATTTTGCTGGTTAGAAACGCGACTACTCATTACATTGTTGCTGTGTAAAGTACAACTGCACCCGAGACAAACCATGAACCGACAATGTTTATGGAAAATAAAACTAACAGATTTAATGTTAACGGCACTTGCCTTTAAATTAAAAAAAAAAACTGATCAACTTTAGTATAAACTAACTCAAGAACACCATTCTTGTCCTCTCCATTCAATGATAGCAGTGAAAAGAAACCGCCTCCACAGTCAGCTCACGTCAGATCTCCCGGTTATTGTAGGTACATCCAGCTAATTTTACTCACTCAGAGACAATCCCATTACTGCTTTCCTTGCAGAGCACTAAATCCAGCCAACTGGGCAGGCAGTGGTGTCCTTCAACTAGACACCAACGGTCCCACAACTCCTCCTTCCTCGTGTTCAGAGTCAACCGTGCATCAGTAACATCACAGCCTGAATGAGGGTGCCCCCTCTGCAGGGATTAGATTCTGCTTTTTCCTCCCCTCCCTGAGGTAACATGACCAGTCCAGCAGGCCTACTGCAGCAGTGGATCAGCAATCTCGCCAACAAGCTACTGTGTCAGACAGATCAGTGCAGGCATGTCAAGGTCCAGCTACAGACTGTGCTCAGTCAAGTGCTCCACTCCCAAGTTTACAGAGAGAGCCAGGAAGAAAGCAACATGTTACCTTATCCACACCGAGCCCAGTGCTGGGGGAGTGGCCACGGCTTGCCAGGCTGAGTTGGCATTCACTGTTGCTAAGCAGCCCAAAGTCCCTCTTTTCTGAGGGAATGGATCAGGCTGCTGTTTAGTGCGGAACAAGTGCAAAGGGGAGCAGAATTACGGGAGGCCCACGTTTCTAGAGGCATGTTGCCCTATGACAATTCCCAATCAGAATTTGCATAGAAACTAACTTGCGCCAAGACAGATTACAATGTCGGTCATCATGTCTGGTAAGTTCTCCCAAGTTCCACACTGATGTCACTGCCTCATGTTGTACACAAACGGCTCAACACTTGCTCCTGACATTACAGCAGTGTTCTGACACCAGAGTCTAAGACCTATGCTATTTCTACCTAATCTATACAAGGCCCCTGACCCTGGAAACTACAGTCTAATCTTAACTAGAGACAAGACGTAAATCATTATATATAGTGGCCTTATTATTGCCTCAGAGTTCTGAGAACTAGTGATATATCTGGTAAAATCTGCTATTTAGTGGGTCTCGTTATGTAATCTAAGCCTTTTGACATTAGTCCTCAAGTACTGTTAACAAGAATGCAGAAGTCATGTTCATTTTCAACAGAATTTAGAAAACCAGCATTTAGACATACAACCTCAGTGACGCATGTTGCCAACCTAAACGTACACTCTGAAAGCATATAAAATAAATTCAAAAGCAAGACGATAACTGGCCAAAATCCATCTGATACCCGACACTCACATTAAACTGTCAACTAGTTACGTTACTTTGTAATTGTCTCAGATTCATCATCAACTATACTGTTTGACATGAGACCTCCTAAAGTACCTCTGTTTAGCCGAGAGAAATTAAAGCAAAGTTACAGCCTACAAATGGCCTTTCACATTAAAAATGGAGTGATATGAACAGAACAATGCTTCCCTATGTCTGAAGCCCCTAAGGCACTGTGCAGAAAGACTCAAATGGCCTTTCCTTGCCTTTGCATGGATGACTGGACATATCAGTATGATAAAGTGAGCAGTTATGAGTAGCAGGGAAAGCCATCAAAAACCCAGGCACAGAGCCGCACCACACTAAAGCAGAGCAGCAGGTCAAGCTGGGGGATTCCAGACAGCATACCACAGGGACAACGCTGTCCTCTGTAAAGCAGGGAACAAAACCACACCAACGAGCCTGGTTAGAAGAATAGCGTGGCACTGTCTTTCAACAGCCGGGATATTAGTACGTCTGCTCCAGCAAGAAGGAAAGGAAAAGGCTTTCAAGACAAAGCTGTGGGCCTATGCCATCTAGTGAAAAACAGATGCATGTCAGATGTCAGACGTGTCAGCGACTGTGCAAATGCATCTTGGTTAGCTCTTCATTCAGTGAGTAAACTGTGAGTGTACAACAAACAAACAAACATTGAGTTGAACATTGTGTTAAGATCCTTTTTTTTTTGACAAACTGCAGGTCAGGAATGAACCGTCACGCGCCATCTGAGATGCTATTTAAGATATTAAACTATATGCTATAATAACAGTTGATAAAAGTGTTTGTTGTGTTGTACAGCACTATAAGGTGTCCCTGCTGAAGAAACCATGCAATACTGTGCAATCAACACAAAGAGCATTTTGAAATTGCTCTTAAAGTTTTTAAGTTTAATCAATGGTGAAGCAGATAAACGGAGTCCATAGGTCAAATGTGAATATTTAAAGCAAACATGACATAAATCAATCTTGCTGGGTGTGTTTGGAGTAACATTACCCCAGTCCTCTCTGGCTCCTGTACAGTTTCTGATCAAAACAACTGACAGATTATCCTGTGAGTGCTCTTCCAGCCAGCTAGGTCTATAATTAGACCAGTAGTAAACATAGTACGAGTCTACAAATAGCAAGGAAAATACTCTTCCAAGTCCACAAATGGTTTAAAACAGACTACACAACATGTCTGAGGCCCTTTAGGGGTTAAGGAATAAGCTAACGTTAGCTAGTAGTAAGTTAAAATGAGCCGGTATTAGCAAACGTTAGCAGGTTTGTATGTAGTTACACACCAGAATACCATTTACTGAAGTTTCATCAGCTTTCAAACATAGACTGTATATAAGAAGCTTGATTTCAACGGGCGAAAAAAAAGATAAAATAACTCCCAATAAGCTAGCTTTACATTAGCTCACTAACTGTTAGCTATCGAGAAACAAACGTCAGCTCTGCGCGCTAACGTTAATGTCGGTTGACTGGAACTTTTTGGTACAACTTAAGTTACTCAATTAAAGTATTGGGATAAAAACTGACTTACCACTTTGCCCACCAATTAAGACAAACAGTTGTTAATTAAGTAAATAAAAAGCACAACGCTAAAACACTGCACTGGATTGTTAGCTTGTAACGTTATTTGCCGTCTACTGAACAAACAAAAGCATTTCTTTGGCCATCGGTTATAGTCGCGAGAAGCACCGACGGGAGCGCGCCGCTAACGAGGTCCTAATTATAAATTATTTTCACCTGGTCGTTTCCCTATTTCAGAGCATCCCGAACAAACAAATGTCACTCTGTCATTCAAAACTACCGGCCGCTCATACTGGAGGTCAGCTTATTGTGTCCCGCGGTCGGGATAAAGAAGTGTCGTTTGTTTGAACTCTGACAGTGTGATGAGTTGCGAGACTCTTACAGTTGTAATCAATTAATGAAAGAATCAGTTCAGCTCTTATCAATGTAATTAGGTCAGGTGTCTATAATGAAAGCCACAAATATCAAAACACTTTTTTTCCATCTGAAGCGATCACCAACTTGATCAGATTTTATTACGTCAAATCTGGATGTACAATAATTCAATAATTACATGATTATAAACCACATTATGCTCAGAAGCAAATCTATGTACAATGTAAAAAGTGCATTGTGTTAACAGAATGAACATATGGGCACACTGAACAGCCTAGCAGAGGTGAAAAGGTTGAAAGGGATCCTCCATTAAAAGGCTGGAAAGAGATCAGGATTTGCTCAAATGTCAGGCTTGATTTAAAAGAACCATTACATCGTTTGAGTCAGGACAATTAATCAAATTAACAATATTTATTTGTATGATCATATCTGGTATTTTACAACATCCATTCTAGAATATACGACTGTGCTTTGCGATAAAACATTAAGGAAATCAGAAAACCCAAGACACTCGCCACTTAAGACGTACTGTATCCTGCATTGTTTTTTGTCAAAAAATTAGTTTTCAGTTATGTAACGGAGGACCAGACACTGTATTGTGGGATTCCTTCTTGATGGATCTGCAACATGCTACTTATACTTGCAGGTCCCATATGTCACTTCCAAAGGAAAATTACAAAGCTATCTCTGCTATCTGTGTGGTTCATGACGGTATCAGTCTGAATGGATGAAATACATAGGTAGGTACAGGGCAGTATCACAAACGGATACATCAGGCCACTAAGTGCGTGAGACAGAATGAATGTACCAGACTAGTATAAGACAAGATTGTTGTTCCACATCAGTTTTAGGCCACATGGCTGCTGTCCATTAGTGTGGGTATGAGGTGGGACTCCCTGTCCAGAAGGCAAGTCAATGTGCACGCTATCAAAGAAGGGCAGAGGAAGGAGGCCGGAAGAGGAGCAGCATGTATCTGCCGGCGATGTTGAAGCTAGAGGAGTAGGGGAAGGAAAGTTTCCTTTGGTGTCCACTGGCAGGCAGGGTTGAACAGGTGCATCTCCCCCTCTTCCCTTTCCCCCCCTCTCTCCTCTCATTTGACACATGTGGGCCAGTTGAGGCCTCCACAGGCAGCAGAAACGATAACGTAAAGGACCACCTGAAAGGAGGACGGGTACAAAGTTAAGCCGTGAGTCATGCATCAGGTTGAGTGTGAGTCATCTTTCAACTGAATCATATCGCGATTAAATCGTATGTAGAGACATCATCATGATATATATATATATATATATGAGAGAGAGAGAGAGAGAGCGAGAGCGAGAGCGAGAGCGAGAGCGAGAGAGAGAGAGAGATATCGGGATTTGCAATGACCTGTATCAGGATGGAAGATTTTTGGCCATATCGCCCAGCCTTAGCTGCAATGTGTTGTTATTGATGTGAAGTTAACTACAGGAGATTTACAGGACAGCTGAGTCTCATCATAGCTGGAAATCACAGCTGTAGTAGCTAGTAAGTCATCTGGGTCATTTTCCATGTTCATGAAAAAAAACCATTTAATGTATTATATGTAATAATCCACTAAATTGACGAGAGAACAATTACCCTGCATCCCTTAACAACCGTTTCCATCCAGTACTCACCAGGCACACCACCACAATGACAACAGTCAGCTTGAGGTTCTTCATACACATGGCTCGTGCCAGGTTACGACTCGTGGTTTTGAATGTGACCGACTAAATGGAGTGAAGAGAGAGAGAGAGAGAAAGGAACACCAGTGACGACACTTGTGGATAAGTCGCTTACTAGATTACTGTCAAAAGATCAAAACTACTGTACACTGCCTATTGCCAAACATCATGCACTAGAAAACACGTCGGATGAACAGGAGAAAACACAAAACAAACACTGGACTTCAAACTCACAGAATCAACCAGATTTTCTGTCTTGTCAATCAGCAACTCCAGCTTCTCTCCTCTCTGAGCTACCAAGTCTGTAAAAAGACACAAAGAGAGCCAGAGTTAACCCGGGAGACATCAAACAGGTCCAGTGTAGTGAGATTCATATCCAATGGTTTGTGAAATCTGCATAGCTTTTTGTGCTTTGGGCCACAAAACCAGTGCTTCACCTGCACAACATAATGAAGAGGTCACTGGTGCAACCACAATGCACTGCACTCATTTAAAAGTGAAGAAACTAAATTGTCTCTGATTTGATTAAATTTACATTTAATTTCATTATTATCTTATGGCCACACACACATATAAAAGAGGTTCATTCAGTGCCACTGTGCCGTGGGTACACTCATGAGCTCACCTATGTTGCGGACCATAATGCCTTTCAGGTCATCCACATGCATCTGAGTCTCAGTGACACGATCTGATCCTCGTGGGTCCGAGTGGTGTTTCTACAAATACAAGGGAAGAGGAAATGGAGCGTACATTGTGATTACGGTACTAAAATCAGCATGTGTGACTACAGAAGTAAAAAGCCGTCACAGAGCCCTCACAACATAATGGTGCTCTACATGCTCCAGGTCTTTTTCCACACTCACCATCTGAGCGGCCAGTGTTGAGGAGAACTCGCTGTTCATGGCGTAAGGCAGAGCCGTTTGCGCTCGTGACCCGTACGTTGTCTGGAAGCGCTTCTTGACTTCACTGAGGAAGCTGAATGCGCGCGACCTCTCGAAGTCCTTCAGTACAAAGACCGTGAAATATTGGAGTTATTACTTTAAGCACATTCCTATTAAAAGGTCCCGGGAAATGAAAAATGCCTTTGTATAGCGTCACAATGTGTCTGTTGTTTGTACTGTTCTACTTCCTGTTGTCAAAGCTCAATGTATTACTTCACAAACGTGGGCTGGAGACGCATTTGGGTGCAATACCTTTTATTTTTGTATCTTTTTTATATTAAACTATTTCCATAAAGTGCATTTCAAGGGACCTTAAAATCTATCACTTAACTTCCCACTCACCCAGACACAAATAAATACAGATAGCTGAGCCAACTCTATACTTACGTCATCGGTGATACACAGGTATATGATTCTGTCATGGCAGATGTAATGAAAGAGATAGCTATAAAAGAAAGACAAAAAATGTCAACATTACATGTATTCAATTTAAAGCAGTTTAATACAGTACACTATGTGCTCTGTAAAATGTGTCGAAGAAAACATTAACTACAGATAAACCGCAGTAACTCAAAATGACACCTCTCACCTACTATGAGTGAGGACACCTTGCGCTGTGCCTTTGCGGCACGTGATGCCACTTTATTGATTCATGTTGGGGTTTCCGGTGATGCACCTTCTGTATTTATAGAGCTCGTCAAGTGCTGCAATTAGGATAAATACGGGCTTCTCATGTTGAAGTAGCGTGTTTATATAAACTGTAATCAGATTATATTTCGAATTTGCCATGAAAATGCAAACGCTGTTACCTTTTTGAAGTTTTATAAATAAATCAGTGAACACAGCTGTATTTCTGCTGGAAAATCCGGATTACTTCGTTTTTTGTGAAGTGTGTCAATGTGCATGAAAATGACCCTTAGTGACGATGGTTACATCACGCTGTAGGATAATGATGTCGGAGGAGTTCATCGTGTCTATCAGCAACAATACATTGCCGTACCCAAGTGGCTGCTAACGTTGTGATTTGCAAGGAATTGAGCTCTACATGGCTGACGGCTGTCATTTGCAGCAGTGCATTTGCTGACATTTGAAATTTGCACTAAACTAATGACAAGTAATTATTGTGTACGTATTAATAGTTGACAAGCATGTGTTTACACTTGCCTTCACAATTTAGGAATTTCATACAGCACTCTAGATACGTGTGCCACAGTTTTTACCCATGGTGCACTCTATTTCATCACAATATAACGTTACACTATCTGATCACTTCACCACTTGTACATATTAGTAGGACATGATCTTTCCTAAGCTGGGAAAGGCCTGCATGCTACATGCACACCCATTTAGCCACATAACAGAGTGAGTCCTACCTGCCGTGGCTGTAGGTCAATTTGTTGTTCTCTGACGGGATTTTGGCTAAAATCTGTTCAGTCACTTCCAGGAAGTTGCCACCACACCACGCATGCTTTGCCAGGATGGTGGTTCCACGAGCCACCACTGCAAACAGGATTGCCATGGCAACAGCTGTGGTTTCAGCTCTATTGCTCGCTGCAACACACGAGACCAGCAGAGGTGTTAGTGACAGGGCCACGGGCACGAGGAGGTAGCTTAACTGAGGATCACATGACATGTAATACAGAAGAGAGGTGTGTGTGTGTGTAAAATAAACGTTAATAACGTTAGCCAAACAAGCCCACTCGCGCTACTGGCGATGTGATACAGTTATCACGAGAAACCAAAGCGAAAGCCAGATTAACGGTGGCTGATAAACAGGCTCGCTAGCTCATACCGTTGTTGACTAAAGTGTATGACGGCGTTTGGTATGTAACGTTAGCTGTGTGTCGCAATAACGTTTGCGTTACTCGTTTCTAGCAACGGTGCTGACGCAATTAGCGGTTATATATAACTAATAATGAACCCAATACCTCGGTGTGTCGGCGCTGTTCAAAGTAGCGAATGTGGCGCAAATCCCAACATCTAAAGGAGTATCAGCTGCTAGCAAGTCTTAAAACCTCCAGACAGGAACACGAACTCACTCCTGTGTTGTTGTTAATGTAGTTTTTAACACACTCCGTAGGCCACGTACTCTATTCAGTTGCTTTGTTTCAAGAACTACATTTTTAACTTCCTGTTTTGCGGTGAATTGTCATGTGGTTTTATACCTACGTCAAGATATGGCGACAGGTTTCAGGTCCAGTGGAGCCTTTGTACGGTCTTACAGGCAATTTAACAGATAATGCGACGTGTACGTATCCCTCAATTGTTATTCTTCAACATACCAGAGCAGGGGTGGTCTCTTGATAAAAAAGAAGTCAATACATTACACTACATGTATATGCCCACTAAATGCAGCGTCACAAAGCCCTGAACCTTCCTTCTTGCCTGTCAGACTCTATCAGGGCTGTAAATACCCAATTTATGTATTGACGTACAGAGTCGGAATGTGAAGCATGGCTGGTGAAGGCGAAAAGAAACCTGTGCTGGAGATGGTAAGATGCTTAAACTCCGTATGGTCTTTGCCACTATATATAGCTAAATGTATTTGTCATTGTTAAACTCTGTTTGGAAGAAGATATTCAATTAAAGAAGCTAATTACAGCATTTCGACCGCCCGTAAACGCCTCACGTGGGTAGCTACCACTACCAGAAGCTAGCAGTGCGAAAACAATTATAGCACCAGAAACACAAACTACATCAAAAGATGTTCCCTTTACTGGAACAGAGGTTGTTTCGTGGCCTGATATTGAGAGTGGCATTATGTAAAGCTAAGCTAAAGCTACCTGAACGTAATTCACTTCACCTACTTTACATTAGCTTCTCCGTCCACAGCTGACTCAGAGTTTCTCCACGTGGGGGCAGTATAGCAACAGAAACAAGTGTTCCCTCACTTTCTCTGTGTGCTGTCCAATATGTTACACACATCCTTGTCAACATCATCATAAATAATGGATGTATTGGAAATGCATAATAGTTTCATCTCTTATGTGATTGCTTGTCCCACTCAATAATCTTTAAGGAGGTGATGTTTCTGTTTAGAGTGGAATGTGCATGTGGGTGTTTTATGTTGTATTAAATACTTCTTATTTTTCGGTTTTAGGTCCAGGCTGATGGGGCTGACGAGGGGTGTGTGACATTTGTGCTGCATGATGAAGACCATACACTGGGCAATTCAGTCAGATATATGATCATGAAGATGTAAGTTGGTGTATTTTTTTAACAAAGTGCTACTTTTAACAGCATGTCGTCAAGGGTTTGACCTTTTTGTATTAAAACAGATTTAACCCCTCTACTCCCATGTGGCACGTTTTGAAGAACAAAGAGCATGACTGATGGTTAACTTGTGTCATTTTGGGATTTGACTCCAGCGTTTTCTCCTCACAACTCATGCAAGACATTCCGACAATTATGAATGATAATAACAATAATGTTGATGTTCCAAAGGGACTCTTCTCAGTGCGTATGCAGTTTTGTTCCCCAGTTTTTTTGTTCTCAGTCAGTCAGCTGGGATGAGTCAAAAGTGGAGAAATTGTAATAACGCTAACACGCCTCCACCCATTTTTAGCAAAACATTGATGATAATCACAAATCTTGTTTCCCCGTCCCTGTTTTTCTTTCCGCCAGGGTGGATGTGGATTTTTGTGGCTACACCATCACCCATCCGTCGGAGAGCAAGATCAACTTTCGCATTCAAACACGAGGTGAGAGACACCCACCCCCTTAAAACCCCACGGCGTTCCGTCTTCCCTTTCTCCTTCTTGTAGTCTATGTTCGCTTGTGTGTGCACACATGCATAGGAAAAGCCAGAGAGGAAACTTTTTGGGGCTGTGTTGCGGAGTAAACACGTTGATTGGAATCTGGTGCATTCACTTGTCATCTCAGCCCAACACGAAAAGCCGGTGGCTGACTTTGAGCCACACACACACACACACACACACACACACACTCACTCTTGTTCTTCTCTGCAGAGAGTTATAACTACTTGCCTTGTTACAAAAAAACAAAGTGCCTACAGATAACAGGAGCTCCGACCGTCACATGAAAGGACTCTGCGAGACTTAGACAACAACTTGTTCTTCTTGTTGAGATAAGAATCAGGATGCCGGGGGAATCTGTTCTCCACGGCATGGAACCACACATTTACCTTTCAGGCACCTAAAAAAAACCTAGTTTCCATCGCGCTTTTAGACATTCAGCCAGAGGATATTTCTGTATGCATATGGGGGGGGGGGGGGCTTCCACATCAATCGGGAGAAGAGGGACCGTTATAGGACCGCAACAAACAATTCTTTTCATTATTTTGTTTTCAGTACAAAAATCGATTCGATTACCACAACAACATGCTCGAATAGAGACTGATGTGGCTGCCTCAGCAAATGTATTTTATCATGTCAATCAAGCCAACCGGTCCAACTTTTGCCGAGTCCTGAAGAGATGATAGATGAATGTGTTGTCATTATTATTAGTTGCGGTGGGTTTCTTACTGTATCCTCCGTCTGTTTCAGGGGGGATTCCGGCTACCGAGCCGCTGCGCAGGGGCCTGAATGAGCTCAGTGATGTTTGTCAACATGTCCTCAACACCTTCCAGGTGAGCCTGCGTGTCCACCGCTTACTGAGAGAGGCTGACCAGCAGCGGTTCACCATTGAGCCGTTTAAGTGGGTGCAAGTGGAATGCGGTCCAACCAACATTTGGCCGGCTCACAGATAAATCACACGTTTCCTGTTGACTCGCCGACATAAATTGGACGTCAGCGGATCTACATTGAAAGCTTGTGCACTGAGCTGGTAGCATCGTACGTGGCCTTCCTTTGTCAGAGGCTGAACCTTTCTATACAGGGGGGGGGCGCGGCGCAAGTAAGAAGCAAACCCTAGAATCCACACATGGAATGATAATATTTCCATGTGGGATACAGGAAGAAACCCCGGGCTGGCTGTGTGGCTCTCTACATTAGCCCCACAGTGAGAGGAAAGCCGCTCTCCGCGCTGTGTCAACTCCAATTCTGACAACGGTTTCTTTCATTTTGTTCCAGGCAAGAGTCAATGAGTTCAAAGAGAGCCAGGAGCAGCCGATGGAATGAAGAGCATCACGTATGTTTGACTGCGACACAGTTTCTACCAACAAACGAAAGACATGTGACCTTGATAAGTCCCTTTTTTTTATATATATATCTATGTATAATAGTTTGATCATGTCACATTTGTACAGTTTTCTTTTTTCGCAGTATGTTGGGTGTGATGTGTGACGCATGTGTTCGTGGATTTTTGGAACGATTTGTGTTATAAATTGAAGACATTAAACTTAGTCAAGGAATATCATTGTTCTTCTTGTTATTGTGACACGAACCGTGAATTGCTCTCATCTGTCCTTTTGAAGCCGTGTTTGTCAAGTGAAGGAAGAAGTGGAAGCCATATGTCCTAATTAGCAGAGGATTGTGGTGCCGGGGGAGGGGGGGCTTCGTATGGTTCTAGGAAGACAGGGAGAAAATGAGGGGGGACGAGTGTAAATATTAAGGTTTAAATTATTTCTTTTTTAAAGTTACTGGTATTCACATCTGGCTGTCAGTCACAAATGAAGCTCACTGATCAACACCTTATCTGTCGTTTGTTTAATTTGTTTAATACAAACACCTTTGGGGTTAGCTGCTTCTCCCTGCTCCCAGTTTTTATGCTAAGCTAACCGTCGCCGGGGCTTAGCTTCATTCAAAAGTGCCACTCAACAAGAAAACGAGTATAGAAAAGTGAAGTGTAGCAACACAGAGTCATAAAAGTTAGCTGACCGTGGGTGCCTTTTTTACTGCCAACGATTTCAACTTTCCCTTGGTAGAAGGAATATGTTTTACTGTGATCCTGTAGATGTTCATGACAGGACTCAAACTGCCAATGTTAATTTTACAAAGTGATTTCAATTTTTTTATTTTTTTTTGTAACGGCGCAGCACAATTTAAAGCGCATGCTGTGGAAAGGAAATTCCCCAAAACCTCACAAGTCAAATGTTCAAGACCACATCAAAGGTGAGCGCAAGACTTGTTTTAGCAGAAAACAATTGACCATCACGGACACACGGAAACTGCTGTGAACAAACATTTCTCTAGAAAAGAATAGACACACAATGATTTTCTCCGGTCTTGCTTAATAGTTTTCATTGAAACATGGACCTCAAAAGCAAACACTTTTTTTTAAATTACTCTGAGGAAAAAAAGGAACAAATTCGACACCCTGCCTTGTAAAACTTGTGGCTGTTTCCAAGAAGCGGCTTCGCCAAATGAAAAAGATGGAGCCGACATGAAAGATCTTTTTTGGAGATTTGGCAGTTATCTGTCTGCTTCTTGGGACCGGCCCACGTCTAGTTGTCCAAAGCAATCAGTTCAAACCTGCCGAAACCTTGTAAACGGGAATCTGTAACTCATTTGACATGGTTTCTTGTCCAATGAAATGAGATGTAAACAAAGTGTAACCCGTCATCAAGAAAAACAGCCAAAGACACGGCGCCCGTGACGAGACATGTAACCTCTGTAATACTGATGGAATGCACACAGATGTTTCAACACTGTTTGCCCTGTGTAGCCTTTTGACAACCCAAACCCAAGAGATTGCAAGAGATTTCATTGGCACTCCAGCTTTTTTAAATCCATAAAAAATAGATGACACCCTTCCAAACTACAATTTGAACAGAAATCAGAAAAGACAGCTGCCAAACTACAGGCATCATGAACAGCATTATTTGATGTGGTTGATATAAGACTGCTTAGGAAGTACACCATCACAAATACAGCAAAACACTGTAGTTGAGGTGTGCCGCTGTGACAGCCGCGCCTCGTGAGATGCCAACCCTCCACCTCTCGGGAGCGAGCGTGCCCAGAGCGGCGATAACGCGGTCAGCTGATGTGCTCGAACACATAATAGGCCAAGAATTGCAGGCGTAACCCTTAATATATCATTTTAGCAACTCATAGGTTTTATGTGTAAAACTGAAACGTAACTGAAAGCTGCCAGTTAAATGTAGTGGCGTAAAAAGTAGCTCCAATATTTCCCTGTGAAATGTAGAGGACTGGAATAAAGTATCGCTCAAAATGGAGACACTCAAGTAACGTAGAAGTGCACAAAAATTGTAGCCTACTTCAATTGTACTTTAATATCGAGAGTGAACATACTTCGTTACTTTCCAACCCCGATATTTCTTTACAAACACGGGTCTGTCGTCCACATGTAAGTTATATTCTTGATAAAAATGTGGATGTTTAAAGCAGTGATTACCAACCGGAAGACAAGATAATTAAAGAATCCAGCATACATAAACATACATGTCTGTTCGGAGCTTTAAAACAATCTAATAAAAAACACAATCAAATACAACTTAACACAATTGTTACGACCTGGCTCAAAGGCTGCAACATAAGGGAGACACGACTGAGTGTGATAAAAGTAATAAATAGACATTTATTTAACGAACAAATAACCACTAAACTAAAACAAACAACCAAAGAATTAATCAAACGAAGCAGCTGCCGCGAGAGGAGGTGAGGCTTATCATACTGCGACAAGCTTCTTGTGTGAAGCCGTCCGTCTTCACGTCTTTGTTTGCTGATGATCCTGTTCAGGATGGTCTGCAGCTCTGCGAGGCTGATCTCCATGTTCGGCCCTGCCAGCTGTCTGAAGGGATTTTTGAAGGCGGCGTCGATCTGGCGCTCGCCCAGCTCGGTCTCTACTGGAAGCTGTGCTGTAACGTCGTCATCGAGCTCCTCTGAGTCGGCGGGCTTCTCGGAGAAACCTCTGAGGACAAAGTCGGCCTCTTTGTGCGCCTCGAAGGTGGAGGGGACTCACAGTCTCCTGTCGCGTTTGAGAGTCACGTGACCTGCCCAGGGGTTAACCACACATTAAGTCTCCATTCAGGCCTATTGAAAAAACACGGTCTCATATAATGTCCAATAATATAGAGATGCATGTTTGAGGGTGTCAGGTTGGACCCTGTCCTTGGTCCTGTGTGGTCCTCCAGTGTCCACAGATTGACAGCACGTGGACCTGCTGTTTCACGTTTCCTACATTGTTGTGACAGGAAGCCAGATTTTCAGAATAAGTGACACAAACATCAGTTTGAAATAAAATGAAAACATATTTTCTGAGGTTTGTTTACTGGTCCACATCCTGTCTGTCTTTGGGCCATTGTTGGACAAATGTCTCTCCAGAGACATTACATTTACACACCCCTGCATCCAGAGATTGGCAGTATTTCAATTACTTGTATTTGAAATACGTATTTCAATTACTTTGAGTATTTTGTAATTTGTGTTTGATAGGGCCGATGAAAAATCGAATGTAATTTGTAACAAAATACTTTAGAGTGGAGTCATTTTGTATTTAAAATACTCAAAATACTTTCTCCACCAATCAAAAAACAGTTCACGAGTTCAGTCTTCAGATCTTCCAGTTCAATGGATTGTCTGTCAAGGTAAATATTTTATCTGAGTGTGACAGATGTCAACAAGCTTAATGTATAATTCATGTCTGGGTCTGGCTACACAGCCTACTGTATATACATGGTGATGGTTATAATATTAAGCTGGCGATTTATGCTAACATGCTAATGACGCTAGCATGCTGTCTACATACATGGTGATGGTTATAATATCAAGCTAGCGATTTATGCTAACATGCTAATGACGCTAGCATGCTGTCTACATACATGGTGATTATAATATCAAGCTAGCGATTTATGCTAACATGCTAAGGACGCTAGCATGCCGTCTACATACATGGTGGTTATAATATCAAGCTAGCGATTTATGCTAACATGCTAATGACGCTAGCATGCTGTCTACATACATGGTGATTATAATATCAAGCTAGGGATTTATGCTAACATGCTAAGGACGCTAGCATGCCGTCTACATACATGGTGGTTATAATATCAAGCTAGCGATTTATGCTAACATGCTAATGACGCTAGCATGCTGTCTACATACATGGTGATTATAATATCAAGCTAGCGATTTATGCTAACATGCTAATGACGCTAGCATGCTGTCTACATACATGGTGATTATAATATCAAGCTAGCGATTTAGCTAACATGCTAAGGACGCTAGCATGCCGTCTACATACATGGTGGTTATAATATCAAGCTAGCGATTTATGCTAACATGCTAATGACGCTAGCATGCCGTCTACATACATGGTGGTTATAATATCAAGCTAGCGATTTATGCTAACATGCTAATGACGCTAGCATGCCGTCTACATACATGGTGGTTATAATATCAAGCTAGCGATTTATGCTAACATGCTAATGACGCTAGCATGCTGTCTATATACATGGTGAAGTGATGTTTATAATATCAAGCTAGCAATCGATGCTAACATGCTAATGACGCTAGCATGCTGTCTAGGCTAGTGCAGAGCCAGTGTTTAGCAAGTTAACTTATCAGTTGAGTAGCTAGCTATATAGGAAGAGGGAGATTGGGAGCTTGTATGTTCATGATAACCTTATCAAGAGACGTCTGACCATCTACTCTTGCACTGAATTACAAGTGATGCTGTATCTTCTCAATGTGAATGTCATAATGCCATATCAATTACTGGCAGATAATATAGTTCACAGTTAGCCAGGCTATGACAGTAGATGTCCATTTGTTAAAAAAACATTAAATATCCAATTTATTTTATTTAAAAGGCATATTATGAAAGTATTCTTCATTTTATTATTTCATACATTCTACAGTTGGCCAGGTGGACAACATGTCTCAGCAAGATGATGTTCAAGAAGGACCATCAACAAGCACAGATGGAACCAAACCTGTGTCTGCAATCTTGGATGGGACGTTCTTCAGTATTGTCTCTCAAACACCAGGTGGGAAGATCCAGGCGGAGTGTAAACTCTGCACCAAAAAGAAGGCAGTAATATCTGGAACTCTTTTAGCAACATCAAATTTCAAAACTCACCTGAAGAGACTTCACCCTGACAGTCTTCATGATTTTGAAAGGCACAAGACAGAGTGTAGGCCAAATTATAGTGGCAAAAAGACAAACACGCCCTATAGGCAGACCCGCCTTTTTGAACACACAGTAACACAGGGTAAACTTGATTCTCTCATTACTTCGTACATAGTGAAGGGAATGCATCCTTTGTCGACAGTTGCACAAACTGAATTTGTTGAATTGATTCATGGATTAAACACCAATCTGACAGTGATGTCCAGACGTACACTGCGAAGGAGAATAGAAGCAGATTTCAATGCCAAAAAAAGTGATCTGAAAGAGAAACTGAAGACGGTGCAATATGTTTGCACCACTGCTGACATCTGGTCCACGAGTAAGACTAGCTTCATGGGCGTAACAGCTCACTGGATCAAGCCAGATTCAACTGAACGTGAATCAGTCGTTCTCGCATGCAGACATTTCCCAAGTCCACACAACTACAACCGCATTGCTGAGATATTGGAGGAAATCCACTCAGAATTTGGCCTGTCAAATGAAAACATCATTGCAACAGTGACTGACAATGGGTCAAATTTTGTAAAGGCCTTTAAGGAGTTCAGCATATCTGTTGTTGCAGATGAAGACGAGAAGGATGACACAGAAGAGAATGGACTATCCTTTGTAACCATCAATGCTTCAGAAGAAGAAGTGTCAGAAGGTGCAATCATCCTACCACCTCATGTGAGATGTGCCACTCATACACTGAGCTTAGTGTGTACCACTGATGCGAAGCAGGCGATGAAGGACTCTCCCACACTCTCCCGTCTGAACCACACAGCCATGGGAAAGTGCTCAGCTTTGTGGAATGCATCAAAAAGACCCAAGACGGCAGAGCTCCTGTCAGAAGTGACAAAAGAACAGTTGAAAACACCATGCCCAACACGTTTGAATTCTATGTATGACAGTTTGAATCAGCTGGCCACTTTAAGAGACAAACTACCTGAAATGATGCAAAAAATTCAGCTCCCTCCATTCAAAGAGGTGGAGCTTGACTACCTGGCAGAGTACTGCAAAATCCCTCCCCTCTTCAGCTCCGGTTGAGAGACTGTTCTCATCTGCAGGAATAATCTTCCATCCGCACAGGAGGCGGTTAACGCCAGAAATATTTGAAAAGTTAGTTGTTCTGAAAGGCAAATAAACTGGCTGTGATGCTGTTCATATGTGATGAATATGTTCTTTTTTCACACTTTATTTTTCGGCTTTTCACCACAGACATTCAGACAACTTCCTTGGGTTCATAGACTGATTTGTAATTGATTAGTAACCGTATCCATTATCTTATGGATTGTCCTTTCTGCCTGTTGTTTTTGCAGTCTTTTTGCCAGTAGTTTATTTGCTTTGGGTCCCACCTCATAGATGAATATGTTCTTGTTGATGCAAAGCCAAAGTTTATGGGTTGTTAAGTCCCATTAATAAAAATATATATATACATAATCAATCAAGTTGTTGTCTTTTAATAGCTTTGCTTGGTTACACTGACATTCGGTGACTGTTCTTCCTTTTTGTGGGGTTCACCAGAGCTTTGTGTACGTTATATAGACCAAACCGTGAGAAAACGGAAAATCCAGAAAAAAAGTATTTTCTGTATTTTAAATACAAAATACATGTATTGTATTTTGTTAAATTTTCTAGCACCAGTATTTTATTTTGATACATTTATTTGAGGGGTATTTTGTATCAAAATACATTTTGATGTATCTTTGCCCATCTCTGCCTGCATCACACCTGTATTACTCTCTTTGATCCATTTTGTTTTGTTAAAGTAGAAACTTGATGTAACTTTAGGAATTGACATTGTGCATAGTGGCATGTATGCACATGTTAAATTAGTTGTTCAACAAGTACTTGTGGGAAGAAGCAAAGTTAGTAATGTGCACGAATGGGTTCTTTGGTCCGAAATACTCTGCTAGGATGAACACTGTACACACTTTGGTGAACTTTTTGTCTGGTATTGCTAAGTTGGCCATTTGGCTAACACGCAGGAACCGGGCTCAGAGTGCGGGCAGTGTGGAGCTGGTACCGGTTCTGGAGGGACTGCTGAAGGCCCAACTGAGGGTGGAATACACTTACTATCAGATGATGGACAATGTACAGGTTTTCAGCCGCATTTGGGCTGTTGGGGCGGTGTCATGCTCCGTGGGGGAGGAGGGAGAACTGATTGTTAATTTATGATAAGTTTATATTTTTCTGTCCTCAGATGAGTTGTTTTATTATTTATTTATTTTTAACTGATGATGTGACAGTGATCTGGTGTCTCCTGGATCAATTAAGGGAATTTGAAAACCCAAACCTCCTCTCTCCTTCTGTCCTCTCCTCTCCTCTCCCCTCCGTCTCTCTTCTCCTCCTGTCTCTAAAAGATGTATGGAACTCAAGTTATAGTTTAAAAATCAGGTGAACAGATTATTTATTCATCAAAATGTGTGTGTGTTAGACAGACAGAGAGAGAGAGAGAGAGGGAGATCACATGCAGAGAGCCAGTGTGAGAACAGTGGCCTTGTTGTGATGAAGGCAGCGAGGCCATAGCCAGT
>NC_136638.1:9966383-9988883 GCF_949748355.1 Melanostigma gelatinosum
AAAAGGAATGAACCAAAAAGAAAAACACCAATAAAACAGTCAGATTCCCTCTTTGTTCTATTTTTTATGTATGTTTGTTCTATTTAAATTTCTGTAATTCATTTTACAGGATTACAAGTCTAAATACCACACGACCTGTTCAAAAGCACTGTGATTAAGGCCTGACGTTCTGTGACCTCCGGTTCTGCATCGACTATGTGATGTTATCGCACATCCAGAATTTGGAATTTGGCACAGATATGCTAAATAGGTTCCAGACTTGTTTTAGTTTGGCACAAAGTCTTCCAATGTTCTCCTCAAAGTAATCCACCAGCTCGGCTGAATTATGTCTTTTGGAAAAAGTCAGTTAGTCGAGTTACAATCCACTGATTCAACATGACACATGAAAAGAGCTAAATGCTTTATTTCCACCGTGTCCTGCAATCCAGACCCTTCTGTTTCAAATAAAAAACCCACTTCTCACAACTCCATGAGCGCACCGTGAATGTTAGAATGAGTCACATTCGGAGGATTTTTACCTTCATAAAGCTGGTTGTCTGTTCCGGATGGAGCAGACACACGCGCAGCGTGTTGCCTCTGTACGGGATCTCCAGCATGTCGAATGCCAGCGCCTCGGGCACCGCCAGCATCACGGCGACCAGCCAGATCAGAGTCACCTCCACCGCTTTCCACAGAGGGATGCCCATCCCCTTCACCCTGCTCCACGACGTCACTGCGTGGTAGCTACGCAAACAGCACAGACGTGCGCATCAGCACTGACTTTTGTGTGTGTGTGTGTGTGTGTGTGTGTGAAGAGCAGAAGACCACATACCGGTCAATACTGAGAGCACACAGGCTGAGGACGGTGATTCCCACTGAAGCTTTCTGGATGAACGGCATCAGCTTACAGATGTACACGCCGAACGGCCAGTCCTCGGCTATTAGCTGCGGAGGAGAAACAATGGGGACGGAGAGGAGAGACATTTGTGAGGAGAGAAGTGTCACACATGGACAGACGTCTTTGAGGTCTGCGTAGGGGTCCTGTCTGAGACTGTTATTGTGCCAGCGAGCCAGAAGCAACAGTTCCTCCAAAACGTGCAGTCAGCAAGTTTTGTCTCCCAGGAGTCATAAAATCAGTTCAGCATAAGGACAATGTCTTTAACAGCAAATCAGGCTAAACATGGAATTATTGTGAGTGGCCTTGTACTTGTCAGCCACTAATAGAAATCGACAATTTGGTTTTGGAGTCTTTGAAATCTTCCAGTTTTCGAAAAACCACTCCTGTTATCAAGTCAGCTGATCCCGTGTCTCATTATAATCCTCATGATGTCTCAGATCCCTGAAACGCGGGACCTTTACGGAAATAAAAACGTGAATCAGAGCGACTATTACTCAGATGAAATGCTGCAGAGCATTCCAGCTTCATTCACTTGAAGCGAATCCTATCGTATTTCGAAAGTGCATCAATTGTCACATTTTTGGCACCAGAGCCCACTGGGTATTTCCCCGGTTGTTGGCATGCGTCTGCTTTTATTACAATTTTGAGCTTGAGCGGGAGGTGCAGTGGAGGTGGAAAACTCTGCGGCGCCTATACTTAAACAGTTAATAATGAAACACACGACACGTAGGGACAAAACCGCAGCAACGAACACATCTATAAACAGGATGAGCCGAGAGGGCTCATCCGAAAGTCCAGCGCGGGGACATTTTCACACTAAATTAGAGACAGAATTTAAATCATTTTTTGCACAATGTGTGAAATTGTTGAGTCACGATTTTGTGTCATGGATTGATAACGTTACCGTCGTTTCCAAAAAGTCAAAAAGAGAGATCATCGGTCACACAAGCAGAAGAGACACCCGACAGACGGACACGAGGGATACATGTGGTCACCTTAAACACATTGATGGGGATGGCGATGATGATGTAGAGCAGGTCCCCCAGAGCCAGGCTGCCGATCAGGACGTTGGGTCCATTCCTCATGCACTTGTTCTCGTAAATGATCCTGAGCAGCGTTAAGTTGCCGATGATGCCCACCACAAAGATCAGGCAGGACACGATGGTGTTGACGTACTTGAAGGCGTACTTGATCTCCGTGGGCTTTATGCACATGGGGTGGAAGGAGCCCCGCGGCCGACCCGGCAGCGGGACGGAGGCATTGCTCGTGGATGGCTCGGAAGCTGCGAGGCCGCCCTGGGCGTCGCGGGCGACCCGAGAGGCTCCGACCTCGGCGACCATCAGGAGACAGAGCAGAGCGGTGACGGCCCTCATGTCGGCGGTCTACAGACACACTCTTTTAGAAGCACTCACACACGCGTCCATACATCGGGGGGCCCCGCTCCGGGCCTGGCAGCGTGGAGCCGAGCTCTGGGTGTCCTGCAGAGAGAAAGTAGACCAACCGTCAGCGTACGAAAAGCGGATGATTTTGTTCACAAACTGTGTCGATAGCACAGTTAATTCAAACAGATCCTTCTTCGTGAGGAAATAGGTTCTGGATGAATACGTTTTAAAAGCATTTTGTTTGTGATATTCTTTGAATTCCATCAACAAAACTAAGAAACTTTTTTTGTGTTTTGAAAAGTAGAAAAGTATTCTAAGAGAAAAGAGGGGGTGAAATGAACAGAGCAGCAAAAGATAAACAAGACAAATGGAATAGTGATAACTGAGGTTACACGAGGAACAGTGTTTCTGTGTGTGTGACAGAAATACTCTCTCACAGACGACGCCAACTGGGCTCTGACCCTCTTGAGAATTATGTGTACCCCCAGAATGGCCTGGGGCATCTCTCGGGATGATTTACAATGTCGGCAATAACTTTAGAGACACGCCATCAGGGCACACACACACACACACACACACACACACACACACACACACACACACACACACACACACACACACACAGGTTTGTAGAGGCGAAGGTTCGAGGACAAACGATTTGCTTTTTAATGCTCACATCTAAGAATGTGCATACACTTGCAAAACTTCTTGCGACCCCACTTACACACAAACCCACACACACACACACAAACCCACACACACACACACACAAACCCACACACACACACACAAACCCACACACTGTCAAACACAACTGGCATTCATGCTGCATACGGCTCAGAAACATAGAGGCCCATTCTGTTTGCACACACAAAGACACATGAACGAACACACACACACACACCACATGAAATCATGTGGTGTGTCCTCTGTCCCACAGGTCTCTCCCTCTTTTCTCCCCATTAAAGGGTTTTTTGGGGGAGTTTCTCTGTTCCGCTGTGAGGGTCCTGGGACAGAGGATGTCACATGTGTACAGATTGTAAAGAACTCTGAGGCAAAGTTGTAATTCGTGATTTTGGGCTGTACAAAAATGAATTGAATTATGTGTTGTGTAACATGGTGCCTCATTAGGCCATGTCAGAGCAGCCTTGTCTGATCTAATTGGAAAGCTGGATTTTAAGCGGGTTGATCCTCTGAATCGAATAGATTTGACTTTAGAAACCCTCTGACCTGGAGCTCTGCTGGCTTCACTTCTTAGGAAGACAGAGGCGGAAAGTTGGCAACCAGCAAGGTGAAATAAAGAGGCCGTTAGTGGTTCAAAACAAAGTGTGTTTGCGTGTGGGGAGAGGAGCATGAGAAACTAGCTGCTTTAAAAGTGAAACACATAAATGCAGGAACAGAATGTGAAGAAAAGAGGCCAAGATTGAGAAGACTGACAGTTTGATGGTCTGAGCCATTCACAAGAACAATTGGCGGAAAAAGGAAAACACAGGAAAGGAAAAACCAGAAGAGGGGAAAGAGAGAGCGCTGAGGTGCTTTGCCTGTGAGGACAGGAGTCACGAGAGTGACCTGGAGGCAGTAAGAGACAGCGATGTGGGGAGGGTGGAAGCACAATGGAGTCTATTGAAAAGGAACACTTGAGAAATGAATGCAGTGTTTAGAAGAAAAAAACCAAAACCTAAATGTGACTTAATGCCAGAGCTTGTGAGATGGAATGGCTCTAATGCACAATGCCTGATTTGGCATTAGCATGTTCCTTCTGCATCACAGGACCTCCAACTGTCGACCTTAAACATGAAGGGGCAGTCCTGATCACGGGCCGAGACTTCTGCAGTCACCAGGGTGGCATATGTAAAGGCATATTTCAAGCCAGCGCCAAAAAGGCAGTTCTCAAGAGAAAATGCTGAGAATGTTTGTACTTCATCTTGACAACATTGAGTGGTCTGCAATTTATTTTCACACAGATTGATTGCTCCATAAGTGACAAACTGGTATTTAAAGATTGTCTGCAATAGCTTACATGAGGATACAATTTAAAACTGAAATGTACAACACTACCATGACATCGGAGCAATTCTGCTCACTTGGGCCTACATGTTGTAGTTATGAATTTGATTTAAACTTCATACGGCTGCTGTAGCGCCACCATCAGGACTGTTAGCCCACTATGCCAGTTGAGGAAGTTTGGCATGCAGGACTGGACTGCCGGGAAAAGCTTTGTTTATCGTCATGCATGTCCTCAGAGGAAGAAGAACAATTCCAGGAAAACGATAAACCCAAGGTTGGATAAACAGAAACACCTTATGGTCAAAGCAGGAATGCTGCATGTGAGGAGAAATGCTAACGTCAATGCATCAGATTGTTGAACGGATGATTCAAAAAGAAAAACACCAGGTGAGTTTCAGCTCCACTGAACCGAATTACACAGTTGTGTCAGTTTAAAGTTTACAGCCTTATTTGGGGTTATTTTTGTAGATTCACAAGTGTGAAATCGTTTGTTTTTTTCTGCCAGTTCCCTCTGAGGATGGTTGCAAGAAACACCTTTAGTTTTCTCCCTGGGTGAGATACTTGAGGTTGAATCCACCCTGGAACAGGATCATCAGCAAACAAAGACGTGAAGACGGACGGCTTCACACAAGAAGCTTGTCGCAGTATGATAAGCCTCACCTCCTCTCGCGGCAGCTGCTTCGTTTGATTAATTCTCTGGTTGTTTGTTCGTGAAATAAATGTCTATTTATTACTTTTATCACACTCAGTCGTGTCTCCCTTATGTTGCAGCCTTTGAGCCAGGTCGTAACAATTGTGTTAAGTTGTATTTGATTGTGTTTTTTATTAGATTGTTTTCCAAAGCTCCGAACAGACATGTATGTTTATGTATGCTGGATTCTTTAATTATCTTGTCTTCCGGTTGGTAATCACTGCTTTAAACATCCACATTTTTATCAAGAATATAACTTACATGTGGACGACAGACCCGTGTTTGTAAAGAAATATCGGGGTTGGAAAGTAACGAAGTATGTTCACTCTCGATATTAAAGTACAATTGAAGTAGGCTACAATTTTTGTGCACTTCTACGTTACTTGAGTGTCTCCATTTTGAGCGATACTTTATTCCAGTCCTCTACATTTCACAGGGAAATATTGGAGCTACTTTTTACGCCACTACATTTAACTGGCAGCTTTCAGTTACGTTTCAGTTGTACACATAAAACCTATGAGTTGCTAAAATGATATATTAAGGGTTAAGCCTGCAATTCTTGGCCTATTATGTGTTCGAGCACATCAGCTGACCGCGTTATCGCCGCTCTGGGCACGCTCGCTCCCGAGAGGTGGAGGGTTGGCATCTCACGAGGCGCGGCTGTCACAGCGGCACACCTCAACTACAGTGTTTTGCTGTATTTGTGATGGTGTACTTCCTAAGCAGTCTTATATCAACCACATCAAATAATGCTGTTCATGATACCTGTAGTTTGGCAGCTGTCTTTTCTGATTTCTGTTCAAATTGTAGTTTGGAAGGGTGTCATATATTTTTTATGGATTTAAAAAAGCTGGAGTGCCAATGAAATCTCTTGCTATCTCTTGGGTTTGGGTTGTCAAAAGGCTACACAGGGTAAACAGTGTTGAAACATCTGTGTGCATTCCATCAGTATTACATGGTGTGAACTATCCAAAATGGACCATCTGGGCTGTTGGACCCCTTAAACTATAACTTGAGTTCCATATATCTTTTAGAGACAGGAGGAGAAGAGAGACGGAGGGGAGAGGAGAGGACAGAAGGAGAGAGGAGGTTTGGGTTTTCAAATTCCCTTAATTGATCCAGGAGACACCAGATCACTGTCACATCATCAATTAAAAATGAATAAATAATAAAACAACTCATCTGAGGACGGACAAATATAAACTCATCATAAATTAACAATCAGCTCTCCCTCCTCCCCCACGGAGCATGACACCGCCCCAACAGCCCAAATGCGGCTGAAAACCTGCACATTGTCCATCATCTGATAGTAAGTGTCCCATAAAAGTCCCATAAAAGGCTTCCTTGGTTACTGCTAGAACAAAATTGGTCAAAGGAATAAAATATTCTACTTCTGGAGGAATACAATACAAGAAAAGCACGTACTTAAAAAAACAACGATTTGGAGGATAATTGCAACGAAAAAAATAATTCAAACGATACCTTGACTGACTTAAAGCCTAGCATGTTTTCTGGTCATTCAATAAATAGATAGTCTGGTTACTCTGAATTGAAAACTTGAGAAAATGCAAAGCACTTTCTCATTTAATCAAGAACGTCGGTGCAAAATATTCCAATTATTTGAGAAATATGAGTTAGCATGCGCTTGTTATTATCAACTTAGACGGCATAATCGTGCCTCATGATTCTATATCATTCAACAAGTCCAGTGCAAGAGACGGAATGAGTTTTAATGGTGAAAAGGGAAATGGTAATACTTCATTCATCAGGGAACAAATCATATAAAGCAATTGGCTTAACAAATGCATGACTCGTGATGATTTAATGCATGCAGTAATGCAGGATGTAGCATGAAAACCCACTGCCCCAGTCACAAATCAAATCACTTTGACTTTGTCGTGATCAGTTCACACTGAAGAGCTCACCAGTGAAGGAATGTTTATTCATCCTTACTTCATTCATTTGGTGTGCGACCAATTTAGCCCGAATTCCAGTTTCAGACCCATTTGCTCTGAAAGCACAACAATATCCATTCTCATCGAAAGATGATGCTTTTTTTTCGTGCATCACTTCTTTCAACTTTGACAAACACATAATAATGATTTTACAAGAATTTTGTTTTGTTTTTCCACCCAATAGGTTGCAAATATGGTAAACATGCAGTAACGTGTAAACGACCAGTTTGAATTACAAATAAATTGCTTCATATTTGTATGAGAACGTGTACTTTCAGTCTGAATTGAACTGAAATGTATGTAAGTAAGTGTGTATTAATATACTTAAGTGTGAACTAACCACATAAAGTCCCAGTGACTTAATGGGGCAACAGGAATTCATTAACCACGCTGCAGTCATGCTGCATCAGTTAGGCGTTAATTAACTGTATTTTTACAGATTCAATTCTACGGCGTGTGATCAACATTATGAAAATGTGAAATGGTTCACGCAGACGAAAGAATACCAGTTAATAAAATCCCCAGCCCTGTGATTTCGATGAATAAATAGAGAAGGATAGAGATTATGTTATTTTAAAAGTGTTTTCCACTGCGCCAGTGCAGTTCAGAAGTAACTTAGGCCTCATCAAAGAGGCGCATTATTTAGTCATGTGGCTGTGACTTCTGCGCAAAGTGAACAGTCCAAACCGCTCCTTGACCGCGAACAATTACATTCTGATTCGGCTGAATCAAGGTCGATGCCGTGATCAATTTCGAACTTACCGGACCGCTGAGTTCTGGTGTGGTCCAAAGTTTTCCGATTAATAATTCCAGCAGAGTGCCGCTAATTGGCCCGGTGCTTGGTGAGTAATTGCGGTTTATTCGGTGGGCTCCAGCAGCGACAGCTCACGGTGTGTCCAGTGTGTCCGGCCAGTGCGTCCGGACTCTCCGCTCTCCGGCTGCGTTCTGACGCACAGAGTGACGGTGCTGGCTTTTAAAGCCGCGAGCCAGGAGTCTGCAGAGATGGGCCAATCACATCACCGACGCGAGCATCCTCTCCAGTCTGCAGCCAGACGGAACTTCATCGAACAAGATCGCATGATAACTTTTACTTTCCCTGAAAATACGCAACGCTTCGTTAATTAAACCTCTTAATTTCTTTAACACCCATTAAAGACTTATTTTGGTTACAGGGCTGATGACGTGTGGAGATGAAAGTGGAGTTGACAGCCTTGTTGTAAATCCTCAGCACAGGACTGATGTCATGGGAATGGTTCAGCCTCCAGGGCTCTTCCTTGCAGGATCTTACTTTAAAACACAAGACACAGTCCGGACTCCTGCCTCCCCCGGGCTCGGGTTAAAAAAAACTGCTCAGTTGCTTGGTGAGATGTTACATTTTAACTTCCAATAAAACATTTGTCACATGTCTGACTACTACTTTTCCAGAAGAGGTTTTTACTTAAAAAGCATGTTATTATGACAGATGCATTGCTTTCATCCATCAGAATAACAACTTGTTTCAGGTTCTTCACCTTTAGCTTTTTTCTCTCTTCAATTTCAGATCAGTGGCTGCTGAGCAACTTGTGGACTTTTGATTGAATAAAGAATACAAGGGCATTGCTGCTGATGAGTGGTGATGACATTGACGTCTGCCTTGAACTGCTGCAAGTACTTGCAGCTGTGAATTTTTTATCTTCAATCTCGTTGCAACTTTGACATTTTCTGCCGCGTTCAAAGTGTTTCAAAAGTTGCAACGCACTCACGGTCACACAAACGGACCCAATCTGCTTGCAGGATGTGCACGTGTGCACGTTGTTTTGCACGTTCGCTTTTCAGAACAACTCACAACATTTCACTTCTCAGTGCTTGTGACACACTCACTGCATGTGCAAAATAACAACCACTTAAATCTCCCACCCCAACACCATCACCACTACTGCCAGCAGGCACACACACACACACACACACACACACACACACACACACACACACACACACACACACACACACACACACACACACACAGGAAGTGAAGCATCCGAGGAAATATTAACAGGACCTTTCTGTGGAGTCCGTCCCCTGCTCTATTTCGGGAGGTCGACTATTCCTGGCGCATCATTTATGTCATCAGCAGACATTATCACTATTATACTCATGGTTACACGCTTTGTATCTCCACAACTCAATACTGCATTGCTCTACACCTGTGCGCGTCTGTGTGTGTGTGTGTGTGTGTGTGTGTGTGTAGAAAGGACGTGCTGATGTCCCTGTTGCTCTGTAGTCTTTGTGGCCTTGGCAGAGGGAAACAGTTAGTTACGGTAAACACTATAAGCTTAGGCGGTAGCTCTTTGCTCATGCTATTCTTTTACTGTCATATCAACATATTGCAAAAAAAAAGCCACCAACATAACTACATAGCCTTTTAAATGGGCCTATTTTCTGTGTTGCCCGCAGCATAATAGCTAATAAGCTAGCATTAACATTAGTGAATCCCACCTTAAGTTTAGTGTTGGAAGTTGGAAAGACTATTCAGATATAGGGGATAACTTACAACAGCATTTTAAGAAACACAGTTTTTGAAAAGTGAAAACAGGGACAACTCCAAGACCAGACAACGCCGAGGTAGCGACCTGTCAATCACAAGGTAGCCCCGCCCTAAAGCGTATCCTACTTTATGGTCTGTTTTACACTAACTTGGACCATAATTTACCAAATCAACATCATGCCGTATTGAACACTTAAAAGTAGCGATTGACACCATAAACTCATGTTTACAATGTTCACTGAAGTATTAAATCAAGAGAGAAGTAGAGTCATGTTCTCATAGACTTCTATACAACCAGAGGAGTCGCCCCCATCTCCGTATTGGCTTCACTTTTCAGCCCGGAGGTTGCTGCCTGAGTTTAATTGCAAAGACATGAAGCCAAGAAGTTTCTGTATGAGTGTATTATCGGTAGCTCACTTTGAACATTACACGATGGACTGACGTTCCCGATAGAGTCTGATAATGAAGAAGATTCTAATTTAAACTCAAAATGTGCGAGACTTGAGCAAAGGCTTACAATGAGCAACAAACTTTTCAGGGAAAGTTTACGTTACAAGAACTTTCTTTCACTTAATTCGTTCCTCAGGGACTTACCCTCGGCTATTTTCGCTGGGAACCACACAATACATTCTCCCTCCTGGTTGTGTTGTCAATCAAATCTCAATGTGCACCTCTATTCACATCACAGAAATAATCTTTTTTGTTTCATTATCATCTGTCGGCTCCACCTCCTGAACCTTTGAGTTCCCTTAAAGCTACTTCAAAGAACTTTGATTCTGTGTTGCCCCCGTGGACAAAAGTGGTAGTGTTTCCGAGCACCAGAGCCCCTTCAGAAAACCCTCTCATTTTCTGACAGTCTGTTCCGCTCGGTCCTGGTTCTGGTTCTCCCGTGCCTTCCTTCCCTCCAGCGGGCCCCGCTAAACCGCCCGGGTCTCCAGCAGCGTAATGTTGGTGATGGCTGCCAGCAGCAAGGTGAAGCTCTGCTCCTGACTGGAAGTATCTGTAATATTTTCTTTTAACTTCACCAGGGACACAGGCAACATGCTTTTGAATATAATGTAATCTTATGAGCATCTGAATTTTGTATGTACACCTTGTTTTTAAAACCAGATGTAGGGACATGTGTATCCCACCGCTAACTTCACCAAGTGAATTGTGATCCTAAAATAACGATATTAAAAAAAACATTTGAAACAGTTAGGGCTTCCATCGTATAAAATGTAGACTGTTCTTTACCAGTCAAAAGTTCATCACAGTAACTTTAAATAAATCACACACTGTATCACAATGCCTGCATTATTACACCACATGCAAATACTTCATGTTTTGCGCATTGATTTATAAACACTTTCTGCAACTTGAAATTGTGCCATCTTTGCACAATGTCCGGTCTCCAGAAGAATTTGAGATAAATATCTGTGGGTTTGCACAATGTTCAGTCACACAACTTAAGCTTTTAACAATTTAACCACGACTGCGTTGCTTCAGTGTTTAAAACATAAGGAATAACTTACAGTAGGGTCAAGCGAAATAACACAAATATGACGCGGTAACCTGGCACCATCTCTCGTCCCATCAGGCTTTGTGTCGGTTACAATGATGTATGACCGCTATCGTGTGAAAGCCCTGTTACTCCGGTCTTGCTGATTTTCAAGTAAAGGATTACATGCTCGTCCATGCGTCAACAAAGGTCACTGAACTCTTAAGAGGCTTTAAAAAAAACTTTGAAACCCACTGGAGAGGATCCGCAGGCATGAATCTACACACAACGCTGTTTTTTTTCAGTCTGGTCAAACTTATTTATGAACGGATATCGACAAAGGATTGTCAAGTCCTTTAAAAGGCGTAGCTGGCCTGATGATATGGACTGCGGGAGAAAATTCAAGAAATCACAGACACACAAATTTGGGGCGTGTCTGCTGATGTTGGCCAATCATTCACACTAAATCAGACACTCAAGGTTGAGATATGACCCTCGACATGAATCAGCTGAGGCCGAGCAGCCGAAGCCGAGTGTAAGTCGACTGTAAGTCGGAAACTAAAAACTTACTGCAACCCGTTTAAAATGGCACTCTGAAAATGTAGAGGTGGATTCGGTTGCAGCTTCACCGTAATGGTCTGTCAAGGAAAATACTTTGAAAAACGTGGAGAATGTTTGTTTGAATGGGTGCATGATCGTAGCCCGTATGGAGATATGCCAAACCCAAAGATTCCTCCGAGCCGGTAAGACCAACGGCTGTAATGATAATAAACATGACCATCTCACACTGGTTTATGCTTTTTCTTGCAGAAATGGAATACTGAAAACAGAGGGATCAACACAGCGGGGAAGAGCGAGTTTACTCAGAGGTCTCGTTGGACCAAAGCCTTGAAGCTCATAATGTGCGTACCAGATTCATCTTTGATGAGGACATCGTGCACTACCAGCATCCTGGACCGGCTGATAAGTCGCAACAGCCGGCCTTTTTATTGAAGGATTTACTCAATCGGTGATCTGCTGTGAGGTGTAGCACCATTACTACTTCGGACCCCTCTGGACATTAATACCGCATGGCTGTGAAGTTGACATTCTGCTCTAACAATGACTGATGCACTGCTCTCCCTAATGTTGGAAGTTTACACCTATCCGTCAATGGAGAGAATGCTGTGGCTGGACTGTAAACTCATACATCAAAGAGTAGACAGGTGTGAGGTAACAGAAGAAAGACGGGAAACAACAACCAAAGCAACTGCCAGGGAATCAAACGAGGGATATTGCAATCACAGTGCATGTGATCAACACAAGGTCACCACCACGCCCTGTATTCCGGCTACTTTTTTGTCCAATAAAACAGGGGCGTGATGAGACCTCTCCTGGATCTGTGCTCACGAAATGTACAAACTACACAGAGACCATTCTGGACACTGAAGCTGCAAGAAATATTGAAACTGGTTTCGATCATTCGTTCCAGGCATCGCAAACTCCCTTTGTGAGCCATTAACCCATAAATAGGATGTTCTGATACATGTTTCAGACATGAACTGCTGCAACTTCTCAAAATATGTGGGCAAGGCAAAAACTACAGGAACATTTCCACATCGGACTGCTGGAATTAAAAGCAGTGTTGTTAATTCTGCTGAGCTTTAACTGGACCGTGTTGGCCTATCAACAAGCAGGCCGGCATTCAACCGTCACTGAAAAGCATGTGTCGGCACATTCTCTGAGGACGGATTCAATTCCAGTCCTTCGCAGGGTGTGGGGCTGACGGGTCGAGACCACACATGGGCTGTCCGTGATGCTTTTCCTCGCCTCATCCATGGTCGAACAGCGCTAGTGTACACACGGACTCGTCTGTCACCCAATATTGGGAAGCATTGTACCAAGACGATGATGAGCATGGTGCCCAGAGAGCAGGTTGGTACATGTGAGATTATTGGGGAATTCCGAGGGGAATTCAGTTGGATGCAATCTGCAGCACTGTTAACATCCCTTTGCCTGCTTTGCAGCTGGGAAAGTTGGAGAGTCTCACAGAGAGCTAACCAAATACACACTTTGCTGTTGTTTCAGTGTTGGCACAATTATTTGGCTTCGTCAAGATAGAGAGCTTCCCTGTCATCGTAGAACAGTAGTTACAATTACTCTGAGATGGGATCCAGCCCCAAACCCCTCAGGAAAATGGATAAACAGGAGGGATGGGTGGACTTATCATTCCATTGCTGGATTGCTCTAATTCTCACAGTTTTCCTGCCTGCTATTTGAGGGTATACCTCATTCATCAATGTCTTCCTAAGTTGACAAAATTGAGTGAAGAACGTCCAAGTGAGAGTCTAAATTTTGTAATTGGCAAATCAATAATCAAGTCAGAATTATGAGAATTGGTGTTGAAATAGAAAGTGTATTTAATCATAAATTACAGGTATACAGTATATAAATCCAGATTTATAAGAATTGTAAATCGATTGGATTATTATGAACCAACTAAAGCACTATTTATTACAAATTACATGCGTTGGGAAAAGGTATATTCAGAACAAGGAATTAAAAGTGTTGTTCACTTTGCAAATTTTAGTTTTTAAAAATAAAGTGGTAAAAACACAAAACTGAAGCATTATTTTGTATGAAACGTGACATTTTTCTTTCCGTTTTTTTTGTAAACTAAGTTAAGGGTTAAGGCCTATTGGGGAAGTATTTAAGCTTAAACTCCAGCCAACAGCTTTCCAGTATGCTTTGTTGTTTTTCTATTATTTTGAAGCCTGATTTGTAACATCGGGTGAAACCACAAGGAACTGGACTCAAAAGCATGACACAGTGAGATCCAGATTGCCAGAAACAGGTACGGTACATGTGGAGTCAATTAACACTGAATAAATATATCCAAAAACGCTGGGCAGAGGCACAATCTAAACACACAAAGGAAAGGTTTAAATCACACTTGGAATACTTGAGGACACGCGGCTGGAACGCCAACAAAGGAAAACCAAAAGCAACTGGCACGGACCAGGAGGATCAGCCAATGAAAGGAAGGCGATAACTAGGGACAGGTGAAGACAATCGGGGCGGGGCAGACAATCCCACAGCCGAGAAACACACACACACACACACACACACACACACACACACACACACACACACACACACACACACACACAGGCAGGAAGTGAAGCATCCGAGGAAATATTAACTTAAAAACTGGAAACAATGAAACATTACCTTGGACATCATTGTTATATATTCATTGTTTTTGTGCATTGTTTTTTGAAAACTCCAAATGAAAAAGAGAAAAAGCTCCTGTAGTTGTGAAGTGGAGTTACTTCTGCAGGAAGCTCGTAGATTCTGTTGTCTAAAGCATTATGACTTATTAACTATAATGACACAGTGCTACAAGCAGATTATAACACATTATAAGATTGTTTTCAAGGAATTATGGACATGGGCATAGAAGGTGTCAACGAAAAGTCCTCTTATGAACTTTTAGTGAATGCAGAGGAAGCATATAGCAGAGGAAGGTTTTTCATGCATGGAGCTCAGGATGTGTGCAATTATTTGGGTCGGTGCCAACAAGGGACTGTTGGAATGTATCTTTTGCACATGTTATCATCCATTTCTGGGGGTTGTGTTTGGTTCTGTCCACTCTTTCAAATAAGGAAAATATATATGTATTTTCTTTTTTTTACGATCCAGTGCATAATATTAATGATTATTTGGATTTTCTTTTTTCAAAGGCTTGTAATGAATATGTTGCACTTACTCGTGAATGGTGAGGTGTATACCAGGAAACTACAATTTAGGATAATGGAATAATGTTGGAAATGATCCTCCATGTGGTATGGAGCAAGGGCGACATTTGGTAGCGATCCGTCTCCAGGCTGAGTCTGCAATACATTAAAGGTGCGACATGTAGCTAATGATCCTGCTCCACAGAAGTAGGGGGCAGCATTTCACCTCTACCACTGGGTCCATACAATATGAATTTACAGTAATCAGTTATTACCAAAAAAAGGGTCAGAGTCGTTGATCCTATGAGCAAGCTATCAAAACGCACCCGTCCATGGATGTATTGTAGACAAGCCCTTGGTGCAGCCCTACTTCTTTGTTCCCTGGACTGAGGGCGGACTAAATGTCACAATGACCCACTATCACCTCAGAGGAACAAATGGCTTCACAAGACAGGTCGGGCCAGGCCCTGCTGGTTGGAAGTAGACTAACTTCTACTAACTTCTTCACATTCTTTTTGATAATTGCTCGTTGCTTTTTTTGAATGATTTTAACTAAAACTCCAGATCTTAAACGATGCACCTTAGATTCATAGGTCCGTGTGTGTCAGGATCCAGGATCCCTGTCTGACCCGGTGTGTGTGTCCCCTGATCTCCTCTCCTCATGTGTCCTGTCATTCCCCTGTCTGTTGTGGTGTGCCATGTGCTCTGTTTGTCCTCTGCCTTCAGACACCTCCCAGGGCCGCACCCTTAATCGTGCACGGCTGAGGACACTCAAGCTGATCACCTCCTGCAGCCTGACACACCAGACTCAGGGCCCCTTAATGAGTATCCTGCCACTATATAAGCTCTGGCCCTGCAGTCTGGGAGTGGCAGGTCGTACCGTCTTTAACCGGCTGAAACCCCGTGGCATCCTCTGCCCTCCTTGTGTCTGTGGATTACACTCCGCCGCTCTGCCCTCCTTGTGTCTGTGGATTACACTCCGCCGCCCTGCCCTCCTTGTGTTTGTGGATGCGCTCCGCCGCTCTGCTCTCGTTGTGGTCTACGGATTACACTCTGTCGACTCCAGTATCGAGCCACGGGACTTCACGCCGTCAACTCACCAGCCCTCCAGTGTCGAGCCACGGGACTCACACCGTCGATCTGTCGCTCTACCCGCCTGGGGTTAAACGGACTACAATCGCCGTCAAGCTGCCAGGCCTCCGGTGTCGAGCCACGGGACTCACACCGTCGATCTGCCACTCGGGTGTCGGACCACGGGCTCCACACCTGCACCCACCTGTCTATAAATAAAACCTGTTGAACATTCACTTCTGTCTCCTGTGGTCTTGCTTTTGGGTCCTATCTGTGAACTCCCGAGACAGAACGACCTGCCCATAATGGACCCAGCAACCACAGGAGCAGCTACGCTGGCCAGATATAGCACGCAGCTGGAGGCACACCAGCAGAGGCTCATGGAGATGCGTCAAGCCCTGCAATCCATGGAAGCTGAGGTCTCTGAGGGGGACCCAGCAACCACAGGAGCAGCTACGCTGTACAGCACTACCAGGCTGCTGGAGGAGACGAGACGTTCCCTGGAGGAGATGAGACGTTTCGCTGCTGAGGTTTCTCGGGTTGGCTGGTGCGGGCAGGAACTAGCCCGGACAGTCAAGTCTCCACCAGTTCCAGCACTCGCACTATTCCCGCCTGTCCTCGCTCCGCCGGTCTGGGAATCCCCCGTGCCGGCTCCGAGTCCCTATGATGGAACACTGGGGAAGTGTCAAGGCTTCCTGTTGCTATGCCAACGGGTGTTTGACCGACAGCCCCTGACTTTCGCCTCAGACAGGTCCAAGGTGTCTTACGTGGTCTGCTTACTGCGGGGAAGGGCTTTGGACTGGGCCATGTACACAGTGAGCAGCGACCAGCCTAATACTGTGGGTTATGGGGACTTTGTGACTGCTCTGATGAGGGTTTTTGACCCTCTGGGGGACGCGGATTATATGGCCAAGCACCTTCTCAGCCGGAGACTGAGCCATGCAAGGGTAGCGGAACACTCAGTGGCCCGGTCGACTCCGGCTCCCCGTAGTCAGACTGCATTGCAGCCAGCTCCTGTTCCTGTCACCTCTTCACCACAGCCAGCTCCGGTTCCTACCGCCTCTGCGGCACAGCGACCTCCAGTCCCGGCCGCCGCCGTCTCCGTACCGCGGCGACCTCCAGTCCCGGCCGCTGCCGTCTCCGTACCGCAGCGACCTCCAGTCCCGGCCGCCGCCGTCGCAGTGCAGCAGCGACCTCCAGTCCCGGCCGCCGCCGTCGCAGTGCAGCGGCGACCTCCAGTCCCGGCCGCCGCCGTCGCGGTGCAGCAGCGACCTCCAGTCCCGGCCGCCGTCGCAGTGCAGCAGCGACCTCCAGTCCGGGCCGCCGCCGCCGTCGCAGTGCAGCAGCGACCTCCAGTCCCGGCCGCCGTCGCAGTGCAGCAGCGACCTCCAGTCCCGGCCGCCGCCGTCTCCGTACCGCGGCGACCTCCAGTCCCGGCCGCCGCCGTCGCAGTGCAGCAGCGACCTCCAGTCCCGGCCGCCGCCGTCGCAGTGCAGCAGCGACCTCCAGTCCCGGCCGCCGCCGTCTCCGTACCGCAGCGACCTCCAGTCCCGGCCGCCGCCGTCGCAGTGCAGCAGCGACCTCCAGTCCCGGCCGCCGCCGTCGCAGTGCAGCAGCGACCTCCAGTCCCGGTCGCCGCCGTCGCAGTGCAGCAGCGACCTCCAGTCCCGGCCGCCGCTGCCGTCTCGGAGCAGCAGCGACCTCCAGTCCCCGCCGCTGCCGTCCCGGAGCAGCAGCGACCTCCAGTCCCAGCTGTGGTCTCGGAGCCGCAGCTATCCCCGGACCTCGCGGCCGCGGAGCCAAAGCCGCTCTCTGGTCCTGCCGCCGCAGCTCCAGTTCCTGCCGCCGCAGCTCCAGTTCCTGCCGCCGCAGTCCCAGTTCCTGCCGCCGCAGCTCCAGTTCCTGCCGCCGCAGGGCCAGCTCCAGTTCCTGCCGCCGCAGCTCCAGTTCCTGCCGCCGCAGTCCCAGTTCCTGCCGCCGCAGGGCCAGCTCCAGTTCCTGCCGCCGCAGTCCCAGTTCCTGCTGCCGCAGCTCCAGTTCCTGCCGCCGCAGTCCCAGTTCCCGCCGCAGCGCCAGCCCCAGTTCCTGCCGCGGCCGCCTCTACGCCAGTTCCTGCCGCCGCAGTCCCAGTTCCCGCCGCAGCGCCAGCTCCAGTTCCTGCCGCGGCCGCCTCTACGCCAGTTCCTGCCGCCGCAGCGCCAGCTCCAGTCGCTGCCGCCTCTACGCCGCAGCCCGCTTCAGTTCCGGCCGCCTCAGCGCCGCAGCCCGCTCCAGTTCCTGCCGCCTCAGCGCCGCAGTCCGCTCCAGTTCCTGTCGCCGCCTCCGGGCCGCAGCCTCTCCCACACCCGGCCGCCGTCCCAGAGGCGCAACGACCTCCAGTTGCCGTCTCTGAGCGGCAGCGACCTCCAGTGCCCGCTGCCGTCTCGGAGCAGCAGCGACCTCCAGTGCCCGCTGCCGTCTCTGAGCAGCAGCGACCTCCAGTGCCCGCTGCCGTCGCGGAGCAGCAGAGACCTCCAGTACCTGCCACTGCGGCACCAGCATCCTATTCTCCAGAGCCCTTCCGCCCGCCCGGCCGTCCGCCGGAGCATCCGTGTCCGGAGCCCTTCCGCCCGCCCGGCCGTCCGCCGGAGCACCAGTGTCCGGAGCCCTTCTGCCCTCCCGGCCGTCCGCCGGAGCACCGGTGGCCGACGCTCTTCGGCGGCCCCGTGGCGGGTCAGATCCTGTCACCCCTCCTCCGGACCCCCGCCGCCCACCCTAGTCGGCCTTGTAGCTGTGGGGACATCCCTCCTCCGGACCCCCTCCACCCGCCCTGTGTTGTGTCTTGTGTTACGTCTGGAATCCGTTCCTTAAGGGGGGGGTACTGTCAGGATCCAGGATCCCTGTCTGACCCGGTGTGTGTGTCCCCTGATCTCCTCTCCTCATGTGTCCTGTCATTCCCCTGTCTGTTGTGGTGTGCCATGTGCTCTGTTTGTCCTCTGCCTTCAGACACCTCCCAGGGCTGCACCCTTAATCGTGCACGGCTGAGGACACTCAAGCTGATCACCTCCTGCAGCCTGACACACCAGACTCAGGGCCCCTTAATGAGTATCCTGCCACTATATAAGCTCTGGCCCTGCAGTCTGGGAGTGGCAGGTCGTACCGTCTTTAACCGGCTGAAACCCCGTGGCATCCTCTGCCCTCCTTGTGTCTGTGGATTACACTCCGCCGCTCTGCCCTCCTTGTGTCTGTGGATTACACTCCGCCGCTCTGCCCTCCTTGTGTTTGTGGATGCGCTCCGCCGCTCTGCTCTCGTTGTGGTCTACGGATTACACTCTGTCGACTCCAGTATCGAGCCACGGGACTTCACGCCGTCAACTCACCAGCCCTCCAGTGTCGAGCCACGGGACTCACACCGTCGATCTGTCGCTCTACCCGCCTGGGGTTAAACGGACTACAATCGCCGTCAAGCTGCCAGGCCTCCGGTGTCGAGCCACGGGACTCACACCGTCGATCTGCCACTCGGGTGTCGGACCACGGGCTCCACACCTGCACCCACCTGTCTATAAATAAAACCTGTTGAACATTCACTTCTGTCTCCTGTGGTCTTGCTTTTGGGTCCTATCTGTGAACTCCCGTGACAGTGTGTGTGTCTATCTGCTGGCATGTGTCAGTTTTATTGACGACATGATACATTACCATTGAATAGTAGCAGTTGCCTCAAGGGTTATCATGAAAGATGGTGCTTTAAAAACACTGTCAACTTTCTGGAAGATATATCATATGACATAACTTTACCTTCCTCCTCGCACGGTCCTGTAGCGTAAAGCACATGCAGTTCATTTTCAGGTCATGACAACAAGGGTTCGGTATATGTTTTCCTAACATGTACCAAGAGGGCCTCCTTGTACATGAAGTTATGAAAGCAGTCCTCTCTATGAACCATAAGGACACCAAGATTCTAATGACCGTGTACGGTTCTCATGCATGTGCACACACGCATGATCGCCATCACTCTTTCCACACTTTTCCGGGGTAATTCAAAAAAAAGGTTGAGGTTTGATGGATGCTGCTGGGAGAAAGAGACCTCACATTGTGTGAAGGTTTTCTTTCTTTGGGGGTTGCTTGACATGTCTTCCCCCTGAGCAGATAACCCTCAGCACTTCAACAGTTCCCACCCGTCCTGCCGGGTTCTACCCTGGGAACAGGAACCGTGACTCCCGGCTGACGTCAACAACTCAGGGGAACCTGCTGCACACATCCGGTTTATTATTGGCCGAGCGGCATTTGCGAGGCGCCCAATGTTAGTGTCATGGCAAAGGTTTCTTTCTTTCCCTGTTGAGCAATAATATGAAGGTGAAAGACAGCTCGTGTCAGAGTCCGGATAGGTGGGTACTTCCTCTATTCCCCTGTGCAGGAAACTGCTGATATACCAAGTCAGCAGCAGGGGTGGATGCAGGGAGATAAATTCAAGGGCTTGACGGTGTTTTCTTTGTTCAGTTGGTTGCAGATTGAATATGTTGCAAAACCTTATAAAACAAAATAAAAGATCTCTTTTTCATACAGTTAGGTTCATGTGTTCTGCCGCAGCTTTGCTGCACAGTCACATTTTATTACTTTTCATGTATCTCTCACATGCTGAGTATTTGTGTGCGTTGAACGCTGTCGACACACAGATATCATTGTCTGACCGAAGATCTGTTGATTCTTCAGTGCTTACCCGAAAAGTCAAAAGGTCAACGGCTGCTGACAAAGACGGAGCGGGAATCTGAAAAGGCGAGGCTGAGATAGACGGAGATAGAAGGACTGACTGGAACTGGTCGAGGCTCTAAAGTGAAACAGACATTGCTATGTCCTCCAGTACTCCATGGTGCAGGTGCTGTTAAGTCCTTATGTCTGGTTTAGTGCTTGCTGTATTCCCTCGACCGAAGATTTCATGCTGATCCGCATCTGACAAACCGCCCTCATGTGCTTTCCTGTTTGAAACTTTCCAAACAAACTTCAATTTGACACCAAAGGCCTCCCTCCTTGTCCATGGCCTGCAGGCCTGTGTGGCTGCTGCTCGTGCTTCGTGTCCTCTTCCCGGTAGGCGGAGATTGTTTTAGTGCGATCGGGTGCATCTGGCCAGTCCATCCACAAACATCAGCAGGCCCCATTTCTTCCCTCTCTCCATTGTTGGCTCTCTCCCCCTCGCACCACATGTTTTCTTTTTATTTGGTTGAGTCATGCTAATCTTTATTTTTCACCATACAAGACTGTGCCTTCACACTGACCTACTGACCAATTCATACATTCAGTTCATGTATTTTGTTGTAATCTATATGACTGCCCAGCACATTCGCACCCTCACCCTTTAGCTACAAGCTACGATGTTCTCTCGCGTCGGTTGTGGACGCGTCAGTGACTGCGTGTCAGAATACGCTGGTTCCATTCATAGCATCTTTTCAAAATATATTTCCATCTTCACAGGAAGTCAGGTTTAGGGAATGAAACCACATAAAAATAAAAGAATGTGTTCCACAGTTAAGCAGTTAGTACAAAACTGGGTGGTTTTAGAGAGGAGACCGTTCGGTCGAGCTTTTTTCTCCGTTTCTTCTTGTTGATTTTTGGGATGGTGCTGCCCTTCTTCCTCAGTTCTTTGTCTTTCCACTTCCATTTGATTTAGCTCCAAAGCTTCTATTGTTTGCCACACACACATCGACAGTGACCGCTTCAAATGTTGATCCGAGGGGCTTCTTTCATTGATTTCTTTCCTTTGGACTCGTGAGACAAGTGTTTCAACTGATTTGGAGAGTTTTAGATGGCTTTCGCTCCTTGCCCCATTCCTTCTTGTATTGTGGTAATGCTATCAAATGGTGAAATCCAACGGCTGGACTCCCATTAATCCCTTGTGACAAGTATAAATCGGTTAGAAAAATATAGGATTTTCCTTTTCAGTGGCTAGTGTGTGAGAAATATTGTGAACATTGTTTTTTTAATTTTTCTGCCCTCCCTAAGGTCAGAGCATGAGACTGGCTATCAAAGCATGCAAATAGAGGACAGATGTCTCGCTCAAGGACATTTTCAGCAGATGCTTGCAGACAAAGATGCGTTCAAGTCGCTCTCTCCTCCAGTTGAGAGGTCACCCTGGTGTGTATAAGTGTGTGTGTGTGTGTGTGTGTGTGTGTGTGTGTGGTCACTCCTGAGGAATGCTGAGTATTTGTCCGCTCTAAGTGTCGTTTGTCTGCCATGGCTTCTAGTGTGTGTCTGTGTGTGCTCAAAGCTCCGGGTCATTTATTCAACCGCGGGGCTCACCGTCCGTCTCATGTGTCCGATCTCTGGGACGCAGAGCTGCCGGTTGCAAAGACATTGAACAGTGACTGATTATTTTATACCACAAACAATTAGGTTGGAGGAAGGACAGGAAAGAAGGAAGTCTGATTTAGAATTAACATGATTTCACATTCACCCAAACGCTGTACCAGAAATGGAATCAGAACATCCATATTTGCACAAACTGATTTTGAACAGCGTCGAGGTTCAGGCTCCGAGCTCGAGAATCGTCTGCTACGATTGAAGCTCTTTGGTCCTGTCGGTCTCAAATCCATCTGATGGGATTCTAGGTCAGCAAGGCCAGAGGAGAAATGTTAGGAAATATTGAACCTTGGCTGCAGGCGCAACATCCTGTCAGAATTTATGTTCTCGCTTCCCAACGTGGATGCTCCTGTGGGGTTCTGGCTGTGCTCACAAGCACAGTTGGACATCTGCTTTCGATTTCTCTTTCCTCCGCTCCACTGACTGGTGCTCTTCAAAAAACAGTATGCACCATCATCTTAAGTGGA
>NC_136638.1:9993883-10068883 GCF_949748355.1 Melanostigma gelatinosum
TACTGAAAAAAATGAATAACAAGATTCTGAAGCTTCGCTTGTTCTGAGACAAACAGCAGATTTTTTAAAACTTTTTTTAACAACTGCCAGAAGGCTTCACAGGATTTGGAGAACTGATTGCGGGATAACATTTTAAAAGTCAAGCAAACTGAGGGGCCTTTCTCTCTGTGTGTGCGTCACAGCGCGGACCAAAAATACACTGGTGGCTGAAATTACTGAATTAATGGCTGAATGATTGAGGTGCGTCTGAGTGATAGCCATAGCTCGACCCATGCTGCTCTAAAAGCTCCAGACTGCTATCAACTCATCTGTGAGCTGTTTCTCTGCCTCACTCTCCTCCAACCTGAACTCAGCAGTGACCAATGTTCCCTCTAATTTTTCATGTGTCTGGGCATACACACAAGCTCCCTGAGCACACTGAGGACCACTGTGAGCAACATCAGATGTGCACGCTGTGGCCACACACCAGTATCACACCTGTTCAAAACCTTGGATCATAGCAAGTTACATGGCTTATTAAAAGAATCAAATTACAGCAGCAATTTTCACTAGTTTACTTTTAATATAAGTGATTTGACAAACTTTAAAGGAAAAAGACAAAAATCTTGTTGTTCATGAGATGTGTAGTATGTTTTATGTGAGAGTCTTGCTTTGGGCATGGGAAGAGTCTTGCTTTGGCCTGTGTGAGGGTCCTGTTCTGGAAGAAATGATACATATACACCTTTCAGACATAACATTTTGTTCACATTAAAACATTCACATTTTGCACAATGACGTGTGCTGTAGCTTGTGATACAGTGTAAATTCCTGTAACTCTGTCTGTAAAATATGTAATTACTCAGTTTTTTATTATCATTTCTACTACCCATAAATGATCTAGTAGTAACATAATTGAATGATTAATATCCATAAGTAAAAAATCTTAATAAATGTCACGAGAATATGCACAAATCTGACTTAAATTTTACCTTATTTTTCACGTCTGTCCTTCTCACTTCTCCAATGGTTGTACACTTTGTCCAGGTTGATGGCTTCGTCTGCTTCTTGCTTTGACTTTATGCGCATCAGCTGGTCCAAATGTGCCACTTCAAGACGATTTCTGGATGCTGTTTTGATTTTATTTTTATTTTTTTCTGCTGAATGTGACGCTTGAGGTAGTCCAACTTCCATTCAGTCCACATTTTTCCCTCGGAAAACTCATTTGCTACTTTAGCTTCGCTGCATGTTTTGCAGAGTAGACCCTTCCCCCTCGAAAAAGAAAAAATCTCACCCAGTTTCACCGCTTGTTCTTCTATTTGAACATACTCCGACAGCCATTCCATCTTAAAAGAACCACATTTCTTTTTTCCAATGGCTTGGTGAGTGGATGTGTCGCTGCCCGTTCGTTTCGCCATGATAAGGGGTTAGCATTTGCGTCTCGTAACTCCGCCGCACTGTTGTTAGCTAGCTAACCTGCACGGCGCGAATGGGCAGGGCAATAGTGTCAATGCTATGATTGGCTGCGTAGCGTAAGTGAACCGAATCGTATCATTGGCTGGACACCTGTCACTCACTGAGTTACGTTGCAAAATAGTACAGAAAACTAAATTATTATTATTATTATTATTATTGGTTTAATTGATTAGATAAGATTAGGACTAATATTAGATATTAATTAATACGTTTATGTTGAATTTTATTTTATGCGCTGCATAGATTTTCTTGTGCGCTGAGAATGTGCGAGCAGTGCGCGATTGCTCAAGCGCGCAGCTTAGAGGGAACATTGGCAGTGACCATAACACATCAGCCTGGCCTTCAACCAAACAACGTACACTCTGCATGTGGCTTTTGGTTGAGTGGTTATTATAAGGGCATAGATGTGTGCGTGCGACCACACACACACACACACACGCACACACACACACGGCAGTAGGCGTCATGTGATGTCAGTCAGCTGCTCAAGACTTGGTTATGTTTACTGACCTGCTTTGTACCTGAAGATAACAACCAGACAAACGATCTAATGATGGAGATTCTGCTCTCTTGAGCAGACATTTTGGATTCATGCTGTTTCCACATACAAATTCCAGGCCTCACTAGGGACTCTGGTTCTGCTTCCTTCTACCTTCCAACAGTTATCAGTGAGGCGGAGGGCCATGTCTGTGTGTTAAATCAAGTCTGGTTGCATCAAAACTTCAGGTTTGTATTAGAGCTCAACTTCCGGCCAGCCGTGAACTGTGACCAGTGTGAAGAAACAGGCAATTTTCTGCAACCTTCTGCAATTTTCCCACATCTACGCTGTTTCCTTAAGAACACCGCCCCTATTTTTAGGCCTCTGCTCGAAAATTGCATACCCATACTAAGGAGAGTGTATTTCTGCAACTACAAGGTCTATTTTAATAATTTTTTGATTGTATAATACAGGTAACACTTATGAGATGTGCTGACATCTGTAAAATTGTGTATATGTTACTGGTTAATAACAAATACACATATGGCACAGCTCAAATTGAAAAAGTTTCAGGTTCACCTGAAAAAAAGCACTTGTGTCTAAAATATTACTTGAAATAACGCCTAAAAATGTCAATGGCATAGCCACAGTCATAGCACAACCGGTTTTACAGTCTCTAAAACTGATTTGACTTTGATTGAGTGAAGCAGGCCAGCATAAACCAAGCAACGGCATGCTAAATTATCATTTTTGGAAGCATTTGGTTGCATTGCTGTATTCAAATTTGATATAGTATATAACTAAATATTAACTATATATTCACTTGTCTTATCACTAAGAGTGTTCAATAATCCTAATAAAGCAGTTTGACACCATTTGGAATAATTTTGAGCAGTTATGAATGTCATATCTGTCAATCATAAAAATATATGAATCTTAATTTGTGTCTGTGTGACTGTAAAATGGACTGTACAATGGGCTGTGCCTGCTCGATTTACACAAAAAACACATTTGTCAATGTGGGATAGTCCAACGGGAGCCATGCGGGGGTGTTTGACAATCTCCTTGTCTGTTTACTGACTAAAAATCGGAAATTGCTGGGCGAACCCCCCCTCCCAACATGGATTGGTCCAGCTCACAGTTTCGCCTGCCATTTCCTCATTCAGTCAGCCAGCGCATTGATATCAGACACAGACACGGACCACAACATGGGGCACACAGCTGCGCCAAAATCCGCTGGAATAGAGCCGTTTGTCGTCCATAAAATCATCAAAACGTACGTTTTTTTACCCAATTCTTTTTCTCGTCACCTGTGGCTGATTTTGGCATGTACCCCCATAACTTTTGAACGGTTTGAAAGAGAGTAATTTCGAAAACGATACGCGAAGCGGGGTCGAAGCACGGTCCTCTGGATGTGCTCATCCGCCAAAATCGCGCCGTGTTTTCTCATCAGAGACCAAAACAAAAAGTATAGTACTGCAGTTTTTTGCCCAGAAAAACGTGGTTTTGTGGTAAAACTTGTAGTATTCTTCTAGATATGATCTTAGATCATGTATAATTGTGTTTTGCAGTGTGTAAAATGGCTCCCGTGGTTGTTTCGCCCAGAATCTCTTTGTTACACAGGTATTTATTTTTTTATTTTTTTTATTCGTATCGCAAAAGTGAATTGTACACATGTACACCACCCCCCCACCCCCCTCTAGCCCCCTTTAAAGGGGGCTCTCGTGTACAAGAGGTTTTAAGGGAGGAATTTTCTTTATATTTGCATCAACCGTCAGTTATAAGACCATGATAATAACCGGAGACTTGAACTGTATGCATATTTAAAGCTGCCCTAATCCATATTTAAAGGTGGATGACTATATATATGCTGAGGGAAGAAATAGATAGTTCCTCTCCATTAAGCCCTTCACAGCTTTTTTTTTGCACTTTTCAGCTCTTTATTTCAGTTTTATGATCCAAAACTTTAACGTTTTGGTTTACTCTTATTAGCGTCGTTTTTCAGTCAAAGCAGGCAGCTGTTCTCAGTGAAAAAAACCCACTTAACCCACCTGCCCAGCCCCAAACACCAAAGTGGGGGGTTTCTGGCACAACTTCACTTACTTACCTTTGGAAGATGTACATGGAGTACAAATCTCCAGCAACGCTTGTAGAATAAATCAGCTTTACAGTCAGATTCAGGGTCTGGGTCATTGCCAGACAGCCAACAGTTGATGAACACATTGGGACATTTCTGCCATCTGTTGATGGAGGAAAATGAATAATGGACATACATTAATTGGGACTCTAGTAGTGTTAATGCTAATGCTGTTGTGTCAGCTGGATGGACAAATAGGCAGCCGTTTGCCGACACGTTCGCTATGTCGTTCTTCTTTACAAGGTGATTATATCCTGTTGTTTACAGCCTGTTGTGCTGCTTTCAAGTGGCCAAAAATGTTATTCAAAGAAAGACTGAACCCCTCCTGTATTGTATTAAAGGGGCGCACGTCGCGTCATCTTAAGGCCTGATAGGCGCCTTTCAAGGTATTTGCCATTGGGATAAGAGAGGACCCAGGGTAAAAGCAGCGCTCCTGGAGAGCTCTTCTGACTGTTTTCTGTACTCGTATGGTGGGCATACTAACACTTGTTGCAAAGCTGAGTCTGCTCCCCCCGAGGGCGATCGAGTTTTAATCTTAGCCTCTCCCGAAAACGAATCAATGCTTCAGCCAAATCACTTGTTGGAGTGCAGCAAACCTGGAGAACAGATGAAAGAGAGCAAATGTTCCTGCAAACGTTCCTGCAATGCACTGGGGTGTAACGTTATCCGTAACCTCTTTAGAAAACAGATGAGGAAGGATTGAGCAGGGTACTTACTTCCTGCATGGTGAGTATGTCCACCAAACACAAACACTGCAACAACAGGCTCCCATCTCGGAGATGGTCGATGGTCCTGCTTTGCAGACTGAAACAAACATCTTTTTGTGCAGATGGAGGAGGGAGCCGATCATGTGCTCGATATTATCTGGTTATGAAGTGGTCATACAGTGGCCCTCTATGTTCTAATCAGCAGGGTCGGCCTCAGCAGTCTGGTTTCTCAGTGTTGTTTTGCATCTCTAATTGACAGGGGAGCTAAATTGTGGTCGTGCTTTTTGATTTGCTGTGTAGAAAGATGCTCTTAGCCTTTTCTATAAATGTAGCATGTTTTTTTATAACTTCAGCTAATGCGTTTATGTGCCGTGACCGTTTTAAGACTTTTTTTGCACAAATTGAATTTGTCACAGTGCAACACAACTCCTCTTGCAGTGCTGCTGCTCATTGCTTTTTCTCATATATGAGAAACCGAGATGAATAATAGAAAAGCAATGAAGAAGATGATTTGGAGGAGGGCGACAACAACGTGTGTGCCGGTGCGACACCCAGTGGACGGAGTTGGTAACTTCTATCACAGTGAGGGTGTCATGTGGTCATACTGAACTGACATGCGTTGGATGATTTATTGATGCGGTTATCATACATGAGATGAAACAATGTTTGGACACGACTGAATTACAGCAGGATCATTTCAGGCATGGCTAGATTTTTTTGAGAAATATGCTCATTTGCTTTCTTGCTATGATACCACTCTCACATCTGCACAGAAAATATGAAACTACAGCCAGTAGCCGGCTGTGTTAGCTTAGCATAAAGATTGGAAACACGCATTAATTCTACGGATTAAACAAATGGTGTGCAACGTGTTAATTGGGGAGCCCAGAGGTTTCACTTGTTTACAGTAATTATGCTAAGCTTAGGCAGGCGTGAGTCGGCTGTAATTTCATATTTACCGCAGTTATGAGAGTGGTGTCGTATTTCTCATTTTACTCTTGAGAGCAAAAAAAGCAAATCAAACTACTCCCTTAAAGGTACACGGTTCAGAACATTATAATTCATCATCATCATCAATAGTATTTCCAGAAAAGATGCACAAAATTAAAAGAATCAAAGCACAAAAACAACAATTTTGAATCCAAATTGAGTAAAAGTAATTATGATAAGCATGGAAAAGGACAATAACTCATCATAATAAGAGGTTACAGTCATGACAACATTAAAATTGCTACAAAAACGCTAAAAAAATAACAATGATAGAGGAATAACCAGAAGAAGAAAAGTAAAGGTCTACAGTAGTCAACACAGCAGAGTTTAGCCCTTCTTTCATATGCAGGTTGCGTGATACAAGACTCAATAAAAAAACATATTACAAAAGTATCTACAATACATTCATACATTTTTATACTGTGAATTCATATTTGTAATTCCACGGTTTGAGTAACTTTTGGGACACAATAGGCTAATTGTTACTGCCATAATGATAATACAGAACATCACTTCAATATTGAACACTTGTCGTTCTTTGGAACAATAAATGAGACTGAGACTTGCTACTTCGATGTCTAAATACTCGCTTCATGAGTAAACCAGCCCTTACTAGCAACACTTTATTCTTCCGTTCATCTCCTCCTTATGTTTCTCTCAACTCCTTCCCTGTGTGTAAATGGGAACACAACCCATCCTGAGCTCCTTAAAGGAACACTACACCCACCAGATGAATATTTGTATATCAGTTACACCCCGTTTTACCTGGAATTTGTGAAGACATGTTTTTGCACGCATATCGTGCCCTATAATTGAATTCTCATGTAACCGGTCCAATTCTCCTTTCACTGTAGAGTCATGCAAGGTAAAACAGTTTCTGACAGAATTAAAGGCAACACGGGGCGAGTAAGTGATGCACAAATGGTACTGGTGTGGGTGAAGTGTTCCTTCAGACAAATCCCGAGATGCTTGTTTGTCTGGTGCAAATTAACTGGCCGTCAGCTGGTGGTTCTCCCCAGAGACTGTGACGGGCTTTCTTCTGGATGTGCGGCTCAGGCTCATGCCCTTCGTTGTGTTGCGCAGGGAGGACAAGCGATTGCGGAAACCCACTCCCGAGAAAAAATAAAGCAGCGGATCGAAGCACGAATTGGAAGCGGCCAGGCAGAGCGTCACCACGACCGACTTCTGCATGGCCACCTGCTCTGAGCAGAGGGTGTCCGTCCGCGACAGGAAGTGCAGGTGGATGGTGCGCTGCACGTGGTATGGCATGAAGCAGATCAGGAAGGTCAGCAGGACGATGACGATCATGCGGATGGCTTTGGTGCTCGCGCCCTGCTGGCGTCGAGCGGAGCTGGTGCGGGACAGCAGGGCGCGGACTATGCCAGCGTAGCAGAGCAGGATGATCAGGAAAGGCAGGGCGAAGCCCACCACCAGGGACACATCGTTCAGCATCATCAGTCTATCCACACTTCTATCACTGTTCTTCGGTGGCTCGAAGCACTTGGTTTTATTTGTGATGGGGTCAATGTGCTGGCCCGACATCAGGAACGGCGAGGATAAAAGGCAGATGAACACCCAGACACACCCGCACACCAGCCAAGCGCGGGTCTCCGTCGCCAGCCGCATGTTCTGCACGGGAAAGACGATGGCCAGGAAGCGCGTGACGGACATGGCAGCCATGAAGTAGATGCTGCAGTAGAGGTTTACATAGAGAGCGTAGGAGCTGACGCGACAGAGGAAATCGCCTTGGTTCCACTGGCCCTTGTTGACGTAGTAGAGAACTCTCAGCGGCAGCGTCATGACGCACAGCAGGTCGGACACAGCCAGGTTCAGCATGTAGATGTGGAAGGGTGAGCTCTGGCGGTACGTTCTGATCAGCACCGCCAGGGCGAAGCCGTTGCCGACCAGGCCCAGCACGGTGATGAGGGAGTAGGACGTGGAGTAAACCTGGTTGCGGAAGTTGTCGATGGCCGGACACTCGGTAGAGTTACTCTCGAGGTTGCCTGTCAGATTTGACTCCATTTTAAGTCACACCTGCAGCTGCAGAGACACAGAGGAAAAAGACACGGTGATGTGTGCAAAAGAGTGAAGGATAGAAACCAAAAAAACCAATTGAAAAACACACTGGCTGCTGCTGAGTGTGGTGACTAATGTGAGAGATTGTTGTCAGAGATAGTCTCTGCATTCTGCTGATGAGAGAGAAACGCAGAAAGTAGATACGCATCTTAGACCTTTATGTTGTTGGGTGACAAAGGTCCTCCTTTTTTTCTGGTTGAAAAACAGACAAATGTGCACAAACAATTTTTTTTGCAACCAACTTCTATTTATCTGTACATCAGGTGATGAACTTGCACGCCTGTTCCATTAACTTGCAGCCTCAATTGAAAGCGCATTAGGCAATTTACGAAAACCTTTTACTCTCTGCGATTACTAATTTAAAATGCATCCAGTGAATCAGAATGTCATGCACGTTGCTGTGCACTTGTTTATCCGTGTAGCTCTGTATCGGACAGTTTGTGTAGTGAGTAAGATAAATGAATGTTATTAATTCATGCTAACTGCACTTGTTTGTCTTTTGACTAACTGCCTGAAAAAGAGTGTCTGCAAGCTGAAAATGTGCTCAAATACTGGATGTGAAAAGTCATATTATAACTCCACACGGTAACTGTAATAATCTGTCAGTTACTCCCCCCTTAGCAAGAGAATTTCAAGTCTTCATTCCTTACCTTCTGAGTTCCTTGTCTGCTGTCGGAGTGTTGCAGCCAGTCTGTTGATCTTGTCTCTCGGTCTGCTCTGCCACGCCTGCCAGATGTTGTAACAGCAGTGGGAGGACACTGCAGCAGGTTGCCTGAGTGGTTGAGGAGCTTTACATTTGGCCCGTGTCTTCGACTCTCCTCCAACGATGACATCATCAACCATGTGGCCACGCATTTACAGTAAATGAAAAACAGAACTGAAGGGTGAAAACAGAAGAGACGTGCATTTATCCCTGAACGTTGTGCTCTCGTTAGCTGGTTGCTCTGACTTTGAATTTACTTTTTGATTGACTAAATATTGAAAACTATATACGACGTTTAGATGAATCTCATTTGCATCATTTGATGTTGTCAAAAGGACAAAAACACAATAAAGCCCGATAGCTTATTTACATCGTGGACATACATCACTAATCCGATCCAATTTAAACATTTGCCTGAATCTACCTGCGTCGCACTCCAGCTGTCAACTTTACAGCCGCCCACAGACCTGTCTCTGTCCCGATCATATGTAATCTGCCTCATTATGTATCATATCTCATTTCCTTGTATTAGCTTGTCTAACCTGTTCCAATGTAACTGTACAGCGCTTATAACATGTATGAACTCAAGTCAAGTTCAAGCGCTTGTTAACCCTGAGGCGTGAGCTGGTAAAGCAAAGGGATGATGGATGATGTTTGATGATGGATAACGTTTAGTTCTTTCCAAGCACTTCCTTTGAAATCTCCTAATGATTTGTGGTGAGTAAATGGACTGCGGATGCTGTAGTGGAAATGGGAAAAACTAATTTTTGCAGCTGAAAGGCCTTTGTGGTGGATGGGCAGGATAATTCATCTGTAACTCATTTAGTAGCTGGGAACCAACAAAGGCCAACGTCCAACCCCACTTGCACTGAGGAGTCGTCTGTATCACCACCGCTGACTCTTTACATGGGCAGAGAGTTATTGCTCTAGCTCGACAGCGCATAAGTGGAATATTCTGAGAGATGTTGAAAGTGCGTCTGTCGTTTCCACCCAGTCAGCATCTACAGGTGGTTGACAACAAGTGGTGGTTGAGTTGAGTGTGTTGTTTATGAGCTGGTGTGGTTTCTTCATGGATCATTATCTGCCAACAGCCAATAATGTGGACAGGAAGTCAAAATGCTTAATAGACTAAGTGCCTTATCCCTGGCCTCTTACCATTTATATTTGTTCGTGGTGTGGAGATCTGGCGCTGGTTCGGTTATTAGCAAGTATAAAAAAATACATTATTGCCGTTAATACAATTATTAAATTGTTAAAGTACTATTCCACATTTATAGAGTGAACAGTGAAGAGCTGAATCCGAGCACTGACTGTAACAACCAGATATTATCACAACACCTATGCACCAAACAATCACAGAAACCGCTCTTTAAAACGTTAACAATTATAACCATTTAACTTAATGATACTGATCAAAAATCAATCATATCATAAATCAACAAACACATATTATACAAGCATACTAAACCTAGAAGCAACAAACAAGCACGTGGTCAGGTGAGTGTGTGTGTGTGTGTGTGTGTGTGTGTGTGTGTGTGTGTGTGTGTGTGTGTGTGTGTGTGTGTGTGTGTGTGTGTGTGTGTGTGTGAGTGTCGTTCAATCAGAGGATCGGCGGTTCGATCCCCAGCTTCGTGAGTCCATATCGATGTGTTTTCAGGTACCAGTGTTTTTACCTCCTTTATACGCTAGTCACAGTGGAGCGGCGCATTGTGAAGGTGTGCGCCGATGTTGACAGACTTGGTGTCGTCATTGCCATGTCACAGGGACTCCCTGTGGATCCCGTTGGTCCGGTCCAATGATGCACCAGTGTTGTGGTTTAAAACCAAATCTCACACTCAGGTGAGGTTTTTAAAGCCTGAATGGGGTTCGGCGCAATTTCATCGTCGAGGCTTTTCTTTTTACATGTAGGCCTCTCTATTTTTTCCCCCCACATGGTGAAGTCCCAAAAGTGAATTATCCCGATGTAGTGTTGTTGTTGTTTTACAGACAGCAAATCAAGTAATGACTCTGTTCCACTTCGGTGTGCCAGGGAGCAAGTGCTTAGAATAAGAAAAGTTTGGTTGATACGTTGGTTGGTTGGTTGGTTGCACCTGCTCTTCACCTGCAACACATGCAACTGGCATCGATAACGGCCCTTTCCAAATTAGGACAAAAAGGCGGAAATTTGAATAAAAGGGAACATGGTTCCTCCGACACGGTTCAGTGAAATGTTAATGCTGCTGCAAACCCTCTTAGGAGGCTTGGATGTGGTTGGCTTGCTATCGCTGTTTCTTCTAAACATGAACATGATTTCCCCTGAACTCAATCATGACTACGATCGTTCATTGTTCGTAACCAAGCCTTTTTAGTGGCGTCAGCTTAGCTTGAATCTGCATTAATTGGGGGCTTTTTTGGCCACTTGGGGTTCGCGGAAACACGCTGTAAATGTTACATTGATATTTTAACACCATTTAAGGTGATGTGGCAACAGTTGCCTATTAACTCAACCAGCAAATATAGAGCGAGAGTATAAAACTCTCCTTTTAACTCTACTTTTGGCTCCTATTCACCCCTGAGGGGAACATCCAGCTCTTTAGCAGAATAAAGCTCCATTATGTTCAGCAGCTAGTCGCTGACTGTGTCTGAAGCTGTGTTTTCTTTAACATTAATGTCTCCTGACCATAGAGGTGGTAGAGAGCTGCCTCCTCTATCACTGACGTATGAACACTTGTAAGCTTCTGTTTACTGGATACAGATACCCCACATATTTGAGGCCCGGCAGCCCCTCTGTCTTTGCTGCAGCACCACTCCTTTCATGGAAGTGAGAGCAGCTGTTTCCCTTGAGTCACACATCTCATAATCGCCTTGTGATTCATTTCCCAAGTATTCCCATTGTATTTTTACACCGCTGGGAAGTTGTTAAGCTCCCAAACACTGTTTGCCTTTAAGTACTTGCAAAGTACGATTTGGTTCATTTATCACGCTTTAACAGAGAGATTTATGTTGAGTCGAGATTTTTTTTAAAGCATGCTGATTGAAGTCAAAGACTAATAATACCAGGGTGGTCTGCTTACACTGATGTCTGTTGTAATTTAAATCGTTTTTCACTTTTTGTTGCTCTCACAGAGCCGGAAATACCCTGCAGACCAGGATGTCCATGTAGGTCACTTCATCTCTGAAATGTACCATTCCTGATCTCGGCACTTTGGTGGAGTGTTTCACAAAGTCGTGAGTCAGAGATAAGACTGGAGTGAAACAACAAACACTTCTGTGGTTTCCTACTTGCTGACATAGTTCGAACAGTTCAATTTGGTTTCAGTTGAGAGTGTTTGTTAGCTGATGTGCAGATATCGTTTTCTACATCCTGGATGCTTCAGGTCAGTGTGAACAGCGGTGCTTTTGACTGTTCAGGATTCACGTGCTGCAGATGTACAAAATCAATGTTACAAATAATAGAATAGCGCTCTGTTGGTTCGTTTAAAAAGAAACAAAAAAACAGAAAGAATTAAAGCCCCAGTTAAGGCATGGCGCAGCATCTCTACATGGAAATATAAAGTTTATTCAAATGATCCTTTGCCACGTGGTTTTTACAAAGATCACTGTCACGTTTAATATTTTCATTCAGAGAAGGATTGGCTTCAGGCCGTGTTTACACAGCCTCCCACACCTATCAAGCATGAAAGAGAGAAATAGTTGAGCGTGTGCGCACAACAATGAGTTGATTTGCTAGTGTGTGCCGAGGAACAAAGAGAAATGCACGTATCTCCACGAGCACATCACGGGGAAGCTTCCCGTTATCGTGCGTCTGATGATGAGCACTCACGTGAAGCGCTCGCCATTTTATGAGGGCTTTCTGGTTTATCTTTTAAACTTGCAAGTTGATATTCGTGGGAGTTGTCACAGGACGTGGTCAGGTTGTGTGTCACACGGCAGTCTTTGAATCTCTGTGAAGTCATCTGTTTGATATGCGTGCAGTACTTTGAGGCACGGTGGCCGTGGCCAGCATATATGAACGGGGCGGATTCACTAATCACGCAGGGAAGTTCATCTCATCATCTGTAAATACTGTCGTTATTAATATGACCTGATTTTATAAAACTCGAATCAAATGCTCTTCAATCAACACACAACGTTTGTGTGTTGCACACTTACTCACACACCCAGCCTATCGAACACGAAAACCAAAAGCAGCTGTTCCCATGTCAACCATCAGAGAAGTGCTGAGACCAAGTAATCAAGCAATGCACGACGCAGCGACAGAATGACTTCAGGGCTTAGTCAGTGTCGGGGAGTCACGTTGTTTGCAACGATAACAGGGACCAGTTATGACAAAGATCACGCCCTATATTTGCCATGGACATGGTTTTGTGTTTCACCCTGCCTGGCCTAAAACAGCATCCGACATGCATGACAGCACACGTGGAGCTGGACAAACACTCATTATAATGAGCTATGCAGGTTTGGGGAATCAATATCGACTTGATATTTGTCAGTGAAAGTTTCTTGCGCAGCAGTTCCTCGACTGACTGAAAGATCCTGTTTTGGCTCCGTGTTCCACGGAATAACAGGTTTACACATGGTGTCCGTTGGTGATGTACGGAAACACCTCGTGCACATATTGTCCACTGGCATGAGTCAGACGCAGTCTGGCTCTCCTCCAGAACAGACATGATGACATTTGCGGGCTGAACCGGTTGAGTTGAAGCAACCAACACACACACACACTCTCATTCAGCCTCTCTGAGAAGAGGTGCGGGCATTGGGGGTGGAGGGATCGCTGCCAGCTCATATTCGGGTGAAACAGGAGATTCAATCTCAATTTCCTGCCAATACACAGGTGAGTCTCACACAAACAAGATTCAATTATTTGTTGAACGGTAAATGCATGTGTTTATTGTATCATCAGTTGATCATCCGCTGTTTTTTCGGATGTGAAGAACACCTTTAGATGTTGGGAGAGGTCAGCATTGGAGCTGAGGGAAGTGGGTGGAGAGAGCTGAGGCATCTCATTGACAATTTACAAGAGTTAAATGTATCGAATTAAATGAAATGTAAATGTTAAACATCCTGTCACCTCATGTAAAATACACCTTTCTGACTCCAATCGCCATCCATAAACTGAATTATATTTACTTTCCCTTATGTCCCATAATTTGTCATGTGCTTTTTACGAGGCTCCGTTATCCTTTATCTTCAAATTAAAGGAAATGCATGCCACGCAAAGGCTCCCTCTGTGGCACTTGGCCAAGATGAGAGCTGAAGTTCAATCTCAGTCATGTTAGACGCTGCCTATAAAACTGAGGAATTCATCGATGGCTTGTTTGCTTGCCCGGGCCTCTGCCTTCTTACACAACAGTGGCTTAGTCATAGAAAAAAGGAGAGTTAAAGTGAATTACGTGACGGAGACAATCCACCAGTGCGTGTGTCTCTTCTCCACCTTCAAAATGGGTGGAGCACAGATCCAAAAGCAAGGCGCATCCCACTGAGCTAACCTCAAAGTGTTGAACTCTCTGCAGGTCAAGCCACGTTTTGAAGTCAGTCTGGGAGATGAGCTCTTGGTGCTGGCCCGGTTCAGCACCAGCAGGACTGCTCTCGACCTCGAAAGAATGGCTGCGTCGGTTCTTGCTGCTGAAGCTGGCGACGGTGCTGTTGCTGCCCCACACAGCAGGCCTCCCCCTGCTGGTGGGCTGTGCATTCAGCCTGCGGGCCCTGTTGCTGCTCCGCTCCCCCCACACCTCCACCAAGCCCTCCACCGTGCTCCTGTCCCGGCTGGCTATCACCGACACTCTGGTGCCGCTGCACTGGATGCTCCAGCTGGCCTGGTGGACGGAGGATGTGTGCTGCGGGACTAAGACGGGCCTCGTGAGGGAGGCGGAGTCGGCCTGGTGGAGGGAGGACGCGCTCTGTCAGCGGCTGCTTGACGCGCACCACTTGGCCTCTCTGCTCCTGCTGGGGCTGCTGGGTCTGGAGGCCATGCTGGTGTCACGCTGGCCTCAGCAGACTCTGAGATTCAGGACTTCTCACTGGGCTCAGCTCGGCTGCAACCTGGTCTGGACGCTTGTGCTGCTGGAACTGTTGTACTCGCTCCACTCAAAACGTTTGCAGGACTCCAGACCTCAGACTTCTTTCTCAACACCTCTGACCTCTCAAAGTCCCTCTCTGGGTCTGATGCCTCCTTCCTCCCTTCCGGCTGTCTCCTCCTACCTGAGGAGGACATTATGGCTGCTGAATTTATGGCTGCATTACACTGTCGTCTTTCGCAGACCGCAGAAGAGAAAGAGCTTCTTTCATTAAAAGACTTGCCTGTACAATATTCCATGAATTTTTTAATTCTATTTAATGTATACAGTAAATTATTTTACTATCAGTAGCAGACATTCTGATTCATATTTATCTGTATGGACCTTATCTCGAGGTGCAACTTGAACAGAACAATGGCCCTGCGCCTACAAGTGGCAAATAATTGAAATATGATTTGTTTTTTGTTTTTTTATATTTCTAATAAATTGCTTACACACATGAAACATGTATGAAACGTGGAGTATGGTGAATATGCTACAGCTTGTGAAATGTGGCTCAGTCAAAGGTTTCCTCAGTTTACATCTGAGATGCTTGTGAAGGAAGCTGATCTCACATTTCAACAGAGAGATTACGATCGGGTTCTTATTGTAAACATGCTCTCGTCCGGCAGTCTCTCAACTGTTTGGTCTGGCAGAGACGTATCCCAATGAAATACGACCCTCTACTAAAATGCGTTGCAGTATTAGACAGCACACTGCAACATCTTAGGATTGTATCTAATGTTGCTCTTCCCGGCGTCTCATGCGTTTTTTCACGGTGTTCTGTTTGAATATATACAGTGTATCGCATCGCTCACGCCGACCAATGCAGCAGCTCACAAAGGTCTGTTCGCATCTTTCTGAGGCGAATCATTTGCACAGTAAGACTGATTCAGAGCAGGAAACACCAACTGGGACGGTTCAGCAGCAATCTCTTTTTCAATGAATGGAAACTGCTTCAGCTTGTTTCAATGGCTGCCATCCACACAGTTACTCAGCTGGCTACCGATCAGATAATACACACAGATACACAGACACATAAAAGCGTTGTCTGCATTAGCGTCGGTCAAGCCGATGACACCGAAGCCACAAACACAGGGTCACGGGGTCACGGGGTCACAGGCCTGAAGGCCAGAACTGGGCACAGTGCGGCATTACGCTGATCTGAGGACACGAAAGATAAAAGATGGATATCATGCAGGTCAACGGTTTACATTTTGTGAGTGACAGCACATCACACACCACAACCGAGAAACGTCAGCGTTAACACCGACACACAGGACATGAGTGAGCAGGAGAAGAACTCAGGTGAGGAACGGCCTTGCGAGTTCTTTGGGATTTCATTGTTGAAGTGTGACTCGTGACCAGCAGAGGGAAGCACAGAGTGTTCTTTGAGAGACTTTGCAGTCTGTGCAGTCTTTTGGAAAACAGTGCCAAAGACTTCAGAGGATGGAGGGACTCGGCTGCTACAACAAGCGAATTAACATGACTGCTCCAGTGTGTGTGTGTGTGTGTGTGTGTGTGTGTGTGTGTGTGTGTGTGTGTGTGTGTGTGTGTGTGTGTGTGTGTGTGTGTGTGGCTGCAATTTCAAGTGTTTCCTGGAACTAATCAATTAAAGCTGGAAACCGTGGAACAACGGGGTGAAGAGGAGTGAGGGACACAGGTGGCGGCTTCCTTCCCATGATGCTCTCTGTTTGGCCGGGTGTACTTTTGGCACTGGGGCTGTCCGTCCAGGGCAAACAATGTGGGAGGTCAGACTTTTAAATATAGCAGCAGATCCTGTTGTCCTCTTTAACAGGTCAAGGTTAATTTGGGCCCTGCAGGCTTTGAAAGACCCGAGGAGCTGACCGTTTGTTGTGAGGGGACTTCCTCTATCAAGTAATCTGGGTTTAAAAATATACATGAGAGGATATCTCAAAAGAAATGTCTTGAATCACATGAATGAACCTCTGCAGCCCATCTTTTTGCCAATCATTAACATGCTGTACAGTATGTCCTCTTGCTGTGACGTGCAGTTCTAGCACCCCCCTTTGGACTTTTTTAAATACGTCTGTGTTTGCATGCAGAGTGAGATGCACCATTGTGTCAAAGATCTTGTGTCCAGAAGAGGGTTGAACGATAATCAACAACCTAAAGTGTTTACTCCGAAACGCCAAGAACTCTCAGGTCGCCTGTTTCAGGTTTGCTGTCTGTCCCCAGAGTGAAAACTAAACACACAGTTCATATTTTATGCACCACATCATCTGGAACAAACTCTCCAATCTTGAGGTCTGATCTTTCAAAAGAAGGCTGAAGACTTTACTGTTTGCCGCTGCTTTTTATGAATCACAGATGGGACTATTTATTCATATCTCAAATTGCTCTGTGATTTCATTCTCTATTTTTATGTTTTGTTCTATTTTAGCTGATTTGTATCTTCTTCCCTTTTAAATCCTATGTGTCCGTGACGTGTCTTTTTTACGTCGCCATGTGGTTTCTGTTATTAAATACCTCCCAGTCATAAAGAACTTTTGAATTGCCTTGTTGTCGTTGACCGGAGTGTGGAAATGAACTGATCAAACCTTTGACAGACGACTTGTCGCTGTATGTACCCAGAGGCAAAGCACATGAGCCCATTATATCACGGAGACAAACAGACGGCTCTGTCTGCACAGGCCGGGGTCAGTCTGGTCAGCCCGTCTGTCTCGCCTGTCAGGCTGGAGAACGAGCGCTCACCCATGCTGCTCATGCTCGGTGCTTGTGGGGTAAACAGCCGCTGCCCGATCTGCGGCTGGGGCCGCAGAGCGTCTGCGGTCTAGCTCTGAGGCCTCGGCCACAGCCGGCAGCATTGATCGGGGCTCCTGGTCTCTAATCAGGTCAACGCTGACTCACAGGGGGCTAAGGTCAGCTATGGACGTACACGCATACACACTTAGGAAACCTCGCTGCAGTCGTGTTAATATCAATCCATAAAACCCTCGGAGCTCTGGTCTCATGTGTTTTACTGCCTTGCGGCCTTTTGTCCGGCTCTGTTGTCAGGGCAGAGGTATGTATGGAACGACGGGGCTACCCCTAAACCCTCCTGAAGCCAATGAATGAGAGGATGGACGGAGGCGAGCAAAGGAAACACACTCATCATCGCATTAAAGGAGAGCAGGACAGAGGGGTCGAGGAAGAGAGGCGATGGAGGGAGAGAGCAAGGGTGGGGTGGGGGGGTGCAGTAATGGGGTCTTTGTTCTGGTTGGTGTGACTCACAAAGCCTCGGCCGGGGCAGCACAGCCTGGTTACCGTTACCAAACACAGAGAATAAGGAGGGAGGAGTGTGTTTGTGTGTATCAGAACTGGGGGATGTTTCTGCGACCCAATCAAACCTTACATGCCTTGTATCCATTCGGGACGTTTCAACACATCTCTCTCTCCTCCGCCTTCGCTTCTATTAGATTTGTGTTCTCGGCCCCGCGTTGGCTTTGACCATCAGCACATCACAGGCGACCTGCTGTCACGCTATCGTTGCACCATCAGCTTGTCAGAGCAGGTTACGTGGGAGTTACATAACATATAACTTTAAGAGTAACTGACAGGTGACGTCATTCTTCGTGGAATATGGCCTTTGATTATACAGGAGCTTTTTTGGCTGAAGTCATCTAAAGAGCCCTAAAAAAACGAAACTAAAACACAGTACTGTTTAGGACAACAACAGCAGTCACTCAAAGGAATATATGTTTGGGAATCACATGGTTGGGGGGGGGGGGGGGGGGACTGACTCAAAGTGGTAGTAATGTGAAGAAAATACAAAAAAGTAGACCCATCACTTTTTAGAGGTGTCCTTGTTACAGGGTTGAACGCAGGGCACAGTCTTCAGGGGTGGAATGTTAAAGGGAGGGTTATTGTTCGGTTGCATGCATGAGGATGGATGTAGGGGAATCCGGTGACTGGGACACTGGGAAACACAATATGCCAATGTTGGTCAGAGCAGGGTTGATCAAGACTGAGATGTTTGGATAACTCTGGAATGAATAGTTATGATACAGACCCTAGTGTTTCCCTCCGGATAATGGGTTCATGCAGTGTGACATGAAAATATTGTCTTATCTTAGATACCGGTAATCCTGGATGTCAGGAGAATACATTAATATGAATATTGTTTGTTTTTTAGCCTATCCCCATTGACATTTCCCCCATAATGGTCTAGTGGGTCACTCCTGCCAAAATTGTGTCTGTTCCAAATTCCAGCAACAGGAAAGTCTTTGAACATGATTTTAAAGCAATACCACATGGAGCTGGCCAAACGACTGGACTCGTGTTGTGAAACGTTCAAGAAAAACATGTTTTTATCAGAGCGTATGACTTCTTTAAACACATGCCTTCAACACCAACAATCCAGAGGTTAAAGACATCTGGTGGTGTGTAATGGGTTGTGTGTGTGTGTGTGTGTGTGTGTGTGTGTGTGTGTGTGTGTGTGTGTGTGTGTGTGTGTGTGTGTGTGTGTGTGTGTGTGTGTGTGAGTGTGTAGCAGCTTATGCAGTAAGCAGGATGTCCTGTCCTCCCTGCTGCTATTGTGGAGTGGTCAGCCTGCCAGACGCTACCCCCAAAGACCACTTCCTCTCTGTCAAGTACACCTCTCTCTGTTGAGCATACATGGACACACACACACACACACACACCCCACGCACAGCCCCATGCCAGCCTGAACACAATGGGAACCTGTCCAACACCGCCCTATCACCTGGCTAAAAATAACCCTTTTGCAGGCAAGAAGACTGTATTGTAACAATGGTGTGGCAGGACTTTGATCAGCCAAAAATATCATTGTGCTCATCACACATAGCGGTTAACAGTATCTTTGGCTGGTGTGAGACTCTGAAGACGTCATCCCCATTTTGAACTTCATATACATGTGGTCTGATGCAAGTCATTTGTTGGTAAGGACAGTATCTCACCATGGGAAACTCAATTATTCCCTGGCATGAACAAGCTCAGTTTAAACTATCTGAATTTGTCAAAAAGAGTTCATGAACTTCAAGGTAAAAAAAACACCCGATCCTTTACTTAAAGTCGTAGTACACAGCGATTATCATTGTTTTATTGTTACATTTAATATTCTGGAAGTAGCATTTGAATGTAAATGGTTGGGTTTATTGTGAGATGAGTGATTTGAGCAGGCTGAGGTAGCACGAGGGTAGCAGACAGGGCAGCAAGCAGGCAGACAGGAATCCTGGAGAAGGGGAAACGGACAAGGATTAGTTCAGGTACAAGAATACAAGGAAAACATCAACCGCTGGGCCTGAGCGCAGCGCCACAGTGGTGAAGATAGATCATGATCTGTGGTTGACACGCCCGGGTAGAGATATAGCCTACCGCTGGGATGATTAACTGATTGCAGACAGGTGTGTAAGTGCAGCCAGGAGGACCACACACACACACACACACACACACACACACACACACACACACACACACACACACACACACACACACACACAGAGACAGCTGCTGTTTTGTTGATTTTATGAATTGTAAATGTCATTATTACTTTTTTTACTGTATGTAAAACCTGAATCTGCAGAGAAACGAGTAATTACAGCTGTATAAAGTAAAATACATAAAGCAAGTTGTTTCTGAAGTACTTGAGTAAAGTTACTTTCGACCACTGGTCACTGACACAACGGAAACGCCTGTTATCACATTAATGTTACAGTGATGTAAATAAAAACAGCCAGGCCTATGTAATACTATTCTGGGTCTAATAAACTGAGAGCTGTCCAGCTGATGACAGCAGCCTGTGTCTCTCCCCCCCCCCCCCGTCCCGTCTGTCCTTGTGTCCTTGTGTCCTTCCCTCCTTCTCCACACTCCCCTCCTCTCCCTTCACTGCCCAGCCGAGGTACCCATTGTCTCGTTTCCTGTAGCCTGCGCGAGCAGCCCTCCACATAGCCCACACGCACACGCGCATGCACCCCTCGCGCACAGCGAGCAGGCGCGGTGGATGTGAAGCAGCCCCCCCCCCCCCCCCCCACACACACACACTCCAAGCCGGACGGACGGACGGAGCGAGTCGTCGGGATTAATTGAGGAAACTCACACCCGCGGTGCTTTCGCCGTTGCTAACTCGCTTTAAAAGCGGCCCCGGGACTTCGCCGGGTTAGTCTGGTCCGGTGGGAAAACGTCGAGCCGAGCGGACCGAGCGGCACCGGAACATTGGAGGGAGAAAACACGTAACAAGTGTGGAGTTCTTCTTTTGACAGCTGCGCCGCTGCCAGACTGACAAACATCAGTGACCGGGAGGTGAGCTGTCATCCTTTCAGCTGCCTGTAAGTCCAGTCCGCTTTGTCTTCACACAATAATGTCTTTTTGTTGGGCGAAGTTGACTGAAAACATAATTCGTCTATAGTTGAGGAAAAACGTATGAGTGGCTGCTTTCCACACAACAGAAATCATTTAGCCACAAAATCCGATTGTACCAGTTTAGAGCTGACAAAGGGCAGCTACAGCCGAACGACGAGGCTTTGAACTGTTGTGGTTGAAGTACACACACATCCTTCAATACAGCCTAATGCAATTTACCACACAGCCCCTTCGAGAACTCAGCTTTTCTCTTGCTCAGAATTGAACATTAAAAGTCGAAATAAGAGGTTTAATGTGTATCACAAGTCTTATTTCATGTGTTGAGGGGCACAGAACAACACCTTTTGTAGGCTCGTGCAAATTCACCATGCACCAGTCGTGGAAGAAGTACTTAAGTAAAAGTAACAATACCACAATATACAAAAAATACAAAATGTTTTCTTTAGTAAAAGCACACACGTTTTAGCATCAACATATACTAAATGTACAAAATGTAAAAGAACTCATTATGCAGCCTAATCTCAGCTACTTGATATACTGATTGGTAGCTTCATCCAAAGCAATAATTATGTATTAGTTCATCTATACTTTATAGAAGTTATCTGAACCCACTATGTATGTAGTCCAATGAATGTAGTGGAGTTACAAGTACAATATTGGCTTCCTAAATACAGTGCAGTAAAAGTATAAAGTTGCTTGAAATGGAAATGCTCAAAGCACAAGTACCTCAAAATTGTACTTAAGTACAGTACTTAGTGCATAGTACACGCCACCTCTGAATAACAGTTGGCCACAAGTATTAAGTGCTGATTGAATCTCAATCCAGCCAATACCTGATTTTTCTCCACAGTCTCAACAAGAAATCATTTGTGTGTGTGTGTGTGTGTGATAACTAACAGTTTCAACATATTACAAACCTAATGAAGAAGTATTTGGAGGACTTTATATTCACGTATTCGTGATATTAGTGGAGTGTGATGCAACTGGAACCAGACCTTTCTGATTGAACACTGTGTGTAGCTCTATCAGCTCCACTGGCTGTAAGTGAAGATGTCCTCTCCAACACTGCTCGCCTGGTCGTCCTCTGCCTTCAACCCTCCCTCCTTGCCTCCTTCCTCCTAGCGTGTGAGAGAAAGGAACAGCTGGATGTGAGCTGAGCCTGAACTCTATCCGATCAGCGGGCCCCAGAGGCCTGTTTCTGCCGACTGCGGGGGATGGGGGGGGGGCCTCTTAAATGTGCAGCTGTCTTCGACCTGTGCATGGAAATCCAGGTCTGACCCCCCCCCCCCCCCCCCCCCCCTTCCCCCAGTGGGACTCCTAGAAATCCGTAACATGCGTTAAATGTGTAGTTCTTGTTTCCTGACACATGAACTGTATAGCAGCCAAATGCAGTGCTCTATAGACTTGGCTCCCTGCAGAAACAACATCAGCTGAATATGAAGCCGGCACTGTCAGAGGTCCTGGGACTGAGCCACAGTACACAGACCCCTACAGTATGTGTGTGTGTGTGTGTGTGTGTGTGAGGACTGGCACATGTACGCGTTTGCCTGCTTGTGTATTCACGTGTGTGTTTGGTCCAGACGGGTACAGTGAGGGTATTGTGAGGGGCCGGACCGGCCGAGGCTTTTCTGAGGAGGCGTGTGAAAGCGCAGTAAAGATGTCACTCTGCAGCTGGCACGGGACAGGTCTGATGGACCGCTCGCACTCACAGCGTTGCCTTTGTGTGCATGCGTGCGTGTGTGTGTGTGTGCGTGTGTGTGTGTGTGTGTGTGTGTGTGTGAGAGAGGTGAAAAGAGCGATACGAGTGAACCTTTCCAGAGACACTCTGGATGCTTTGTTTTTTTAACACTCTACGCCAAAAGGCCAACCACCTCTCTGTTGCTCCGGCTCCGTTGCGTAACACAAGATAAGGCCAGTTTAAATCGGCTGCTGCAGCGACTTAGAACTGCACTCTGCATAAAGTTGGGAGGAGTTTGGGAGAGAGATTTTAGCCGGAGAAGATAAAGGAACGGTCAGAATCAATACAGCAGAGGCCAAGATTGTCCCGAGTTTTTAGTCCATAATATTGGTCAACATCACTCAATGATGTAACCGGATAGAGTCTTTCACTAGAGGCTCCCAGCCTGGTTAACAGGCAGCGCACTGACAATAACAGCGTGCGACTGTGAGGAGGTTTGTTGTTGTGACTTGGCCACACAAACACTTTCCAACTCAGATTAATTGTTGTCGTATATATTGTATGATTGGAGGAGCAGCAACTCTTCCACATTACAGTAAATGGATGCAGTGTGTTCATACAACACGGCCCCGCTGTGATGGAGAAAACTCACCACAGTCCCAACAACCCGAGTCCTTGTTCTGACATCACACGCCCGCACAACTATTTGCACTTCGAGTAAATGACTCGAAAAAAAAAAGCGTTTTCTTTCAATTGTTCATGTTTGACAACCGAACCATTGTGTGTCATGGCAACGCTGCTCTGCGATGGTGGGAGCTGCTTTTGTACCAAACCACCATCACGCTGACTTGTTTACTTCCTCCAGTTGGAGCTCGGCCTTGCACTTTGTGTACTTCTCTACGTCTTTACACCGGGCTCTTTAACGCCGCGCTCATGAATGGATGCAGATGAATGGAGTTTTTATTTATGACCTTCATTTATACTGATGGATCAAACTCAATGTTACAACACTGACAGATTGACTAAATGCAAGTCATAAAAGTTGATTGTGAAGCATTTAAAATATATTTTTTAAATATACACATTCATCAAACATTTGTATATTTTGTGTGTGTGGGGGGATTGCATGTTGGCCAGAAGTCTTATTAGAAAATATCCTACAACTCTGGCTCTTATATGGTAACAATCGTTAAAATCCGCACTGGTGTAACATGGAATGAATGTCTGCCTTCTATACACTTAAAACAACTAAACCTACTGGAGGTCTTGGTATAGTCAGTGGCCAAAGGCGTACGGGTGTAACATACACTTGGTCTCGAGGCGAGCTGGAGTTGTTTGCGTCTCCGTCTGTAGCGTGTATGGTGAGGAAGTGACCGCGAGTCTTTTCCTTCTCTCTCCACAGGATGCCCGACCGGCCCTGCAGCTGCACATCCTGACCGCCTCGGCCTCCGTTTGTGTGTCTGGACGTCCACGATGACTTGGAGGAGACTTGACTGGTGGAGCCCCTGCTGACACCTCCGGTCCCCAGACATCCGCCCCGACCCCCCCCCACCTTTCCTGACGGCTTTGGCGTACCCTCTTTCTGTGGAGCCCCCCCCCGCCCTGTCGAAGCTGTCGCCATGGCCAGCCTGGTGCTCAACGAGACCGGAATGGAGGACTGCGGCATTGACGACTCCTTCAAGTACAACTTGTACTCGGTGGTCTACAGCGTGGTCTTCGTCTTGGGCCTGATCACCAACTGTGCCGCCCTCTTTGTGTTCTGCTTCCGGATGAAGATGCGCAACGAGACCACCATGTTTATGACTAATTTAGCATTGTCCGACTTGGTGTTCGTTTTCACGCTGCCGTTCAAGGTCTTCTACAACGTCAACCGCCACTGGCCTTTCGGCGACGGACTGTGTAAGGTGTCGGGGACCGCCTTCATCACCAACATCTACGGCAGCATGCTCTTCCTCACCTGCATCAGCGTGGACCGCTTCCTGGCGATAGTCTACCCGTTCCGCTCGCGCTCCATCCGCACGCGCAGGAACGCGGCGCTGGTGTGCGCCGGCGTGTGGCTGACCATCGTAGGGGGAGGAATATCGGTGACCTTCTTCTCCACCATTAACAACAAACACAGAGCCACCACGTGCTTCGAGGGCTTCTCCAAGAGCACCTGGAGGAACTACCTGTCCAAAATCACCATCTTCATCGAGGTGAGTGAGGACTCTGACAGGCGCACATATTAACATAGACACCATTCATACGCTGTCTTTTATTAAGCTAACCAGAGACACAGCAGTGATGTTCCACTTCCTCGTAAAGTTTTGCTGTGCTTCTTATTTAATTCCCAGATTGTGGGCTTCCTTCTCCCCCTCCTGGTCAACTTGGTATGCTCCTCGCTTGTTCTGCGGACGCTGCGCCGTCCGATGACCGTTGGTCACGGCTGTAACAGCAAGAAACGTGTCCTACGGATGATTCTGGTCCACCTGGGCATCTTCATCATCTGCTTCGTCCCCTACAACTCCATCCTCTTCCTGTACGCCCTGGTGCGGACCCAGGCCCTGGCTAACTGCAGCGTGGAGCGCTTTGCCCGAACTCTTTACCCCATCACTCTGTGCCTGGCCAGCCTCAACTGCTGCCTGGACCCTGTGGTCTACTACTTCACCTCCGAGAGCTTCCAGAAGAGCTTGACCATGGGCGGCAAAGGGACGGGCTCCCGGGCCGGGAGTCTGCCCCGCAGCGACACCGAGACCCAGGACGCGGCGAACACTCTCCCCAGAGACACACACAACCCGGCCAGCAACGGAAAGGAGTCAAAGATGTCCGAGAGTCAGTTCTGACTCGGCACTGAAGAAGGAAGGTGAAGGAGGACAGTGTTGGTTTGATGGGAGCCCTGAATGTTAAACAACAAAGCAATCAGCTGTTTGTTCCTGGAAGTGACGCATAACTCAGCAGATTAGTTAAGTCCTGAGGTAAACCCTGAGGTATGGCCTGGGCTTTACGGATTACTCCACCACTGGAGAGCAGAGGAATGTATATGTGTGTGTTTATTATGAGAGAACACTCCGGGGATCAGACACCCAGCCACACCGGGACTATTGTCCAGAGACACGCAGAGCCTCTAAAAGAGACTGCAACACATCATACTCAGGCTTAACACACACACACACACACACTCACACTCACAAACACTCACAGATGCACTGGATCGTGGGTTTCCATCCACATCGTTGGACTATGCTGTTAAGTGCTTTTGTAACACGCTGAGCCCTTAAGTTGTATTGTTATAAAGTCCAAGCTTCCACAGCACATTATATCATGTTAGACCTTAATGCTATGACACTCGTTAGTGTGGTGAGACCCACTGCTATTGTAACACAGGAGTAAAATGTGTCTCATGTAGACATTTGAGGCCATTAAATGTTTCAAATTGTTGTCGTTGCTGCATTTATTTTTTCTGCCCCCCCCCCGCCTCGTTCCCGTTGGTTCGGTCTAACTAATCTGATCTGGCCGTCGTCAGCATGTCGGTATGTTTGAACTCATGAGGGAGTTTTTCTGTTTTTCTGCTCTTCAATTTCCATCAAGCAGCCGGAGCGATCTCGCTGTCGGAGCAAAGGCCAGCGCCGATCCAGTCGAGGACCTTGGCCCGTGTGCCGTGTCACCGGCCAACCGCTTATAATGACTGGCGCAACGGTCCATTGTTTGCTTCTGAATGAGGTCTCTCTGTCTTAATCTGGCCTTACACTGCAGATCGGCTCAAAGTCTCTTATGCACAGCAAAGCACGGGTGAACACTGTTGATCAAATACCCAAAATCATCGTGTTACGCTGCACGTCAAGCAAAAAACAGTGATGTCAGCAGATCCAGTTGTGGTGCGTTTGGTGAATACTTTTATGCAAAAGGCAGACATGCCATGTAACGAATGACAGTAAGAAAGCTAGCTTGGAGAGCTTTTGTTCCATCTTAACTCTAAAAACTAAAACGGCACAGAAAGTAAAAAACGATCCACAGTGAGATACTGTAAGTGTCTTGGGCCAGGATGTTCCCGGCTCGATTGTGTGTTTGTAATTGAGCTACTGCTAGGACCTGCAGCTGGGTCGTCCATATGTTTTCTTTGTGCATACAACGGGATCCTGCTGGAGAGGGGGACACTTTTCTGTCTGGGACATTATGCAAAACGTCCGCACAAGTTGCTTATCCGTTCTCTCGTGGAGCCATGCAGAGTTAGGGATTCATGGCCTTACTTGGGAATGTCTTACGTCTCTATAGCTGCAGCAGAGCGACACAGAGAGAGAAAAGATGTCGTAATTCTAGAGGGCCTCTCTGATCGTGCGAGTGGTGTGACCATGTGCATCCAGCGGTGGAGACGGGGACAACAGAGGATGGACTCGTCTGGGATTTGGGTCAAGGGTAGCAGAGAGGGGAGGACGAGTGGGGAGAAGTGGCGTAGGGCAGGACATAAGAAGTGGGAGTGTAGAAAAATATACAAGAACCGTGCTTTGAACCCCCTGAGCGGTTCATGTCAAGAATGTGCCGGAATATTGCAGCAGAAGAAGCTCAACGTGTCCTTTAATGGAGCAATCCGCCCTCCTGATTGTAGGAGAACAAAAAACATGCATATTCAGTTTACTGAGAGCATTGGCCTGCTCTGACCTCTCGTGGCCACAAGTCCCAACAAACATTTGAGTGAAAACACGTGTGTGCATGCGTGTGTGTGTCGCAGGTGGCTCGGAACCTCGTGAGTCGGTTATTTTCTCTGTGTGTGACACTAACAGGATGGCTTAAACCGCTGCCATGTTGTTGAACTGTGGTTTTGCATCCTGGAGACACTTGAAAATGTACTTTTTCTCGATGCCACACGACTGAAAACAAGAGGGCACGTAGCCACTCCTCGCTGTCTGCAACTTGAGAAATAATAAAATCAAACCTTTTGCAGAAGACCAGAACAAGAAGTGTGACATCTACACACACGCCCGCCTTTTTTACAAAATGATGCAGCGATAAACAGCGTTGAAAAAGGAAGTGTGGCATCTGATAGGGGAAGTGGATGATTACATTTTTATCTCCAAATGTTGAAAGATGCAAATTGACTTTGCGAAACAGCATCGTAGTGTAGAAACAAAGGGCGTGTGCTCACACTCTGCTGCGTCCACTGACCAGATTCAGAATGTCAAGAGGTGAGAGGAGCTAACACCTTCATCCCTGTCTGTCTTTCCGATCAATATTTTCTACCAGTGTGTGTGTGTGTGTGTGCTGTGCTGTCATTTTGTTTTCTAAACCACACACTCACCCGCTCTGTGCGCCCCACACTGTGTTAAGTTTCTGAGTTGGTTGCTGTAGGAGCTCAGTGACATCACAAACTGTAGAAAAACACTTGCGAGGGCCGTGCTTCCCCTTCCCGTCGTCAGCATAAGAAACAGCTCACACCGGACGCCACCAACCCGTGCAGACATTCAAACAGAACCCACATGCACACGCACACGCTGACAGGTCTCTGCTGCTCGAGTGGGACAGGGGAGGCTTGCTGTTGACCCTGTTTTTGCCGCTGCACAGCTGGAGGAGGAGTGTTTGTGCGTCAGTCTGCTGTGGAACTGCAGGAGCATGTGGTCACTCCGGGCTCTGACCTCTCCCCTCCATCCACGCTGATCGTTTAGGGGGAGACGAACCAGGTAATTGCACAGTTTGTCGGGTTAGGGAGATGGTGGTCAAATGTGTGGTCAAAGTCATGCTTCACATTTTGTTGATGACAGGGGGATCTGTTATGAAATCCTCTTTCACTTAGCATCATAATGTATCAGTATGTACACGTTACGGGCATTGTTGAAATCAAATTAGGTTGTTGTCATGCAGGCAAAATTCGATCACCGCTGCACTATTTAATGATTGGAAACGTCATCGGGGTTTTGATTTTAAGACTGAAATGTAAGAGTTTGAGAACCGGATCAAATGGGTTTTGATATTGTCAAAAATGTCCTTTACACAACAGCACTTAGAAAATGCAAGTCGCCAGTGTATTCTCTCAAGTTACCATCAACCTGCGCACCACTTCCCTAGATTCAAGCCTGACAACATGCTGTTGTGCAACTCTTCACTGCACAGGTTAACGCGAGGGGATCCGTGTGCTGACTGTGGCAGACCGATCGGCCCCAAACTGCCGAGGTGAGTCTGTGAGTCAAAACTGGTGAAAGTTACAGTAAAGCAGCAAAAGCGTCTCTCTCTTCCCCCTCTGGGGCCGCCGGAGGAAGGGTGGGGTCTCGCCTTGATGGCAGAAGGAAGGGCGATGCTTGAGTGATAAGCAGACTAAATGCTGTCTTTCTTCCACGTTTCCTGCTGCAACCTTTGGCGAGACAGAGACTCCTCTGATTTCATTTGGGCATCCAGCAAAAGAAAACATGTTCACACCTAAAGAAAGTCGTAAAATCACCGGAAATTAGTGGCAGTAATTTAGCTACTGTATCAAAATTATACAGCAATTTACTGTAATCAAAGTATACAGTAATTGTCTAATATTTTACAGTCGGCAATATACTGTACAAAAAGGATCAGATGCCCTGCAGACTTTTTCCAGAAGGTAAGTGGTCCAACAGTCAAATGGAAGTCTTCTTTGATGAATGAAGGAGCAAGCTAATAAAAAAAAGGTGTTGTGCGATAGGATGACCGCTCGCCAAAGATGAGACTGAAAGAAATTAGGAACAGCGGTTGGCAAAAAAATTGACATTTGAACATCATGTAATTCCAGGACAAACTTCCAGAACAGCTACTGATTTGAGACATTTTCTTCACAACCTGGCAACCCAAGTGCTGTCCTGAATAATAGCTGATAACAGATCTATACAGCATTATTAAATCATGGATATATATATATAGTTGTTTAACTAATGGCCATAATAAAGGGTCTCTTATCAAGAAACGGTACCAAAAAATTGGGACTTCCTCTAAATGCGATGTCAGCCATCAGTTGCATTTAACTGTAAGCTCTCCTTTCACCATTGCAGGTGTTCAGTGTGTGAGCGACGAGATGAAGGATTGATCGGGTGTTGTCGACTTATGCGGAAATGACTGTGAACGCGTCCGGAGCGTGGGGGGAGGCCCTGGTCAACTCGTCCTCACGGTGCAGAGACAGCGTGATCAGCTGGGACAAGATGTACACCTACTTCTACCTGCTGCTCTTCATCCCCGGGCTGCTGCTCAACACCACCGCTCTCTGGGTCCTCTGCAGACACATTAGGTACACACACGCACGTATTTATATATATATATGTGAAACCTCAAACCCGCTCTGGAACATGGTTAACTCCTCTGCATGTCGCTCCGCAGTAAGAAGACCAAGGCGGTGATCTTCATGATAAACCTGGCGTTAGCGGACCTGGCCCACATCCTCTCTCTGCCCCTCAGGATCTATTATTACTTCACACTCACCTGGCCCTTTGGACGAGGCGTCTGCTTGTTCTGCTTCTACCTCAAATACCTCAACATGTACGCCGCCATAGTGTTCCTGGTGAGCAGGCGGTAATAATCCTGGAATTACTGTGAAGATGGTAGAAGGAGCAAGGGGAACTCAAACGACAGCTTAGCCAGTTTGAATCGGTTTAAAGGGAGCCAAATGTCAGGAAGTCATTCAAGTCTCGGCTCCCTTCTCCTCAGTTGTCGGAACAAATTTACTTCCTGTGGCTCAAAATCTGCTCAATAACTTTCATGTCGCTATTTTTTTTGTTGTCCCCAGATGTGCATCAGCATGCAGAGGTGTGTCTTCCTGCTCAACCCGTTCGCCGCACGCCGGTGGAGGCGGCGCTACGACCTGGCGATCAGTATCGTAGTCTGGGTGGTGGTCGGCCTGGCCTGCTCGCCGTTCATCCTGATGCGGAGCAGCAGCTCCACCAGTCCCGACGTGGACGCACAGGCAGTCTACAACGCATCCTATTCTCTGGATGCCACTTCTACCCAGCATCCCTCGGGTTACGCCGGGCTTCATGCGCCATCCTCGAGTGCGAGCCCCGCCTGGGTCTCCAATACCAGCTGTTTCAAGGACCTGCCCATGCGTCACCTGCCGGTCTCTCTGGCGGTCACAATGATGGCTCTCGCTGAGCTGTTTGGTTTCCTCATCCCCTTGGCCTGCATCAGCTACAGCTCCATCCGCATCGCCCGCTCTCTCAGGCACACGCAGACGCAGGGTCAGGAAAACCCGGCGCCACGCGGGCGGCTCCAGTCGGTCACCGCCAGCTGCCAGTCGGACAAATACCAGGAAAAGCAGACAAAGGCCGAGAAGCGGCGCGCTCTGCGAATGGTGCTCAGCTGCTCAGCCCTCTTCTTGATCTGCTTCGCCCCCTACCACATCAACTTCCTGCTCTACCTGATGGTGTCGCAGGACATCGTGTCCCACTGCGCCACCAAGCTGGCCGTGCATCAGTTCCACCCGGTGTCCCTGTGCCTGGCCAGCCTGAGCTGCTGCCTCAACCCTCTGCTTTATTACTTCGTGACAGCCGAGTTCAGGCTGCACCTCACCAGGCGCACCTCCTCCTTCACCGCCTCGCTGCTCTCCTCCCCGATCAGCTCCCCGACCCAGCGCCCTGCGCAGCACAGACTGATGAGCATGGAGAGTAGCTGCTCAGACAGGGAGTAGCGTTATTAGCAGGCGCGGGGGGTTGTTTTTCACGATTAGGGGGTCACAAGCGGGGTCTTTGGTTTTTCCTCAAGTAATGAAACAGACAAAGCATGACAGATTGAGATTGTAAAACCGACTGGCAAGATCCAAGTGTGACAGCGAGATGATTTCACAGCTGTCCGAACACAAACTGGCCCGCAGAGCTTTGACCTCAATGTGAAGAGCCTTCATATGCAAACCAGCAGATCTTCAATCAGCTACAGAAAGGATGTCTGTGTTTCACAACGCTGTGATGATATCCATGTGAGTATCATCACAGCGGCCTCCTGTACATAAGCTACATCGATGTTGTTCATGTTTAGGAAACGCGCGACAACTTTAAATAAGCTGTATGTCATAATGTGTCCGTAAATGCATGTTGTGTGAATAAAAGCGCTGTCCGTCTCCTCTGGTGCTGTGATGTTTGTGTTGCTTCATAATGAGGCTTCCTTCAAGCGAAAACAGGTGCCGACTCATTTCGGCTGTGCTTCCTCTCGCAACGAAGAGCGGTGGAGGCAGTTGGAAGCAGTTGCGGCAGCTTCGACAAACCGGTAGACAAAAGTCAGACCCCCCCTCCCCTCTCTTACTTCTGCTATACCGAAGTCTGAGCCAAATCCCCCTCCACCCCCACCCTCAGGCAGATGTATGCAGCCCACCTTAGGAAGAACATGTCTGATTCACCCACCCACTTCTGATCCCTTGGCTGCTATGTATCTAGCAATGTCCTCTGCTATTTAGATACTGAAAGTCCTGCGTTGAGAAATAAGTGTGAGAAAGGAACCAACAGCAGCTTAAAAAGCCCCCCCCCCCCAAAAAAATAAACATTCCTGTTCCTACTTTCAGTATTGACTGAATGTATTACGATATTTTCATCTGTCATCCAAAAGGACACACGTGGAGCATCATGGCAGCGCACAGGGGGAGGTGGAAGTAGCCATTATAGCAGAAGTCATGGTGTCACAAATTCTTGTAAACCACACCCCCCCCCCCCCCCCCAACACACTCACAGGAAGCCCAGTCTCCACTGAAACCCTCAGTATAGCAACAGACACAGAGAGGGAGAAACACAGAGAGAACGCGGTGAGAAATCAACACAGGAAATTACTTCTGATAAGAAAAAGACATTAGAAACTGGATACCGAAGCGAGAAAACAGAGAGGGCGGGACGGGGTGAAGAGTGAAGAGTGTTACAGAGGGAGAAGGGGGGAGGGTGGGGTGGCATGGGTTGTCGGCTGATGCTTCACCCTCCTGCTTTCTGATGCGACGCAGCCTCAAGCTTGGAGACAGAGGTGAGATGTTTATTGTTGATTCCTTTCAAAAAAAGACTTGCGGTTGAGCCTTTGTGTGAGAGCCTGTAACAGCTGGATGCCTTCAGAGTGGAGTCATGCCTCATGGGGGATCTCGCATGTTTCTCCAACATGAGGAATGTCTGTTATGTCGAGGGTGGGAGTGTGTGTCTGTGGGTCGGCGTCCTGGTGTTCCTCCATCTGTATGTGGGATGGAGACCATGACTTGTTTTGTGTGTTGGCACGGCACACGTGGAGGGATCCGGGTGCTGGTGCACGAGGCGAGATATCGTGTCTGAGCGGAAAAAGCGGAAATAATATATTTCCATTGGCAAGATCTACACCCCCTGCTGAAGGAAGGGGGTGTAGCTTTTTTTCAAAACGTAACTCTAATATGAGCGAGATCCAAAGACGTACGATGATGATGATGTTTCTGTCGCAGTAAGATGATGTGTAGTTGCTGGAGATCACATAAGGTGCACGTTATACCACTGCCGCAAGCTGCAAAGAGGAAACGAAAAAACAGCAATTTAAGATCATATAGACAGCCACTGAAAGAAGCATACCGTACGTGCAAAGAGATACATTAAAGAGAAGAATCACACTGAAACGGTCACACAGAGGTCAAAGGTCAGTAAGGCTAAACGTATGACTGGGGGCTGAGGTTCCACTGGGAGATCTTTCTCAGTGCTCTGAAGGAGGATAAAAGGCTGCCAAAGTGCTGTGGAATCTCTTTTTTTTTTAATCCCCTCTTTTACTGATCCAAAGTTCCTCTGCTCGTTAACGTCCTCCTCAGGAAGTTCAATTGTGAGGGCATTTTACTTTACTTGTGTTTTTCCTGGGAAAATAAGAGTTAATGTCAGGCTCTGAAGCAACACAAGGAAACACAGACAACTGCTGAGGCCTGAAACATAAACTGTCACACTAGCTGGGACTGGCAGCGAGAGTACGGAGAACTGGAGTAGATGCTCTGTGGAGTTGAGGAGTTGATGGGAGGCAGCTGGACAGGTGAGGCGAGTGAGTCGTAATAAGGAGGGAGCCGGGAGACTGGCAGGAGGCAAGACACGCCCACCCCAACACACACATATACACATACACAGACAGACAGGGGACAGCTGGAAACACAGGGGATAGGGGGACACAATAGACACGGGGGAATAAGCTGGAGCACCGTGACGGAACGACGTTGACTTCAATATTCTGAATGTATTTTGCTGAAAGCATTTCTGTGCTTTTAGTTCGGAACATTTTTAAAGCAGGACATTTGTATTTTTACAGTGATGTACTGGTACTTTTACTTAAGAGAAGGATCCGTATACTAAGCTTGCAAAGAGGACGGAGCGTGTCAGACGGTTAATAAAGGCTTAAATAACTGGAAAGGTGCACTCAGTGGAGTGCAGGTCTCCAGGTGTCTGCAACGACAACCTCTATATTGTGTGCTTGAAAGACAACCCGTAATTGGCTCGACACCATTGGACTGTAAGGCTTTAATCTGTGCAGACAATTGGCACTTAGTCGTTCTGTAAGACATGTCAAACTATCTTGCCAAAAACAGAATTGCTGCAGCGATGTACTCAGACTACATCCACACTATTACGTTTTAAGTTTCAAAACAAAAACGATCTCCGTCCACACAGCGTTTCATCGCCGTGAAAACAAATTTCACGTGACTCTTCACGTACACTGGGCATGCGGGTGCCGGTGTAAACAAGAAGTAGATTGGCTGCTAAGTTAAAAACGATACGACAGAGTAAATAGTCGTCTTTAATAATGAAAGGTTGTGTTTGATACTTAAGATCTTCCTCTAAAAATCTTCCTGAAATCAAAAAGACATTTTGTGAAAAGTTTTATAAGTTTTATTTTTCAGACTTAGTTAAAACGCTGCGGGTCTTGCTCTCTCTCTCTCTCTCTCACCTCATATTTACTGTAAAATGAACACTTACACGTACTGGTTTCCTAGATTATGGGTGCATAAATGAGGTCAACACACGTCTCTCACTCGTTTCCTCCGTTTCGTTTGTTCTCACTCTGGTGGCTTAACTATCTGTCCTACCGGAGAGCAATCAATGTTTTGTTCCTTTATAGTTTCTGTGTGGACTCCACATTAGTTGTGCAGAACAAAATAAGCATTGATAAGAAAAGGAAAGTCCTCTGTTTGTATCCGTCCTCCTCAAAGCCGTTTACCGTGACTTCAGACGTCTGCTTCGTAGGTCTGATAACGCCGCTGCACACGCCGCTCACTAACCACTCCAGTAACAGCTGCTTCCTCCGCAAAAAACTGCAGACTTTAACTGAACAATAGCTGATAGTAAAGACAGCAAGGTCAGCAGCACCTGTAATCAGTTGTCCATGTTGAATTAACCTGGTAGTTGATCGGTAATCAAGGCTGTTGTTTGTGATTTTCCGGGAAAGGGTCACGAGATAGGAGCTTGACGAATCAGGGACGGACACGTTGTGATCAAGTAGCGAACGCGGGTGTGGGCGTCATCGTTTCTAAACTTATGCGTTTCCGACTGTCCATACTAGTCCGCAACCCCGGAGTTTTCAAACTTATCCGTCCTCAGGAGCGTTTTCGAACTCCCCCGTCTTTGGTGCTCGAAAACCCCGGCGTAGTGTGGACGCTCAGTGTAAACATAGCAAAATCAGTGTCCTTCCACTTGCAATGCTAAAAACAGTAACTTACTTTACTAACTATGTTAAGAACACAATTTCCCTTTTTCCTGTTCCATAATTAGCTGTAGGATCAGTTTAGTCCGAGCCAAATCAGATAATAAAAAGAGACAAAACTGTACAAAACAAGGACGAACGGTCACAGCCCACATGTATATTCTTTAACAGTATATATGGGCTGAAGCAAAAAGTAAGGAAGCCCATGGCGTTATGTTTTCAGCAGTGGGTGGATGACACCTCCAAGCTGCAGGCTCAGTTCCAGACATTACTGTGTTTCCATTTCAAGTTCAAATCAATATCTGAAGTTCATACCAGGCCCCCCCGAGCCTGGTATGACTTGCTAACCACGCCAGTTTAACTGATGCCTTGCTCCGAGGCGGTTCACACTGGCTTATTGTTGGCTGCCATGCAGGTGGAGAAGCGAAACAGTGAACACTACGTGGGAGACTGCAGCTTCAACTTCTCTGTGGGTTTGCATAATCCTAAATGCAAAAGAAACTAAACACATGGCTGAAGCCGTGCTCTGTAGCTGTAGGTGTGAGCGTGTGAGCATGTTTGCATGTGTGTGTGTGTGTGTGTGTGTGTGTGTGTGTGTACAGTGAAACGTGACAGTTATCTGTACAACATGCTTCTGTCAGAAATAGAATTACAGTCACACCAATACCATCCTGTTGACGCTCCCGTTTCTCCTCAACCAGGATACCATGTTCCTCGGATTGAACGCGGTCTGAAACGTCGACAGTTTGTCCCCGCCGGACACACACTTCAGCTTCCATGATGGACAGCACGGCCGCTCAAACGCACCCATCACCGGACTACAAGCAGCTTCGCTGATTCAAGCATCCCGTTGGTTCACAAGGCGGCTTGTCTGCCCAGCTAACGGGCAAAACAGCCCTCGGCTTAAGATGAACTTTGCCAACCACAGCTGTGAAAGCGATGAAGACCTCCGGTCGTACCAGCACCATGTGTACGCAGTGGTGTACAGTGTGATCTTAGCGCCGGGCCTGCTGGGTAATGTGCTGGCTCTCTGGGTGTTCAAGGTTTACGTCAGAGAAACCAAGAAGGCTGTGGTGTTCATGATGAACCTGGCTGTGGCCGACCTGCTGCAGGTAAAAATCCTTATCGTCCTTCCTTCATCTAATTTATCATATGTATATTTATGTATCTGTCAGTCTTATTTCATGTAATTTGACTCAAAAAATATTTTTTATCACTGATATTTCCTGATATATTCTCCTCTGCGTGAATACTAGGGCGACAAAACTCATGTTTGTTTTCATTACGGTTTGTTTCAATAAACCGTTTAACTGATATAACTTTACTTCAACCCCCGTAATACGCATTTAGAAGTAGTACATTATACTCAGAGATGGGCAAAGATACATCAAAATGTATTTTGATACAAAATACAAAATACCCCTCAAGTAAATGTATCAAAATAAAATACAAAATACTGGTGCCAGAAAATGTAACTAAATACAATACATATTGTATTTAAAATATAGGAAATACTTTTTTCTGGATTTTCCGTTTTCTCACAATTTGGTATAGCAGAGCATTCAGGTTTGGGCTATAATGTACACAAAGCTCTAGTGAAGCCCACAGAAAGGAAGAACAGTCACAGAATGTCAGTGTAACTAAGCACATCTGTGCTTGTTGATGGTCCTTCTTGAACATCATCTTGCTGAGACATGTTGTCCACCTGGCCAACTGTAAAATGTATGAAATAATAAAACTAAGAATACTTTCATAATATGCCTTTTAAATAAAATAAATTGGATATTTAATGTTTTTTTACTACTACTACTACTGTCATAGCCTGGCTAACTGTGAACAATATTATCTGCCAGTAATTGAAATGGCATTATGACATCCACATTGAGAAGATACAGCATAACTCAGTGGTGGGCCGTCAGGGCCTGCAAGGCCTTCTCTGCTGGCCTAAACAGAATCACAAAGTTATGTCTATTTTATAATTTAATATATTGTAATTTATAAAAATATTTTCCCCATTATCTTATTTTCTCATTGCACAGCTACTGTCTTCCTAAGTTGCTCTGCTTCCAGTGCAGCTTGTTTTAAGTAGAGCTTTTATCCAATCAGATTTCACCTCTGTGTCTCTAAGAACAGAGGCCCGAGGCCTGCAGAGTCTCAGGTGCATCCATGTGCACTTTAAGTGAACGGGGACGATATTGTTGATTGTCATAGTGTTCAAACAATCAGATCTTTAGTTTGACATGTTGGGCGTATTCTTTGACGTGTCAGCACCTGCTAGCCGGCCTATAGCTACGTCAGCATTACGTGCAGCTCAGTTTCCATGTGCAGCTCTGCCGCGAGGTGCAGAGTGTGCTGTGATTGGTCAGCGGGCGAGCACGTGACTATCGTGAAACAAAACTTAACAGCAGAGGCTTAGTCGGGTAGTGAATCACATCAGGTGATGCAGCTCAGCCAATCATATATGAGCATTCTGACTGAGTGAGATGTACCACACACCATGACACGGGGCTGAGACGAAGAAAGACATTGCAGAGCAGTACGTTCTATGTTCCAGTTGTGAAAGTAAAATCCTAAAACAATTTCAGTGGGTTGCGGCTTGTCATTAAGGAATGACGGTGGATCCCACAGCCAGACCATCTGAGAACCACTGTCCTACATGAGTGTAGAGAACATTATAATTTCCTCAATTTAAACTTCTGCATTTTCCAAGTGCTCTAGTATGATTCAAACGTATTGTAAGCCTCGTACTAAACGGGTTAATACGAAGACGTATATAGTTACATCCTTAAAAACTAATAGATGTGGCGCCATCATGTGTTTATAAGGTGGTATTTCAGCTGCAGGACAGCAGTGAAGGCCCAGGCATACAATGCACGGCCCGCCACTGGCATAACTTGTAATTCAGTGCAAGATTAGATGGTCAGACGTCTCTTGATAAGGTTATCATGAACATACAAGCTCCCAATCTCCCTCTTCCTATATAGCTAGCTACTCAACTGATAAGTTAACTTGCTAAACACTGGCTATGCACTAGCCTAGACAGCATGCTAGCGTCATTAGCATGTTAGCATCAATTGCTAGCTTGATATTATAAACATCACTTCACCATGTATATAGACAGCATGCTAGCGTCATTAGCATGTTAGCATAAATCGCTAGCTTGATATTATAACCATCACCATGTATATAGACAGCATGCTAGTGTCATTAGCATGTTAGCATACATCGCTAGCTTGATATTATAACTACCATGTATGTAGACAGCATGCTAGCTTCATTAGCATGTCAGCATAAATCGCTAGCTTGATATCATAACCATCACCATGTATATAGACAGCATGCTAGTGTCATTAGCATGTTAGCATACATCGCTAGCTTGATATTATAACTACCATGTATGTAGACAGCATGCTAGCTTCATTAGCATGTCAGCATAAATCGCTAGCTTGATATCATAACCATCACCATGTATATACAATAGGCTGTGTAGCCAGACCCAGACATGAATTATACATTAAGCTTGTTGACATCTGTCACACTCAGATAAAATATTTACCTTGACAGACAATCCATTGAACTGGAAGATCTGAAGACTGAACTCGTGAACTGTTTTTTGATTGGTGGAGAAAGTATTTTGAGTATTTTAAATACAAGATTACTCCACTCTAAAGTATTTTGTTACAAATTACATTCGATTTTTCATCGGCCCTATCAAACACAAATTACAAAATACTCAAAGCAATTGAAATATGTATTTCAAAGACAAGTAATAGAAACACTGCCCATCTCTGATTATACTTCCACAGTTTGTAACACACTACAATGTAGAAAATGACATTTTCAGTGTTTGATGTATTTGTGAACAATTACAACCTCTCACCAATGACATCCATAACTGGTGCATAAATAGACAATGAATGATTGACAACTCAGTACAATACAGCTGTGATTGTATTTAATGAAGTATGAACAAGTACACAAACTCATCTTTTCTACGTGTGTTAAAACATCCACCGACTGTTCATATAGTAGGTGTACAAATCAAGACTTCTTAAATAAGCTCCACATACTATGTTTCTGGCAGAGCTTTCAGCCACATCTCATCGACTTCATTGGCGGAAGGAACTTGCTCAGTTGTCATGGAAAGTAAAATAGTATTTGTGGAGGAATTAATATTAAATGAATAAATTCGATATACACAATTATCATAAGAACTTCTTTGATGAATAAAATAAATAGAGGGTTATAATTAATTTAAGATACATTTAATACAACCGTGTTATGTTGTGGATGTTTACGCCAGTTAGGATAAGGATTATATTAGGTTAGTTATAAGTGCTGAAAAATACACGAAATAGACATTTTAAAATGCATACAACTACAATAAAGTGTTTTATTGACTGCTTATATTGTTTCATCGATTAAATGATGGAAAAATGTAAATTGTTATAACGCAAAGTTGCTTGTTTTGTACAGTTCAAACCACAAGGGCCTTGTAAAAAATGCATTCCAAAGCTCAGTCGACGCTAAAATCATGTGCTCATCCGAGACCGTCTCCAACCATCTGGACTAACTCTCCGCTCTTCTCTCTCCTCAGGTGCTCTCCCTGCCTCTGCGGATCTACTATTACCTGAACAACACCTGGCCCTTTGGCCACCCTCTCTGCATGATGTGCTTCTATCTGAAGTATGTCAACATGTACGCCTCCATCTTCTTCCTGGTGTGCGTCAGCGTGCGCCGCTGTGAGCTCATCAAGCGCCCGCTCAGGTACAACTCATCCAGGCGGAAGGGAGACTTGCTAGTGTGTGCCCTCGGCTGGCTGCTCGTCTGCCTGTGCTGCCTGCCCTTCCCTCTGCTGAGGAACCCCCGCAGTGTCCCCGACCCCAACTCGAGTCTCATCACCCCGGAGACCGACAGCTTGGTGTGCTTCTCAGAGCTGCCCATGAGGGCCGTCAGCGTCCCAGGGGCCTGGGTCCTCCTGATCCTGGCGGAGCTGCTAGGCTTCATCATCCCCCTCATCCTGGTGTTGGCCTGCACCTGTCTGACCGCCGGGAGCCTCCGGGATTCGACGGCGGGCGCCATTCCCGACCGAGGGGAGAAGCGGAGGGCGTTGAGGATGGTGCTGAGCTGTGCTTTGGTCTTCTTGGTGTGCTTCGCTCCTTACCACGTCACCATGCCCCTGGACTTCCTGGTCAAAGCCAACGCTCTGAGCAGCTGCACCCTCAGGGACCTGATCCTCCGAAGTCACCCCGTCACCCTCTGCCTGGCCAGCCTTAACTGCAGCCTGGACCCGCTCATGTACTATTTCACAACCGATGAATTCTGCAGGCGACTGAGCAAGCCAGAGATACCAGAGAGCATGGCGTTCAGCAGGCGTCTGTCCTGTATGACCGGGGGAGAGGACACCGAGGACGACTAGACTGCCGTCGGTCTGCTCTCTTGTTGAAGGGCCAGCAGTTGGTCTCAACCACTAAACTCTGACACGAAGACTTTGCGCTCCTTAAAACGAGGGACATATCATTTACATGCCACCGCAAACATTTTTTTCTATTTATATTTCAATAAAAAGGTCTGTTCTTTCTAAATGTGTACGACCCCGGTGAAGAGTGAGCTGTTCCTGTTATGAAGGATGTCCTTGTGATCAGTGCCAACATTTCTAAGCATCAGGAAACACAGAATACAGGCAGACCCCCTGAAGCAGCCACACTGTCCCTCTAGAGCTACCTTCATGATGAGCTGGGACGTGTTGGTGCTGCGGTCACTGCCGCCGTAATAATAAACAGACAGACACAACTTTCAGTAGGTAAAGAAATGTAACTTTATTCAGCGACAAAGTGAATTTGTTTCAGTAGCTGCACACAACATTGTTTTTTATCTAATCGTCTAGTACTTGTTAGACAGAGACACATTTTTACAAACACACACACACACACACACACACACACACACACACTTCCTGTCTGATTGTCTTTCTGTGCAGGCATCGAGTGAGACACCACTTGACGTTTTTTTTGGCCAAGGGCCATTTTCATTTCATTTTCATTTCATACTTTCAAGCTTTTCCTTAAGGGCTTTTCAATGCAGATTCAAGGATTCTTTACAAACGTATTGTTCCCGTGACAATTATAAATATATTCTGCAAAAACTTGGAGCCACCTATACTAAGCAGCAGCTCAGATTCATAAATAAGAGTATTTTTAAAAAAGTGATTTCAAATTTTGGTGAAACTTCCCTTTTAGCGTCCCAGTAGTGTCACAAATGAGGTTTCTACACAAACACACGTCGTATAAGGGTGCTGGACTCACCATCTATTACATTAAAACAAATCATCACACAGCAGGACAGCAGAGGCCTCTGGGAGCAGCGAGGCACTCTGGGAAATATCTACAAAAAAGGGTGACTGAGAGCCCTGTTGACCACAACGGACAACCGCGCTGCACGTGCACCGCAACTGTACCGCACCTTACATTTCCTGGGTGGCTTGTGCTATATCCCACTGTAACATTAAAGTATGTCTTGCTGATCTAGAAAACCCCCCGTTAAGAGTGGGAACAGTAGGCTGGACACACGGGACAGGTCTGATATGAACGACTTCTCAGTTTCACGAGGCAGGTAACGACGACAAGATAATTCAGCAGGAAGCTACGGCAACGGAACGGAAACAAACGAAATGAAACTTAGTATGTAGTCAGTTAGCAGGCTGACGCTGGTTATTAGTACAAGACTAACTAGTGAATACTTGAGCGAGAGAGCTATGACTTATACAGGTTCAGGGGGGGGGGGGGTTAGGCTATATAATGCTGGAACTTAAATTCACTTATCACTGGGGTTTAAAGCGAGGGGGTTAAGGGTTTTATACAAAAGTCACTTTCTGCTGAAAGCTGTTTTCTCTCTCTCTCCCTCTCCCTGACCGATGCACTCGCCTTCCCATCAAGCCTTGCAGATCCTGGTCTCCGTCACAAACTTGTTCTCAAAGTGGCGGATGGTGAAGCAATCGTCCGCAGAGCGCTTCTGGATGCCTCCACCTGGCAGAAAACAGAGACGTCAGCACTGAATATCAATATCAGTCTTGTTTCCAACTGATCTCCCTAAGAAATCAGTACATGCAGTCTTATTCTGTTGGCTTTGGCTGGTATTGGTCAAACCAGCACAGACGTGTATATTTACAGCCCCCCCCTCCCCCCTCCTATAGCAGCGTTCTTCACAGGCTGGTGCTTTCACAATGTGTGAATGAAGCTCAACAAACGGGACAAAATGCCAGTTTTAGCTGTGCGGTGCGTCCAGACCTAGGAGGCTGGAGCGGCGCTGCATCCTGTAGGTTTCCTTCCCGTCACACAGTCGGTGAATGTAGAAGCCCAGAGTCTTGATGTCGTCGATACGCTCCGTCACCACCAGGTCCTCGTGCACCAAGTAGCTGCGGTAAGATCCGGACTGGAACAACAAAAAGAAAAGAAGGAATCACGACACGAACCACTTCTGGTCTTCCTGAGGAGAGAAGCAGCTCAGTGAACAGGACTGCAGCCAAGTGGGACACCAACAGAGTGGGAAGGACTTTATTATAAGAATTAATTAATCATCGTCAAACTTCTGCAGTCTATGAAACACTTCCACATCGGATAGTGAAATTTGCTGATTGCTCCACCACCCACCCAACACCAAATGCTGCATAACATGCCATGGTGGAGGACTCAGTGAAAGCTGTTGCCTACGTGCAGTCTGATCTCAAACATGGTGTTGCTGACCATGTTCCAGTGCCAAAGTAGCCTCAGGGCGTGTCTGAAGACTTTTTAACTTGATGATTCAGCAAAGAAAACACATGCAAAGTCTTCCACTGTAGAGTGCTGCAGGAATGAGTAAAAAAATAAAAAACGCAAAAATGACTCAGCATTTTTGCACTTTCGGTTCCCTCGTCTCAAATCAATGGGCTTTTGGTTAGATGCCTAAAATAAAGCCTGTGGTTAACACAAGCTTAATACATTTAAAAGTAAAGTCAATAAAACCTTGGTGTAGTTTGTTTATACGCCACCTTTTTCCTTCTGCTGATTTCATTCATTCTCCAAAAATAATAAAAGTAGTATTCATTGATGAAGATTATCTCTTTGAACAAAAACATGTACGTTTCAGAAACTTGTGTTTCCAAAGGAGCTTATTTTCTGCAATACTTCAAAATCCCCCAAAAAATCGGATTGTTATTTTGTCAAGGGAACCTTTGTGGCGCTAACTTCTGGGGTTGGCCGACAAAAATACAACATCCCTGCAGCTCTCAATAGACTCATTTAGAGTTCTACTATTTTTCAAATCACATATGTAACTACAATAAAAGAGATCAAGATATGCGAGTACTGAATTCCCCTGGAGGTTACTCATGCAGTGTTAGTAACACAGAATGTCTGAGTAAGGGGAAGATGATGCGCGCTGGAAATTTTTGACTTTACAAATGACAGATTTGGACGGGATTAAAGCACAGACAATCTCTGGAATTTTTATAAAGCCCTGGATTTCCACAGGTAATATGTAGCCCTTAATATTCGGGCTTATGCGTCAGCTTGAGTGAGAGTGCTGTGCCAGCGTATAGTTTTTCCCTCCATCATCCAAGCCCGGTCTCCTCTACCGGCCGCCGCATCCCGAGCGGATCACTACTCACAATCAGCTGCGAGAAGAGGTCGATGAGGTCCTGAGGGATGAGCACCACCGAGGTGTTCAGAGGAATCACAAAGCAGGTCCTCAGAGTCAGGTCCAGATATGCCGTCAGCTTCTACTCACGCGGCACACAGGAAATAATTCAAACCACATGAGCAGGAGCAAACCAGCATCTGCAGTGCTGTAAGTGCAGTGCTGTAAGTGCGTTACCCTGTTGAAGTCATGGAGGATGTAAGCGGGGTCCCCGGGTCTGAAGCGGGGAGGTGGGACGCTGATGATGGCCATGCTGTCAGAGATCTCCACCTCCTCCTCCACCCGCGGCAGGTAGTACGGCTGGCTCCCTCCTCCAGCTCCAGCTGACACGTCGCTGAACTGCATCACACCGTGATACAGCCTCTGGGGGGGGAAACACATGCAAGCAGACAATTAAATCCACTTTGATGCACACGCAGACACATTCAATATCATGACTTCATGGTTTACACATTTGTTGTTATTTTGTGATTTCTAATTCAATTGACTTCTTTTTAACAGTTCAAACTTTCTTCACTTTAACTAAACTTGTATTTCAACCTTCGGAAAATCAACATGAACTGGCGGCTCTAGGAATTAATCATACAAAGGAAGAAAAACCACACATGCCACTTTGCCACCAGGGGATTTGTAATTATGTTCAACACGTGGTGAGGTGGGTCTTCGCCTCTGCAACCACGAGTGCCTCGTGGTCTTACACGGCAGCTCAGGGGAGCCAGTGGTTTCCCTGCAGTTACCTACCTGTCTGTTGTGCCAACAAACTTCATCAGCCCGACAGACACAACGCAATGCAGCAGGACAGTTTGCTCACGGTACAGTGGCAGGATTAGGTCTGAAAATAACTCAGCTTAAAGCCTCATTGAATGACTTTCGACCACCAGGGGGCAGAAGATACCCTCATTATTCCATTGAATTATGTAAATCTGTAGTTTTTTGTTTTCGTTACTGTGCATCTATTTGAAGGTATGTTAAGTGTTTGATTGTTTTATCATATAAAAAGACAAATCTTGCTCGATGTTCAAGTCAAACAACCCAACTTAGATCTGTGGAGACCAAACCAAACGCATGAGCTGAGAGAGACAATGTCGTGGACGGTTGTGTTCATCCTCAGTACAATAATAATCTGGATCAAATTCAAGGGACAAATTCTATCAGATATGATGTTTAAGAAAAATATAAAAATTGTTGCGGTTCGGAAACTTGAACAACAAGACGATTGAGGAATGAACCCTGAAAACAATCCATTAAGGTAAGAAGAAAGTCTTTAATATCACAATCTGTAAGTGGGACACATCTCCTATCATTAAGAAGTGCATGCATTGCATGAATAGTTTAATAAGCCATTTTTAACTTAGCTTAATTTGCATAATGAACCCCTGTGGGCACAGAGAGACTATACTGAATGAGAGACCCTCCCACTGACAACACAGCAAAATGTAAGTCTGCACTTTCTTTGCAGACAGAAGAGAAGAAGAGTCAGCATTATAGTTTCCCACCAAGGCCAGAGAGTCCCATGAGCAATCTAAAGCATCTTTAATAACGTCACAAACTCAAACAACACTTCCTGACCTGCTGCAATTACTTGGAAGACAATAAATGGGTACATATGTCCCATGACCATCTTGGTGCATTCTGACTGAAATGCAGATTAAACATTCCCAAGCATGTTGTAATGTTACAGTAATATAGCAAATCTAAACCTGGAGGGATGTTTTCAGATTGTGTGTGCGTATCTTGCACCTGCCAGCACGCACACATATTGATTTACCTTTGGGGTGAAATATCGATAGAGACATGCCCCCCCGACAATGAGCCCGCTGAGGATGAAGGCGATGCCCAGCAGGGTGAGCAGACAGCGACCTGTGGAGCCCTCGTTGCCCGCTGGAGCAGAGCCCAGCTCAGGGTCCTAAACACACACACACACACACATACACAGAGTCAGCAAATCTGTAAATACTATTGCATGCATTTAGTATCAACATTCAGCACGCACATCTTTGGCTCAATCTATAACCCCCATTGAATGCTCGGCCTCTGCAGAACAGCTGATGTAGATGGGCGGTCCCGCTGTGTGCTGCATCAGGTGCAAAATGGCTCTCCGTGCAGTTTGCGAAAAAAAAAAAAAAAACACCGCAAAGCTCTAAATATCGAGTGTGCGAAAATGCAAGTGAAAACACAGCGACCCCATACACCACACACAGATGACGTGCGCGGTCACTGCTGCAGACATGCCTGCGGTCAGCGGAGGCCATGCTAACGGGCTAAAATAAAAAATGAATTAAATGGACACCGGGCTCAGACGACAGCTCACCTTCACATCGGCCGGCTCCTCTTTGCCCAGCGCCTTCTGCGCCAGAGCCGAGTTAAAAGCGATCTTCACCATGCTGGTAGCGGAAGCGTCCGCTCGGGGTTTCTTGTGCAAAAAGAGAAGAAGAGAAGACGGTCGCTTGCTGGACTGCAGGCTCGTTGTTTGGGGTTTTGTTCTGCTCTGTGACGCACTTTGCAACCTCGGCTTTATCTCGAGCTTCCGGTGGCTGGAGGGGATTAAGATGACATCCGAAACGGAAGCTGGGAAAACGACTTTTAAACTTCAAGCTACGTGATATAAATAAACAGCCGACGCCTGGAAATCATTTTATTTTTGCCGGTGACCACTATAACATTCATTGCCTTATTTATTGCCTCTACTGTCTCTATGATTATGTGGTTATGATGTGTGGCTTTAGCGCCATCCAGTGGCCACGAGTGAAACCCGCCCATAATTCAGTGTAACGGAAAATGCTCCCCCATCAGGAACAATCAGCCTCCATTCATGAGACTGAACCTAACACCACAAGACTTGAGCTATTTACACTTCCAGTTCAGCTTGTCTCCCGTTACCTGCCACATTATGTACAGCACATGACACACACACACACATGACTCAATTCCGCGCTGTAATGTAATGAAAAATAATATCCTGAGTGTATGAAGTAGCCCATTCACCTCCGTGAATATTCCACTCTGTAAACGGACTCTGTAAATATATCCCAGTCCTCCTACGGGCCGGGCACTACCTGCCAGTGTGTCTGCCCACTCCCGCGGACACGCGCGCACAGTGCAACGCCATTCACATGCGCCGTGTGGAAACACATGCCAGCGCCAAGGCCGCGTGCTGTGCGTCTGACACACGCATCCTTCAGTGCGGTGGTCCTTCTGCTTCCTCTGCTTTCACTCTCCCTGACTCATTTAAGGTTGTATGTATGAGTAAATAAACACTTGCTGCCGCACCAGCGCTCTAGTTCCACGCAACTCTGTGGCATCTCTCCAGCAGCCCCCTCACGCGCTGCAACTCTGCATCTATACCGCGGTCTCACAAAACACGCGCGCTCTGCAGCGAGGCTATGATATTTCCTCTGTTAAACAGACAGATTGGACCGGTAATCACCACTGAAAGGTACATAAACAGAGCAGCTGATTTTTGTACCTAACTCCCCCCCTCCCCCCTCCTCTCCCTCCGTGCACCCATAACGGACTCTCCCTGAAAAAAACCTAAGTGGTCCTGAAGGCTTGTTTATGGGCTCGTCTTACGCTGTGTTTGATCTGAGAGCTTGCGCACACACACGTAGAGAGAGAGAGAGAGAGAGAGAGAGAGAGAGAGAGAGAGAGAGAGAGAGAGAGAGAGAGAGAGAGAGAGAGAGAGAGAGAGAGAGAGAGCGAGAGAGAGAGAGAGAGAGAGAGAGAGAGAGAGAGAGAGAGAGAGAGAGAGAGAGAGAGACAGCATTAGCAGTAATAGCTGAGATGATAAACAAAAGACTTAGGTTTAATCCTGAGGGCTTCTCAGCATCACACACAGCAGAGGAGGAGACCGCAGAGGGAAACTATGGATGATGGGGGGCGCGTGGAGGCAGGTGGGGGGTGAAATGGAGTGGTTCTAACAAGGGGGGGGGGGGGTGAAGTGATGACTGGGAAAAACACAGTGAGAGAGGCAGAGCAATCTGCAGTGTCTGATGCTTGAGTGAGTTTTCCGAGGAGCTGATTAACGGCAGATTAAACTCGCCGTCCATCCAGTTTACGTCTCAAAACTGCCTAACGAGCGCGCTATGGGTAGAGTTGCTTTACGCAAAAAACCCGTATATGGACCCCCGTGTTTTTTTGTGCACGCAGAAGGCAGCGGGCGTGGTAATGGTTGGATGGCAGGCGTGCATGATGGAGTTTGAATGCCAGTGTTTTCCCTGTGGTCTGCAGCATGCAGCCAAAGAAAGCAACGATCAATACACACACAATGCACATGTAGACACAAACACGCACACGCCTGCAATGTCAGCAAACTGTGAAAGTCTGCAGTGGCATAGCTGGCTTCATAAAGTGTGAGAAAAAGAAGCTCTTGTGCATGACATCACCCGCATATGAGCCAACAAATATGAACACACACACACACGGCACCTCATAGATTTGTCATCAATTTCAATACCAGACATGTGAAGCCGCAAGTGACAAATGATTGTGTCCCTTTCACTGCTCCCAAGTCATACTTACACACACACACACACACACACACACACACACACACACACACACACACACACACACACACACACACACACACACACACACACACACACACACACACACACACACACACACACACTCATATAGGCCCCAAAAACTGCTATGGTAACAGCTGGCCACAGAGTTGTGAACCAAAAAGCTAGACACTGCTCAATGCTTCATAACGTCACTGACATGTCTTCATGTGGACCCACCATAATCACCATGTGCCTTCAGTGGGAGAACATTTAGTGGTCAAAGAGAGTGAGATGGAGAAAATAAGAGGGAAACAGAATGAGATCTCATGGGTATAGCCTACATGTGGAGAGCAGTGATGCTCCTTCAAAGACCCTGATTCAGATCCCCCATCACCAAAAAAAATCAGCGTGCATCACACTCTCGTGATCCTTGACCCTGCCACACACACACACACTCACACACTTTTGGCAGTCACATATGGTTTCGAGACAGGGGTGACAAACGAGTCTTTCCTGTGAGTATCAGCTTCTAAAGCTACCTTCACTCTCCCGTAGCACCGCCTGTCTGCCTGTCTTCATCCTCTCGGCTTGGCTCACCTCAGGGAGGTGTAACAATTTCATGTTGAAGTACTCACAATGAATGAGGATTTTGTTCATATCTTCGTGCCTGTAATGCAGATTCTTCATGACTACCAACCTTATACAGTCTATGCTATGAGCCAGTTTTTAGGTAACATTAGGTGGTGTGTTAAAAGTCTCAGCTACTAAAGACTCTAATACCTGTAAATGACCTTTGGCAAGGTCCAGTATATTTGTATAATATGTTGCATTCGAGTTTGTTAATTTTCAAAGTGTTTATGAAGGATGTGCTACTTTGATCCTTTCACACTGTAGCCTATAGGTGGGTGCTTTTATTTTGAAATGGTAATGCCGGCAAAGAAAAAGAAGAACAGCCAGGTGTGTCTTCCAAAAGCAGGAGCGTGACATTCCTATTTCTAGCACCTGAGTGATAATGGCACACGGTTTGGCAATATATCATTATCTACTATCGTCAAAAATAAATTACTTTTTAATGTATTTTTGTAGTTTTGCTTAGTTGGAGAGAGAGAGTGTGTGTGTGTGTGTGTGTGTGTGTGTGTGTGTGTGTGTGTGTGTGTGTGTGTGTGTGTGTGTGTGTGTGTGTGTGTGTAAGTTAGCAAAGACGCCACGTTGGATCAACCTGCTGCAATTTAGCTCACGTTAACAAGCAACTAGCGTTCCTTGGCCTTTGCTACTTGTAGGAGATGCTATGTAGCTTTAAGTGTGTAGTGCAGCTGCAGTATGTTGTGCAAGTCATGCTTGAACGAACATGGTTAGACTTTCATTCAAAGTCATTCCTGTGTCACAAGCTGTAGCATATCTTCCAAAAACGAGAGTTTAGAGATTTGTTGAACATAACTGTCACGGTTACCCAATGAGTGGGAAGTATCTGTTCATGCTAACCTAGCTGGTGTTATTAGCTAAATGTTGCTGGCATAGCTTTTTGTAATGTGTGTTGTGTTATTTTGGTGAAAGGTCATTTAAAACAATTGCAGGTTACATTCTCATGAGGCTACGCTACATTGTATCAAGCGGTGGTTCAAAGGTATCAACCATGTTTCATATTAGCTTATTAGCATGTTAACTCTTTTACTCCTCACTCCAATAGGCTCATGTGTCCGTAAGCTAACTTTAGCTTTGTCAGAAGGTAAGCTGAGTCCTTGGTAAACAATAAATGCCCTAAAAATAGTTTTAACTGATTAACAACTTGTTCAACAGCAATGAAGCAAAGAAGTTTCTCTCTTTCGATTCGTTTTACAAACACTTTGGACTTGAAGACTCTTTTGTTCGAGTTCTTGGAGTCGTTTATTGAGGCTAAAATAACATATGATGCAACATGGAATATGCGTTGTTTTTTATGACTGTATTCAAGAAGAACGTCTGCTTTTTCTCTCAACTTGTGACCTAATGTTGCTATTCTGTCCGTCTGTTTTATTGAAGATGCGGTGAAAAGCCAAAAAAGAAGAAGAAGACGATGGCATGAAAGAATTATTGAAGCACGGGAGTGAAGAAGAGAACAAAAGGTATGACTGATGGAGAGTAGAAAGGTGGGTCACACATATAGCCTCCGTGATGAAGGACAACTCAAGGTAAGCAGCTGGCACACGTAGAAAGGGGAAAAGTGAAAGAATCACATGGGATGAGAAAGGATGAAAGGGTGCAGAGAAAAGAAATGGAGCGATGGAAATGGACGCATGTCTGTTATGTTCCTGAGGGTTAAACTCTGGGGAAATTACCTCATCATCATGAGACGGCTCCAGAGCGTTACATGTACACTTCGGCCATGTTGACTTTGCGTCGGTAGAGCACACACACACACACACACACACACACACACCCTCTTCTGAATCGTGGCCAATAGCATCATAGTCTGGCCGAATCACTTCCAGATTCAGTGACGTCACCTCTGTCAGGTTCACAGGAGGAGCAGAAAGCACACGCACACACACACACACACACACACACACACACACACACACACACACACACTCACACACACACACACCACCTTTTCACCGGAGGATGATCTGTATTTTTTTCTTCAATTGTGACTCAGGGGTTGCTTCAACTATTTTTATTTCAGCTTCTTTATTGAACTCGGAGAGCAACTATCCTCACATCATACAGTGGACTGACAGACCGAAACTGTTATGGCAGAAAGCCATGAGGCTACGGTCCCACCTGGACTCTAAAAGGTCCATATTACTGTGAGGTTTTAGTGGCCTGCAGAGGTTAGGGAAGAGGCCGCTGTAAGGTTCATGTAGCGGGGACGATTTGGGGAAACTGACACTCTCCTTTACATCAGCAACTACTGCTGGAGTGCCATTGAGCAAGACACTTTCCTAACAACTGACTCCAAGAGACAAAGAGCAGAAGACCGTGAGAGTCAATGTTCCCTCTAATTTTTCATGTGTCTGGGCATACACACAAGCTCCCTGAGCACACTGAGGACCACTGTGAGCAACATCAGATGTGCACGCTGTGGCCACACACCAGTATCACACCTGTTCAAAACCTTGGATCATAGCAAGTTACATGGCTTATTAAAAGAATCAAATTACAGCAGCAATTTTCACTCGTTTACTTTTAATATAAGTGATTTGACAAACTTTAAAGGAAAAAGACAAAAATCTTGTTGTTCATGAGATGTGTAGTATGTTTTATGTGAGAGTCCTGCTTGGCCATGGGAAGAGTCTTGCTTTGGCCTGTGTGAGGTCCTGTTGTGGCCTGTGTGAGGGTCCTGTTCTGGAAGAAATGATACATATACACCTTTCAGACATAACATTTTGTTCACATTAAAACATTCACATTTTGCACAATGATGTGTGCTGTAGCTTGTGTGATACAGTGTAAATTCCTGTAACTGTCTGTAAAATATGTAATTACTCAGTTTTGTATTATCATTTCTACTCCCCATAAATTATCTAGTAGTAACATAATTTAATGATTAATATCCAGTGGTGTATAAAGTACTCAAAAGCTATACTTGAGTAAAAGTAAAGATACCTTACTGGAAAACTACTCAAGTAAAAGTAAAAAGTCACCTCTTAGAATACTACTTGAGTAAAAGTCTTAAAGTATCTGATATTTATTGTACTTAAGTACAAAAGTACTTAAGTATCAAAAGTAATTTTCTGATATTAAATGTACATCATAACCTGAACATTAAATGAACATCATAACCTGTTCATTGAAAGTAAAAGTACAAGTAAATGCTGTTAATAAAAAAGCAAAGGGTTAGAATTGTGAGAATTATGAAGTTTATTCTTTTAAGTGCTGTGGCACCATGACCAAGGACATGGAGCTGTGTTGAACATAATTGGGTTGGCTGTGATCCATCCAGGAGCAACAATGTTAAACATAATATATTGTACATAAGTATACTTTTGCATCTACTATGAACTTATCATCATAATTCTCCGTAAAGCAATATGACACTATGAAGGAGTTGTAACAGTGCGTTTATAAGTCTGCTCATTAGACTAGAGGATATAGAGGACAAATGCATAATATTATGTTCAGCAAAACATATCCACTTGATGCATCAGGTCAGTGTTTAGAGAAAGGACGCCTGCCTTGTAAACTCCTATGGGCCTGATTTGAATACAAAGGTTTTGCTCAAGCTGAATCTGCAATTGGGCGACTGCTACCATCATAACTCCATCTGATCATCCACAACATGACTCAAATATCAAAACATGATCAATACTAAAGTAACAACACAGTCATTACTTGAAACTGAAACATGTCCTGTTCATCTTCAAAAGAAGTTGGTTTTCAAAATTGCGAGAATTCCGTCTCGCTCATCATGGGCTGAAGACTCGTCCTGCGATGCTAAATATCCTTTCACAGGCCGCTGAGGCAGGTAGAGGTGTGTTCAGCGTCACAGACAGCTTGCACACAGCTGCGAAGAATTCCCCGAATGCTGCGCTCTCGCGGCTCCTGTCAATCCGTGTATATAGCTACAGCTAACGTTAGGCAACTAGTGCTGCACAACTGTCAACACTTCCTCAGCTCACTAACTCGCTAGCGATCCACTGGTGTTGGTCTTCGTCACCACCGTCGTTTGTTGCGGGAGTAGCAGGTGCTTCCATTTCTGCTTCCATCATGAAATCAGTCATCGTAGAGTGGAATTATACTCAGGTAGTCGCCCGCTAGCTTATAGCATGTAGCATCCTGGGAATCACTGGGAATCAAACACCGCGGCTTTGAGAGCACTTGTTTGCAATTGTGCATTAACGTGACTGACCAATGATTTAACTTGCTGCTAGGACCACTGATTCAACAAACCTGCTTGCTTGCAGTCTGTGTTCCACCACAGTCCCCGACGCTGCTCTCATGATTCATTTTGTTTCTAAAGATAGATTTGATTTTGTAGCGAGTAACGAAGGTTTCAGGGGAAATGTATCGGAGTAAAAGTATCAGTTTTCTTTGCAAAATGTAGTGAAGTAAAAGTAAAAGTAAACATAAATATAAGTAGTAAAGTAAAGTACAGATACCCAAAAAAACTACTTAAGTACAGTAACGAAGTATTTCTACTTCGTTACTATACACCACTGTTAATATCCATAAGTAAAAAATCTTAATAAATGTCACTAGAATATGCACAAATCTGACTTAAATTTTACCTTATTTTTCACGTCTGTCCTTCTCACTTCTCCAATGGTTGTACACTTTGTCCAGGTTGATGGCTTCGTCTGCTTCTTGCTTTGACTTTATGTCGCTGCCCGTTCGTTTCGCCATGATAAGGGGTTAGCATTTGCATCTCGTAACTCCGCCGCACTGTTGATAGCTAGCTAACCTGCACGGCGCGAATGGGCAGGGCAATAGTGTCAATGCTATGATTGGCTGCGTAGCGTAAGTGAACCGAATCGTATCATTGGCTGGACACCTGTCACTCACTGAGTTACGTTGCAAAATAGTACAGAAAACAAAATTATTATTATTATTATTATTGGTTTAATTGATTAGATAAGATTAGGACTAATATTAGATATTAATTAATACGTTTATGTTGAATTTTATTTTATGCGCTGCATAGATTTTCTTGTGCGCTGAGAATGTGCGAGCAGTGCGCGATTGCTCAAGCGCGCAGCTTAGAGGGAACATTGGTGAGAGTCAACATTTTGTGGATTGAATTAAAACGGCAGGATGAAGACAGGAAACATCGGTCAATGCGAAACAAATCTTTATTCTTCTCACTTTAACGTGATTCTAAATGAAAGATATTTTTATTGGCCAAAGACTATATTCTTTCAAATACAATTTGACAAGAAGTCATCAAGGAGCCGTGGTTTAATTTGTTGTTGATAAGCCATACATTACTATTGCTATGAATGACCAATGTCTATATAATGAAAACTGGCAAGTAAGGGTCACAAACCAAAAATTCAACTTCATTACAGTAAGGCTTATTAAATATAATATGCCTCATAAATGAGCTCATCGATGCAGATAATTGGTTGTCGATAGGGATGCCTAATTAGAAAATGGTTGGTATATATTTTGCAATTTTTTATGTGTAAATAGTATACATGTGTTTGTCTGTTTTGATCATCGTTTGTATACGTTTCCTTGTTTGTTCCTAGTTTTCAATGTGTGTATTTTCACTTATGTTTGATAATTGTTTTAATATGTTCTCGTTGTAAAGCACTTTGTAATACTTGGCTTTTTGATGATTTCTATATAAATAAACATTCTTTTTTTTATTATCATTATTACTTCTTAAAATCTTACTTGATCTTACTAATCTTACTTGAATTGGGTCAAGGTGTGTGTGTGTGTGTGTGTGTGTGTGTGTGTGTGTGTGTGTGTGTGTGTGTGTGTGTGTGTGTGTGTGTGTGTGTGTGTGTGTGTGTGCGAGTGTGTGCGAGTGCTTGGTGGTGGGGGAGGGTTGGAGGATATAAGAGTAAGCTGATAAAATTGATGACATCCCCAACACCCTGTTTCTCACCATGTCAAAGTTCACCATGCCAGAAAGAAGACAAATGTGATGTGATATACTGAGGATGAAAATGATAGTGTGTGTGTGTGTGTGTGTGGGGGGGGGGGGGGGGGGGGGGGTCTGACTGTCTGGAAGGACTTTCCTGTGCTTCAGAAGTCTAAGCCCTGCTCAGGATGTAGTTATGGAGCGCTAATTTGAGAGATGTCTGATTGCGGGCTTTCTGTGGGCCCCTACAAAACACACTCACGGACACCCACCCACCCGCACACACACGCACACACACTTTATCAGACATTAATCCATCAGGTGTCATTAACAGGGGAGGATAGACTGATTGGAACCAGAGGGAGACAGAATGATGTCACACAAACACACTTTGCTGCCAGGGTGCTCATGTGTCTCCACGTGTCTCTTTCATCCTCATCATCACCCCTCACACACACACACACACACACACCACACACACACTTGTACATGTGACTGACAGATAGACACATGAAAGTGCAAACGTACAGTAGGCCTACGAGGGAAACACTTATTCATGCTGCTTCGCTCCGTCTCCAACCTCCACAGACACGCCAACACCAGCCCCTCTAAAAACAGATGAGTGGAGAGCCTGAAGAGAAGGAGAGACTCGTGTTTGAATGCAACAATAATTAGAACGCTGGAAGTGAAGATCAATGTGTATCGTTGATGAATGAGCCGGTGTTAAGAAGGGCCGATGGATTCAGGCTGTCCCTGTTTTAACTCCCCTCCCCACACTAAACACGCTACACGGCTATCTTTGGAGGACGAGCTATTGTTTAGCAGTGACAGTAATCCCTTAAAGAGGTACTGTGAATGGATCTCTTTATTAACACTGACGGAGGCTCATTATCTATAAATACAGGCGGGAGCCACTAATAAATCATTTCTCATGGCCCTGATAGAGCACTAACCACGAGGCATTAAAGCATCGTGGATACAAACCACACGTTGGCAGGCGAGCTCTCTGCATGTTTGTGTGTGTGTGTGAGTGTGTGTGTGTGTGAGTTACACCACACTTTGGCAGGCCGGATGATGGGGCTAGAGCTAGGCTTTTGATTGAAATAGCATGTTGTCTTTTGAGTTCCCATTTCGGCAGCATGTAAATTATAGTGTCTCTACAGGGCTGCAGAACGTTTCCCGGGGTGGGAATAAAGTCCGAGAAGGGAAAATGTTTTTCGACACATGTGAGGACAGTCTGGATACGACTACAGAGACGCTGGTTTGTCTTCTGAAGGATTGACTTCTGTGGTGCAGCAGCGGGGTTAACTGGTTTCTACAGATATCAGTGTCAAAGCCACGATGTGGATTTTATCATGTCCACAGGTGTCGTGTCACAGCACAGTGCATCGCTGGTCGTTCAGAGGAAGTGCAAGGCCCCACCAGCTATTCGTAAATATATTACTAAGTTTGTGTGTGTTTAGAAGCAGTTTGGAATAAGTGTGAAATATCAGATTATTCTAATCTAACTGTCATTAAGTCATTGAGGAAAATGTTTTATTACATTTCAGTTGTGGTTCAATTACGTGTTATTTTTGTGAAATTGTGACGTGTCAGGTGATCGGCCGTTTATTCTAAACGAGTCACACTGTATTAGCAAGCTAACGTTAGTTAGTTATCAGTTAGCTAACATCACTTCAGTTAGCTACGAAGCAGTTACCTGGCAGTGAGTGTTCACCACTTTGTTCTTGTGTTCCTTGTTCTACAATGCAAGAGTTAGTGAGTATAATCTAAAACAGAATCTGTAGACAACGGGAGAAAGATTTTGCTGTCGGAAGCGTTCTGGTTTTTCTGTCGTAATCGAGTACTGTTGACCAATCACCTTCGAGCAGTCTTCGGTTGAATGTAAACAGTCTGTGTGCCAATGCTATCCGCTGCAAAAGAGACGGAACGCTTTGACCCACGGGCTTGTGTCTGACGATGATTTAGATTGTTTAGAATTCGCTTACGGTCTCTTGTGAAACAAGCCGGTTGTGCACGTGGTCTCTGATCTCCAACTCCAGTCTCGCAACTCCAGTTTATAATCGGGAGTGTCAACAAGCACGGATATCCACTGTCTTCACCGGATCCCCAGAAATATTACCCCCAAAGGCTTATCTGTCATCGGACCGACAGCTGATCAGTATATTTATGCAGTGAATGCGATTACCTGATCATTTAGCTACATTTTATTGGCAGAACCTTTTGTTATTTTGGACATGTTGTTGCTTAGTAAATCCTCAGTTTACATAATTGTTGATACAACCTGTTTTTATTGAATTATTTGCATATCTCCATTTCGTTGTAACTAGGCTTAGTTTGAATAGCGAAGAAATGGTGCAACCAACATGATTTCCATGGAGACAAAACACTGGAATTAGGGGACATCTAATGCAAAAATCAACAGTTTTTCCCCCTGTCTACCCCAGCTACAGTCCTAACTCGAGCCAGGCCAGACGGGCCAAACTCTGACAGTTCAACCTTCCTCGGAGGTCACTCCTCTTCATACAGCAGCCGTGTCCAGCGCTGCTTCAGCTTTGGCCGGCCCTGCACATCCAATCATGCCCCTATCCAGGCCCATTCTGCAGAGATGAGGGAATGAAAGGTCCGATTAAGGCCTGCTGGAAGTATTCAGGGCGCACACCCCCGCCCCGCCCGGTCCGTCACCCCAGTCGGCGGCCCCTTTCCAACCAGCCCCTCTCCCCTCGGCCCTGCGCTGCTCCGGGCTGTGATTGACATGTGAATTACAGTGTGTGGTGATGATAATAAGAGTGCTAGCCGGGGCCAGGCCTGCGCCTTCCAGCCAGCAGCCCAATCCCAGCTGGCACGGCCTGAAAGACGACCGCTGCCACCATCTGAAGAGGCAAATAAAAATGACAAGCTAACTGTTAAAGAACTGCAGTTCTCACATGTTGTTTTAAAAGCTTTTGTGGCGCTGCCAGATTTTTCCTTTTTTGTTTTTCATCTCTTTTCTCCTAAATTTTCACTCTTCATCCCCGCCGACCACATCCAGATATATGAAACCCCCCATTTATCAGAGCAATCTAAAAACAATTCCCCTCCGCTGTGGCCAGGCTTTGATAAAAGATATTTGTGTTCAGAGTGATTGCGCTCAGTGGGACAAAAACAGATAAAGACGTGTGCGACTGTGGGGGGGGGGGGGGGGGGGATGGTTTCCTCCGAAATAATTACTACATCTTCTCACCATGCATGTTAACAACACCAACAGGAGCCCTCAACATATTTCAACTCTCGCATCTTGAGTCCGCCAACAGCCTGAAAACACGTTTATGCTTGAGTGCTGACACTGTTCTCTTTTGTGCATTATTTTATCCAAGCAGTCCAACATAATGTGCAATTTACACATCAAGGTATTAGGAAATATCTCTCCAACACCGTGCAGATTGGTTTTCCACCCCTTTGACATGCTTCTGGGAAGGGGCTTGGCAGAGCTGCCCCGTTATTGGAGGAGAGGGAGAAGGCGTCGACTGAGATCCTCACACGAGTCTGATTCTCATTATCAATTACGGCTGTTTTTGTTTCTTTTTACCGCAGCTATTAACCACACAGTCACTGGCAGTCTGGGAGAGAGAGAGAGATATGGAGAGACAAAGAGAGAGAGAGAAAAAAGGCAATTTTCATCAAAAAGAATTAGCTATCTAAACAAGTGAGATGAATGTGCCACAGAGCCGGATTCACAGCGGGCCTCATGAAAGCAATGTGGACAGAAGAAGATCTATATGTGTTTAATAGGAAGAGGGTGAGTAGCAAGGGATAACTAAAGGCTTAGGAGGAGAGGAAAACTGAGGGAGGGGGGGGGAATAATTCACAACACACTTGTGGTGAGAGGAGGAGGAGGAGGAGGAGGCTGCGTCTTGGCCAACATGTTACTTTCCTCTCCTGTTCCCCCCCCTGCCCTCATCCCTCGTTACCCGCCGGGGCCGGGCAGAGGCAGAAGGAGCCAGTAAAGGCTCGACGCCGTGGCACATGAGCCATTAAATCTTCCTCCACTGCGGGCAGGGAGAAGGCGGTAGTACCAGGCCTCGTGCCCAGGCTCCTCCAACGCTGCCGGTCCAGAGACCCAGAGTGCAGAGGTGCTGCACGAAGGGAAAGGAGAGCTGCCGCGTAGCAACACAGAAACACAAACAACCGTTTTTACCTCGATTGTGATGCTAATAAAGTTATACATTTGGCGGAGGTGTTTTGCCCGGGTATAAGACCAGAAAGAGAGCGCACATTACACCCAGTTTACATTGGACGGCCTGCCAGAGAGCAGCTTAGCGTTGATAAAGGATATGGCTGGCGATATCCGTTATGTTTTTCAGACAGTCAACAAACCCATGAATCACTGCTGGCCACTGTAGCTTTAAAGCAAACATGACTCAAAAGTGATTAAACAGTGTATTTGTTGGAGACGGCTTTCAGCCGCAGGCTTGGTGCAATAATATCATAGACTGTCTATAAGAAGTGGACGCAATCACTGTGACGTCACCCGCTGGTTTTGAAAGCCGTCGCCATCTTGCTTTTTAGCCGTCGTCATCTTGGCTTTTTGCAAGCAGAATTGACACGTGGAGTTAAGTACAACCAAATGTTCCCCTGATGGCCCTTACAAAGAGTGCACGTCTCAGGCACCCAGGTTGGCTTCACTCCTCAGACCCGGAGGTTGCCTCCTGTATCACATGTATGACAGCAGTCAGTGTATGTGTCAGGCAAAAAATGTTGGCATTGTACGTTTCTGAAAACCACGGATACATCGAATGTGGGTATTGTTTTCAATGAGGACGCTTTTGCATTCAAGTGACGCTCAGCGCAAGTGACAGTGCCTTTATTGGAAGTTACTGGCATAATAACGATATGTCCGCTAAGGATGGTTGTCATTTATTTACGTTACTTACGTTACGTTGCTACGTCATTTTGATCACAAATCACGTTTTTTCTAATCTTGACCAAGAATTGCCTCTTTTCTCTATACTCTTATTTATCAGTCTCTATTGTGTTTCTGTTCTTATTTTTTTCTGTTTCTCGTGTCAGTTACCTGTAAAGTACTTAAAACTGCACTAACCTGCATGAAAGATTCCTGTTTGATTGATTTCTTGAGAGACGAGGGCGGTAAGAAACATTCCGGGGAAATTGATGCAGCAAACCATCTTAAACTCTTGCCTCCCGTGTGGTCCTCACTTTTTTTTCTTTTTCCTCTTTGTCATCATACAGACAAATCCGATTAAACGTAAATTTGGAAGAGAGAATGTTGATGCTCTTATAGACAGAAGGATGTGATCAGCGTCTCACTGACTCTCCCGTTAGAGCTGCTGCAGAAGAAGGAGCCATGAGGAGACTTTGTTTCTGCACAGAGGGGATCCCCCTGGGACTCGACTGTCCTCCGACAGCTGTACCCCCCCCCCCCCCCCCCCCCCGAGACAGGGCCCAGAAGGAGGTTATGAGTAGATTAGCAGATAGGACACCACACACACCATGGAGCTGATGACATGTCAGAGTCATAGGAATTTGTCACTGTAATCGGTCATGTTGTAAAAAGCTTCGACTGGTTGCCTGCTCCCATCCTCCTCTTCGCCTCAGGGTGTTTCAGCTCTGCCTGTTGGAAGTAGAAGCAGTCGGTGACACCACCAGTATATAACACACAGCTCTCACTCCGCTTGAAATCCAAATTCACATTCATGTAACGCAGCGTTGGAAACAATTCGCACATCATCGTCTCAGCATATAGAGTGCGTTTTCCAGGTGAGCCTCCGCTCCAGAGAACTCACTCCCCATTAGTGGCACAATAGGCGAAGTGTTTACAGCGTTCCGTACTCAAACACTCTACACGTGTCACAGCGGACGGGGTGGTGGAAGTTTGACGTTTGGCAGCGAGTGGGCATCCGCTCCAGCAACCCATGCCCAGAGTCGCCCTCACACACACACACACACACACACACACACACACACACACACCACACACGCAAACTGCTCAGCATCAGGATCCAACTTAAAACAAACCATCAGGGGCCCCGTCACATCCACTCAGCACTGAGCAACCGACAGACAGGCCTGTTTATAAACACACACATGCATTCATTTGTGAGCATGTGCACATATACAGTACAGACAGACGCCTAGCATGAGTGTTCGGCTGGTCGTGATTACTCTTTAGGCACCAGTATTCAGACACACACACACACACCAGCCTAAGTGTCAGTCATCGAGTCATAAACAAAGCGTTTGTATTGAAATAGTGGAGCAGTTTATATCATATCTATTTTTATAAATCGCAAAAATTGCGCAAAGTTTAAGTTACCGTCAACATTAAAGTGTTGCACCCGAGCCTGCTGGTTGTGGGCCCACCAGTACGTTTCCAATTGCAAACCAATTATCCACCAATGATTATTAATTAGGCCGCGGTGGATAACGCAAATCAACAGCATGCGGACGGGCCTCCGGGCGCAAAATGATCGGAAGGCCTAATTGCAGAAGGTCATCAAACTTCCGCATTGATGGAAACCCGAGGCTCGAGCTAAATTGGATTTGAGTCTGTCTGTCTTCTTTTTTTTTTTTTTTCTCCAAGCATGCGTATTGTGCCTCTAATAAGAGGAAACACGTGTGCCAAACATCCCCGAATGGGCCGAACGCAGATTTGCACTGGATTAAGAATCCTGAAAACAACTAGAAGCAGTTTCCTGTTGTGTTCAGCAGCGCCCCGGCATCACTCGGCTGACATCCCGTAATCCCGTGACGAAGATTTACGAGTTGACTGCTGAAGACGACAGGGTGAAGAAAACAAAAGAAGCTGTCGAATTTGAGTGGAAGGAAACGACGCAGGCTATTTCCATCGGAAGGCCTCGCGCGCACGGATTTATTTCTATTGCACTCTCTCCCTCCTGACCGCGTGTTTGGGATGCACTTCAGTTACAGTATTGAGAGAAAAGTCGGGAAAGAATAAACATAACTCCTGCGGGCCGCAGTCCTCAAACAGGTTATGATGATAGAGAGCATGCGATTCCGGTTGGTCATAGTTCTCCATTTCCCGTCTGTTGTCAGAGATTTCCATCACCAGCCAAACCAACCGTGCCGTAAACACAGCCCTCATTTGTTTTCTCCTCACAGCAATTATATCATGTGATTAAAAAACATTTTAAATAGGACCTTCGCTGACTTGTATTTGTGTTAAGCGGATCTATTTCATGTCGAGCAGTAATGTAATAATCCCGAGCTGTCATTACGGCCCCCCCCCCTGTGCGCCGAACTCCATCTGATCTCCGCATTTATGAGAACCAGACTGGCGCACACCCTCACCGGGAACCGCAAAGTCAAGGGGGAGAAGAAGCAAAAAATCCCACTTCTATACCGGAGGAACGGGAGACAAGAGACCGTTTTAAGCAAAGCTTCAGATTAATATAGGAAACGTTAGCTTCAACAGAAACGCGGCGAGTTTCAGGGCGATGTTTTACCTTCCAGATGGTCCGAATTAAAAGGCTCAAATAGTTGTGCCTAGTCTCCCCGCTCCAGCTCTAAAATGCTCATTCTATTTATCTATCAGATGTCTAAATGGAGGGAAGCAACGCGGACAACACGCAGGTCAATCACAGCTGGCGTGTGCTAAAATAATCGAGAACAAGTGCTTCACAGATTTCAAATATATCACTGGAGATTTACATCCTGCCTATATTACTTCATCAGCTTTATGTTTTCTGCCTTTATTATTATTATTATTATTATTATTTTGTGGCCTACAACTCACATTTATCTTTTTGATGGAACTGAACTGGATTATATTACAAAATGCCACAAACCAAGTCCAAGTTTGACCGTTCAGCCTTTCATCATCCCCACAGTGGCACCGCGCGTAAAGATGCTGCTTCTGGTTGTTCTGGGTGCAGAGTCCGAGCGCACACTGCAAAACACATGTTCTGTTATTTACAGAGTCTCAATAGTTTTATTCTGCTAGAAGATGGCAGTTGATTGGACAATGTAACTTGTTTCCTTGCAAATAAACTAAATTAAAGAGCATAACTGAATGGAGTTCCACCTGTTACTGATGAAGTAATCTGCCTCATTTTTCAAAGTCCTATGAAGGGAATGTGATTGTTTTTGGAGACAACTATTTATTATTTCACTTTAGCGGTCACATTTATTTCTCATTTGTCTCAGAAAACTAAGGCTGAGAGGTTAGAATGGACACTTTTTGCAGCGCATGCTCATGTGGAAGAATGCACGCTGCGCTCTTCCCTCCCATCTCCGTGACGCGCACAGAGGGACGAAAGGAACAAGCCCTCTCTGAGGCAGAGAGGAATTAAAGGGGAGACACGGAAACGGATAAAGGGGGAGAAGGGAAACTATTGTAGTGAGGAGGAGAGGCGTGCCAACAATCAAGGATTTTTGGATGAGGGCGCGCGTCTCGGAGAACACATGGGAATGCACCGGATCAATTACGCAGCGTCACGGAGCCGCCGTGAGTGAAGAGGGTCTCCCTGAGGTGCTGCTGCTGCTGCTGTTGCTGCCGGTTCTACCCCGTCCTGTTCTCAATGCGCCGGGACACCGAACCTTGTGCGGGGCAAAGTCAAAATTCAGACGGATATAGGACCTGCAGAGAGACGGGATCTGTCGCCAAGATGCAGGGTCTGAGTTCCCGGGCTCACGCGTTTTCCGTGGAGGCGCTGGTCGGCAAACCCTGCAAGAAGATGAAAGTGTCGGAGGGACACGAGTCAAGTTCAGCTGGAGACACCGGCAGCGATACGAGCATCTTCACCGGTGAGGAGGCAGAAGGACTGCTGGGTTTTTACGATCACTTTATTGCTTTAATGTAGGCCTACACGCATTTTACGCACAAGCTGTGGAAATGCAGTCGTCAGTTTACAAGTTATTTTGCCCCGTCAGACCTTTTAGTTCTTCCGTTTCCTACAGTTGACAATTTCACAAATCAACTTTTTTTTAAATGTTTTATCATCTTAAAACCAAAATGATCAGATAAAAGTATTTTTCAAAGGGAAAAACGTTTTGTTTTCACTCAAACAAAGATTTCAGCAACTTCCTGTTCCTTTGTATGAGACTATAGCCTACATTATTTATATCTACACACTTTAAATTAAAAAAAAAGTAAAAGTTGCAACGTGTAGCCCTAAATGCCCGACCAGGCTTCTTTTCTGTCAGCGCCTCACTGATCCCAGTCTTTGCCCCTTGTATAGGCCTGAACGAACATCCAGTCAGCCAGATGAAGAGGGCAGAGGACACGTGCTGTGACCCGGAGAGACAGACCTTCGGATCAGGGTCCGAAGAGGCGGACCCCAGCGGGGAGGAGAGCAAGCCGAAGGAGAGCGACTGCCGCCCGCACAGAGAGGTCCGGGCAGAGCTGCAGGGCTCCGAGCTGTGGAAGAGATTCTACGAGATCGGCACCGAGATGATCATTACCAAAGCTGGCAGGTAAAAAAACAAATCTGGATCAGAGAGACAGACTTTACAGTGATCTGTATGTTATGGAGCGGATTAACGCTGCTGTAAACTGGCCTTTAAGGCTTTATGTTTGTTTCTATTCTGCAAAACTTTCACACCTATTTGGCCAACATATCCGGGGACAAGAGGAACAACATCTGACAGGCAACGACTGAGTCTATTCATAATGATATGTATTATTATGTGTATGTACTTAATTATTGTAAAAACACACCAGCTAAAACAAAACAAAATCCCTGATGAGATTGTAATAGGATCCTTTACTCTTTCAACAAAATAAATACTTATAATATAATAACATAATATATACCTTCTCTCAGTGTGATAAAAACAAGCAATCGTCTTTAATCTCACGGAATAAGAGCAGGCCCATGGGGCCTTTGCTCAAATAGGGACAATCTAACTTTTTGTTTAAAAAAAATGAGAATCTTATTTAATCTTATTCGGTCATGTCATCGTTTACGTGTTCAGGTGTCAGTTATGAAAAACAAGCTGTATAGTTCATCATCAGTGGCATGATGATATGATATTTACATGAACTGTCCTGCGGTCACATGGTGCCCGTGTATCAGGTGTAGAAGGACTCTGAACGTGCTGTAAGCAGTTTATTACAATATATAAGGCATACACCAGACGTTCAGTATTCACTGTGTCCTTTGATTGGGTGAGCAGACAAACTTATAATGTGATGGTGTATTTATTTTGTCTTTGGAACAAAAAAATAATTATTGTTGAATTATTGCATTTAGTCGAACTGAATCAAACTCTATTTACCGGGACACAATTTAAAAGAAGACTTATTAAATATGATCCAGGATTATTGATGACATAATAGTCATATGGCACGTGGATGTTCTTTGGCATAGATCGATGAGAATAACTTTATCTGTCAGTTTCAACGAAATTAATTTGTGCTGTAATAGCAGGCCATGTGCGTCTTCTTCTGTTTGTTTTTTTAATTCCAGAAATGAGTTATTGGTACATAACTACCTGCTGAAGTCTAGCTTCCGTTTCCACAACATACGGAGAACACGCGCTATAAATCTCGATGGTGAAGATGCCTTCGTGGCCCCTCGAGGACTCTGAACTTAACCGCTGATCTTCTGTGCGGTTTTAAGACAGACTCCCTTTTTTCAGAAAGGTTTTAAAAAGAATAAAACACGACTCGGATATCAGGTGAACGTGCTGCGCTTCTTCTCTCACCTCTCGTCAGGAGAATGTTCCCCTCTGTGCGCGTCAAAGTGCGCAACCTGGACCCGTGCCAGCAGTACTACATCGCAATGGACGTCATGCCCGTGGACTCGAAACGCTACAGGTGTGTGTATGTGTGTGAGTGTATTCAATTAGTTAAACTCCCGCTGCGTCTATGCGTTTATTTACTCATATATCTACGCCCTGGCCTGCAGGTACGTGTACCACAGCTCGCAGTGGATGGTGGCCGGAAACACGGACCACTCGTGCATCTCTCCCAGGCTCTACGTGCACCCGGACTCGCCGTGCGCGGGAGAGACGTGGATGCGTCAGGTCATCAGCTTTGACCGAGTCAAACTCACCAACAACGAGATGGACGATAAGGCGCATGTAGGTAACCCATCTGAGCATGCGCTGCCTTGTCTTACTCTCTCTTTCTCTCCTCTCTCTGTCCAACAGTGTGATTTTAATGTTTTTTAACCCAAAATTATTTTAATATATTATTTACTTTATTTATATTTGTTCATTTCTGCCGCATGGTATATGTGTAGATGGTAAAGGCGCAGCAGGGTCAACTTCAGACACATGTTGAACCCCATGTCTCGTGGAGCGTTCCTTTAGAGAGGAAAGCCTGGGGGCCTCTGCCTTTCAGGGATAAAGGAAGAGGAAATCCTGTAAAGGTTCAGCGATGTATACAGGTGTGACGGATGTGGTGCCTGGAGGCTGTAGGTGGCTTTTCACTTGATCCTTGTGTTTGTAAAACCACGCTGGAGTTGGTGTGTTCAGGGGATTCATAAACGATGGAGGAATGTAGAAACTGGAGAAATCCCTGATGTTGTTGTGGTCAGTTTACCTCTTGTCTGGAACTCTTATGCTTATTTTGAACACGAAATAAGAAGTGTCGATTGTCTTGTTTATATTCCATTTGTTAGTTTGGCTGCTTTGTGAATTTTAGAAAGAATCTGATTTTTTCTTGTGAAACCTTATTACATTATTTTTACTTGGCTCCTGTAGGTTAAAAAGGAAAATTTTAGTTTTGTAGACAAAGCGGTCAAACTGTTAATTCATGTAATTTACCATTTTACTCTGGCTGTTTATAAAAATAATAATAATGATAATAATAATAATAACACAAGAAAAGCTACTCTATAAACTGCAAAATTCAGTTTTGGGATAAATAAGTCTTACTATTTTCTTTGTTTCATTTTTTTTTAGAGATGTCAAATAAAAATCCTGTCAATTTCCATGAAATGGTTCGTTGATTAATATTTGTATGGCGCACTGATTGAATTATATTTGATGATTTGTTGGTTTTATATGTTGAATAGCACATTTTAGCGAACTCTGTATTAGTTTTAACGTATACGTAACAGCTGCTGTAATACTATTTTACATTGTGTTGTTATAGACTGTGGTGCCTACATTACGTTTTATTTTGTTCTCTTATCATATTATATTGTTTGTGCAGCTGAACTCATTCGCTCATTTCCCACAGTTTTTAAATGTTATTATTTTGGTCGGTTAAACAGTTAATTGAGGGAAAAGTTACAACAGCTATTCGGATCATTTTATTTTTATAGAGTTTAAGGTTTTATTTTTCAAGCTAAAGGTTCTTTGATTTCAGCCGCTCAACTCTTTGTCTCATGTGACAGTAAATTGGATATTTTGGGTTTTTGGACAAAGAAAAAACAATTTGATGAGCTTCAGGAAAGTGTGAAGGATCTTATTCACTATTATCTGACATTTCATTTTACCAAACGATTAATCAGAAAAAAATCATCTTGATATTTATTGTTAGTGACCTGCAACCTCAGTTGCAGCCCCATATATTTGTTGTAAAACACAACGGTTCCTCCTCATCTCTCCGTCCAGATTATTCTCCAGTCGATGCATAAATACAAGCCACGTGTGCACGTCATCCGGAACGACCCGCGCATGGACTTGTCACAGATCCAGTCGCTGCCTGCTGAAGGAGTCCACAGCTTCTCCTTCCCAGAAACGGAGTTCACCACAGTCACGGCTTATCAGAACCAACAGGTAACACCCAAATATGCTCTGTAGCGTGATCACAAACGATGGATTTGACTGTTGAAACAGAAGAACACGATACATTCAAAATGTGTAGTCATCTGCTGTTTTCAAACATCTGAATTTAGAATCCGCTGTATCCGATGTTGCATATTTACATGCTTTATGTGCCAGAAATATTAAGAAAGCCAACATCTTTTCATGCACGCAGCACCTGCAATATTCCTCAGTGATCCAATCGATGCTTTAATCTGAACATCATGGAGGTGACGAGGCCAAATATTCTGTGGTCTCAGCAAAATCACGAATTACAGTGTCCTGGTTTTTCAGTTGCTCGGGGAGAGTGTGTGTGTGTGTGTGTGTGTGTGTGTGTGTGTGTGTGTGTGTGTGTGTGTGTGTGTGTGCTTGTGTTCCTGACCCCACTGTTGGCTACAGTTCCTCCAGTAACAGAGGCGTCTGCGGGGACCGCCGGCTCTCTTCATCATGGCTCGTTTTTTACGACCAGTGAACGTATTATTACAGAAACTCAATAACGAGCTGTGACGTGGGCCGACCGCTGGAGTCCACGCAGCCCGTTAATAAAGCACCAAATAAAACCGTGCGACCTCCGAGAACCCTGTTTGACGTGGCTGCTCGCCCCCGGGTGCTGCTGGGAGATGCAGTCCCCGAGGGAGAGAGCTCTGCCACTCGCCACGCTGCCGTGAAGCTGAGCTCGTTGTTAGCTTAACACGTCTGCGCTTGACGCGTCCACTCTAACCGGTGTCCATTCCTCTCTCCTGGGGCAAGATCACAAAACTGAAGATCGACAGGAACCCGTTCGCCAAGGGCTTCAGAGATCCAGGAAGGAATAGGTACAGCAAACCTCACCAAAACACTTGTTTTAGCTCAGAAAGTGCTCCACTACAGCACGCGAGAGGGTTTTAAGGCTCAGCCACTGGCATCTGACACCACATAAAACCTTCACATGAAGTTGAAATGTGTAGTGCAGAGTTTCACACCTCTCAGAACCAATATTTAAATACCTGAAACAGCATTCTTTAGTGCTTTTACACTTTATGTGTGTGTGTGCAGGGGAGTGTTGGATGGCTTGTTGGAGTCGTATCCCTGGAGAGGCCCTCTCAGCTTCGACTTCAAGCCATTCGCCATACAGCTCCAAGGTAAATGTGCTGCAGCTCCTATTACTTTTCTCCAATAGTTTTTGCCTTTGTGATTCAAGTTTCTGACGTCTTTCTTTTTTTCTTTCTCAACAGGGAGCTCGGGGTCGCCGACCGGCAGCGTGAAGACTCTTCTCCCCCTCTCCTCTTCCGCGTCCTTTCACCCGTTCGCCATCTCCGCGCTGTCCTGCCAGGACGCCGCCCTCCACGCCCTCGCTCTTCCCCTCCACGGCAAGACCTCCACCTCCTCGCCGGGCTCCCCGCTGCCCAGCGGGGCCTTCTCCTCCCTGGGAGCGGACAGACTGAGAGGCCTGGCCCCGCTGTCTCCGCTCACAGACCTCTCGCTCTTCTCGGCGCTGCAGGCGAAGAAACCCCCCCACTGTAGGGACCCGTGTCTTCTCGGGTCTCCGGGGAGCTCCCACTGCCTCTTCCCCTTCCACGGCCCCCTCAGCCCCCAGGGGCCTTCTCTGCTCCCTCATCTCTCTGACACTGCGGGCCCCTACTGTCTGTACCGCTACAGCTTCCCCCTGAACCCGCAGCTCGCAGCCATTTCCCGGCACGCCAAACTAGCCGAAAACACCACAGACTGTCTGCTGCGCCAGTCTCCGTGGCACCCGACCACCAACCACTGCCTCTGACAGCTGGACCGCACTTTTCAGGCTCCGGCCCATTGAGTGTAACGAGCCAAAGCCTACAGCAACAAAACCGAGAGGGCTGATTCTCTATAGGAGCGAGACCCAGAGGAGCGATACACTTTCGTATGCTGTGTTGGATTTACCAGCACTGAAAAAACAACAACTGATCCTGAAGCAGATCATGAGCTGCTCCCCTTCACTGCTTGTGCCAAAAACACCCGACATCGAAGTGAACAGAAACGTAGACAGGATGCAGCTTTTTATTTGGGACAGAGAGCACAGTTTCTTTTCCCGCCTTCGCTACTTCCCTCGCTGTAATGGCGTTACCAAAGAGCATCAGCATTAGGACCTGAGGTATGTAATGTAGATATCAATGAATGACTGTTAAACTGACCATAAGTGCCTATTAAAGTCATATTTTGTTGTTCAGATCACACACCAGCATTCAAAATGTTCTTTGAAACACCTTTTCAGAAACACGTGCTTCTGTGTAACAGGAATAAGAAATATACTGAATAAGAAATGATGTAAATGATGTAAAAAGTGTCAGTGGTCCAACTACAGGACAGACGTGATGAAAAAACAAAGCGTGTTCTGTGTTCTCCGAGCCCTAAACTCAGCTGTATCTCAGTGTCAGGCCCAGCCACCCCTCACTAATAACATGAGCTCATCAGGTCTCACTGTGATTTTAGGAGGAAGAACAACAGCTGCTAGGTTTCAGCCGGCATTTTCCACTCCTGCACTTTATTACCAATAACGGCGCTAATCAGAGCCGCATGGAGGTGAAAGGGTTATTCGTCAGAGGCCTTTATTAGGCCGAGCAGAAGGCTCCTCGCAGCCGTGTCATCATTGCTGTAATCACGGTTGTAACATTGTTCCAGGATCAACAGTAAACCAACACCGCTGTGTGGAGACATGCGGACGGCTTTTCAGAGCAGCAGTGTGCCACGAGGAGCAGAGTGAAGACCTACTGTGGGCCAATAATGCGGTGGTGTTTAGTCCATACCAAAGCAGGGCACGCCCGTTCAGCCGCTGATGTGATAATTCCTGCCTTCAGCTCAGACTCAAAACCCCTGCACCCTCCCTCACCTGCCTCCCTCCCTCCCTCCCCCCCCCCTCTCCCTGCAGAGCAAGGATCAGCGGTTTAGGCAAAGCGGGGGGAAATGGCCTGTTTCCCGACAAACGGTCGTAACCAAACAGCAATTTACTTGTCAGGGTCGAGCGTGGCGGCGAGCTAATGCTGCGCTGGACGTGGAAATAGCAGGAAGGAGTCAATTGAGGAACTGGAGGCCGGGGATGGAGGTCGGGGATGGCCCCCGCGTTTCAGCAAGCGGTCAGGTGCGCCGCAATCTAACAGCCGGCCCTTTGTCTGCAGACGGACATAATCTGTGGTGGTTACGTGATACTGTCTGTCATTTCCATGTTGGGCTTTGCGGGACAATCATTTTAAACTCCCGACTAATTCCTGATCTCTCAATTGGACGAATTGGTTTCATAGGGGGGGGGGGGGGGGTTGACCTCTGCACCTGCTGCTCTCCAGTAGAGTAACACAGAAACACACATTACATAGAATAACATGAGCACCTGTCATCAACAGAGTGTAAATACGACTGCGCTGTGACTGACATGGAGTTTGGAAGATTAGCTTTTGCTCACTTTAGTCAGCAGTACAAATGGTGCTTGGTTCACTCAACTTACAACAGCCTGTAAAAGTAAAAAAACAACAGTTTGACATGATGGAAAATGCTTCTTTTTTTTGTTGCTTTCTTGTTGAGAGCTATATGAGAAGATCGACGCTGTACTATGTCGTTAATATGAAGCGACAGCCAGTTAGCTTAGCTTAGCATAAAGACTGGAGACGGGGAAACCGGCCTGAGAGGTTTGAGATTTTGTTGGACAGAGCCAATGCTAAGCTAAGCTAACCAGCTACCGTCTGTAGCTTTATATTCAACAACCATATATGAGAGTATCAATCCTCTCAACTCTTGTCAAGAATGCGAGGATTTCACAAACGAATGCTTCAAATGAGTTGTATTTTGGGACATTTTGGATATATTTCTTATATTACAAGCTTTTATACATTTAATGGTCGTCTTTTCTTGTCCTATCAAACTTCACCATGTGTTTGAGAACTTGTTAGACCCAAACGTTAGCCCGTTATCAGCCTGTCGATGATTAACCACGCCGCTCGTCCAGCCACGTTGACAATTTGCCTGATAATTTGTCAACCTAATCCTCTTGAAGGTGGCGGCAGAAAGAACATGGAAACTGTGCCGATTCCACTTTGTAATAACACAGGGAGGGACGTTTCTGGAGCGTTCCGCGGTGATTGACAGGCAGCGAAGGCGGAGAAACTTGATCCTGGAGTCATTTGTTTCCAATCATGGCATCCTGAAACGGGAAGAAGCTCGGCAGAGAGTCAGGACGTGTAAATATACTCTGCCTTCATTAGATTAACATACAAGCCACACACACACACACACACACACAGGTTATCTATTAATAGTTGCCATACACTCACTCACAAGCACTCAGATATACACACACACACACACACACACACACACACACACACACACACACACACACACACACACACACACACACACAGTTGTTTGCCCGTTCAGCTTCGTGCCCTCCAGCATTTGGCTCAGCGAGTCTCTCGCGAACCTTTACACTGGATGCTGTTTTCTCTGCAAACTCAATAAAAGCTGGTTATTTATCAGGTCAGATTATGGGACGTGACTTGAGCTCAGCTGTAAAGTTGAAAGTGAAACCAGCTGCGGCTGAAATTGAATTAGGCAGAGTGAGTAATGTGAAAAGCAAGGCCAGTTTAACAGTGATTAAGCGCTCTTCATACGGCGCTATCAAGCAGGCATGCACCGCTCAGTCAAACTGGACTCCTGGACAGGGAAAGTCCTCTCCTCTCCTCTCCTCTCCTCTCCTCTCCTCTCCTCTCCTCTCCTCTCCTCTCCTCTCCTCTCCTCCCAGCACTGCTCCCTTTTTTCTCAGAGACATCCTCTGCTGGAAACATGCACGTCCGTTTTAAATGCGGTCCTCTATTGTGATCAGAAGTCTCCCAGCATTGGATCACGGGACAGAGGACCAGAACCAGAAGCCTCGGTGGATCTTTATTTTATTTTTTTGCGTATATATGTGTGTGTGTGTGTGTGTGTGTGTGTGTGTGTGTGTAGACAGGGGTCACTGGGGCGTTGCATAGGCATGTGCTCCCTGACAGGCCTCTGTCTGCCAGGGAGCAGAGGTCAGATGAGTGGAGGACAAACTGCTTTAACATGTGGTCTGGCACCTGGCCTGCATGTTTGTGTGTGTGTGTGTGTGTGTGTGTGTGTGTGTGTGTGTGTTGTGGGGTTTCCTCTGAGTGCTCCATCAGGGCCTCACACTCTGTGACATTCTTCAGAGAAAGTGTTAATGACCCAAACAGCTCTTGCACTTTCACTCGTTTCGGACGTGTGTAATTAATAAAGCACTGCCATACTAAAGGGGGGGGGGGGGGGGGGGTAACTATATATGGACCTTTGATGTACTTAAGAACAGCTTGAAGGATTTGCAATGCTATGTTGCTTTATACTTCAGGGAAATGTTGCACTTTTTTACTTTTCCAATTCAGAATTTACATACAAAACATATGATTGGTTAATAAAATATGACGCACTGGTTTAAGGATGAAACCAACCAAAAGTATGTAATACTGTGAAAAATATCTACTTTAACCTGCTGTATTGAAGTATGGCTTGCATGTTAATGCATCAACAATAATGATCTAATAACATATATAATATATAATAATAATAATATCCACAGGCAGGGGGCGTTCTGCATAATGAGTACTTTCCGTGGATACAATTCTATAATCCAAAGGGTTTTTAAAACGTGTGTTTAGTGTAAGATCATTTTCCTTAAAAATCCAAAATCAACAAATTTCGAAAGACATGGCCTTTTTAATGTTTCAATAAATTAGACTTTGATTCAAATACTGCTGCACCTTTACTCTGGTGGAGTATTTCTACATTGTGTTGTTCCTTTCACTGAAGTAAATAATTATGGTACTTCAGCTAAATACTACGACACTATAGTTACCTGTTACTTTGCAGAAGCGGTCTTAAGAACGTATCATGAACACATAAAATCTGTTGCATCGTTATAAATAAAAACGTACATATAAAAGTTTTATAATTAGCTTCGCTTCAACCAGCAACATTAAAATACTGTCAGCATGGTGACACATCTGTTGTCATGATATCTACTAATATACCAATGATACAGTTCGAACAGTAAAGGTTTAGTTCGGATGGGTACATTTTTGCTGAGAATACTGACACACGCTTGAAATGCAGTATTTTACATTGTGGTATTGCTCCTTTACTTTATTAAAGGATCTGATTACTTCTTCCATCACTGCCACACTAACCTGAGCATTTAGTGCTGCATCAATAGTCACATGATGGGTCATGTCGTACCACGGCCTCTTAATGCCATTAACTTTCTTCAGCCCGTCTTTTTCAGCCGATTGTTTTGTCATCAATGGAGCTGTGTGTGTGTGTGTGTGTGTGTGTGTGTGTGTGTGTGTGTGTGTGTGTGTGTTTGAGTGCAGGCTGACTGGAAGAGGGCTGTCAGCACTCAGCCTATGACCAACAAACACAACGCACACTTTGACCCCAGCTGTCCATCACACAGAGCCCATCCCTCCGCTCTAACAGTGTGTGTGTGTGTGTGTGTGTGTGTGCTAATTCCTTCCAGTCTGATGGACCTGAGGGGGTTTCTACAGGTGCGTGTATGTGTGTGCGTGTGTGAGAGAGAGAGCGAGAGAGAGAGAGAGAGAGAGAGAGGGAGGCACTTTCTGGTATTGTTTTTTTATTAAATATGGAACGATAAATCAACCCCTTTTGGAACAAGAGATGTGAGATATTCTTTTTCTCTTTGCCCCTATCTCTGACAGACGGATGGATTGTTCTTACCTCTTTTTGCTTCCTGTGTATGACAGGTTATCACTCCTGGGACAGATACAGAGAGAGGGGGGGGGGGGAATAAGGAAAATAGGGGAAGGAGGGTGATTGAGCGAGAATGATGCTCCGTGGCTGATGTATCGGATGGCAGGCGAGGGGGCTGGGGTGAGGGTACGGTGGCTGGAGGGAGAAAGAGTGATTTAGCACTGGCCTGTACTCTCCTCTCCTCTTATCCCTGCCCCGCTTCTTTCATGTCTCAACCCAGGGTCGACCCGCCTGCTGCCCCAGATGGTGCTGTCTGTCTGGGCTGCCCTCCACAGGATGTGCCCCCCACCTCACCCCCACAACTACAGACCTATACTTGCTAAATTGATTTCAGGGGGGAAGGCCCTTTTTCTCTTCTGTTTCACACACACACACACACACACACACACACACACACACACACAGAGCTTGCCAACAGCTAGTGCCCCCGGTACACACACACATACACGCGGCTGGCGCTGTGCGCTGTCAACTCTAATTCAATTTGAGACGCAGGAGTGTGACTAACAGCAGGCCCGCAGAGTGTTTTACCATATGCACCACACACACACACACACACTCACACACACACTCCTAACAGATCACTCCAACCACTGGTATAATAATAATGTAATACCACAGGTATTTATCCTATTAATAGATCTCTTCTCCCCTGTTTCTCTCATTATCAGTACAG
>NC_136638.1:10073883-10108883 GCF_949748355.1 Melanostigma gelatinosum
CCGGACCCCCCCCGTCCAGGCCACAGAGAATCCAGCTTTTTCCCGTCGACCTCCGTCGAACAGGGAGCACACCACGCTCTCTTTGCTCGGACACCCCCCGTCCAGGCCACAGAAGAACCAACTTTCCCCGCCAGCGCAACGCTGGCCACGAGGAAACAACGGCCCTCAAACCCTCAAACCCTGTCAGGTCACGAGCCGTTTTGCTGGACAAAACGACAGTGTTCCACTTTGAGTACGGCTCCACCAGCCCGCGAGACGAACCCGCATCAGCGATCCGTTCTCCGCTTTTCTTTTTATTTTGTGCACAAACCGGCACAGAGGAGCCCGACGAAGCCTCGCTCCTCTCCTGACCGATGATTACCGGGAGACCTACGGACCACGTCGTCTCAGCCGAAGTTAAACTGTCCTCCCTGCAGCGAGTACAGATCGGACCTGCGTTTGCTCCAGAGCCACGCCACGACGGACCGAAGCCGCACCAGCAAACGCCGTGCGACACACAGCGCCCGCTGCAAAGCCGCGCTGCAAGCAGCTCCCCCCCCCCTGTCCCCCTTCCCGACGAGGAAGACGGACCGCTTTGCTCACGAACACTTCAACGTTGCAACGAAGCATCGACAAGTAAGGTTCTTGGCATTTGGGCATAGCTTAGCTTAAATTAACTTAAGTTTAATTCAGGCCATTCATTTATATGTTGATATTCCCGTGTTTTTGTGTGTTTAAATTACTGTCGCGTGATATCGAGATATTGCGCAATCATTACGGACCAGAGAAGTTCCGTTGTATTGGTGTACTGCTATGACTGCTTGCTTGGGATTATTTTCATTCATTGTCTTCCACTCCGTGTGGAAGTTCTCTTTTCATTAACCCGACTCTGTGAGTGAGCTGAGGTGCGTGGCTTATCACGGCATATGTTACCGGCAGTTCAAAGACGACAGCGGTATACTTATGCGTGATAGAGCCAGCCAACTCAGACTCACTACAACGCGGACCGCGCGCAGAAGTCTGATTCATGAGCCCCCACCTTTTTTCTCTTTCCTCCTCTCACGTAACACGCACACACAGCTCCTAGCTCTACCCCTGGGGAACCTCGTTCAAACGAGCGCCTCACAACACACGTGCTGCCCGGCACACGTGAATTACGTACAGCAGCCTAACTGCCATTTTGTGCGGGTCACTCGACTCCGCCATCTTTGTAGTTTCTAGCTGTAGTTCTTAAGGCCCCTCCCCTTTCGGCCAGCGTCACTCGACGCCGCCATCTTTGTAGTCTAGCTGTAGCTGTAAGACTCCTTCCTGTTCACCCACAGACCCACACACACACACACACACACACAGACATACACTCTCATCCATTTTATTCATTCTTTAGTTTAGGCATATAAAATTGTATGATAACGTTTGTTGGTTGCAATATTAATTGATTTGATCATTTATTATTTTGATTTAATAAACTCTGTTATACTTTAAGGAGCAGTCGTCTGTGATTACTTGTGCATATGTATTTGATAAGACTGTATGTAGTAGCCTGTGCTCGAACTTAAAACCTTCACTGTCACTGAATGTATAGTCATACGCAGACTATTGACATTATGAGTGACTACTAATTATGAGACTTAGTTTTATCGTTTGGTTATTGGTCCCTGTTCGCAGGGTGGTGCCCCGTTTATATTAATAATCATTAATAATTGTTACATACATCAATAATTCTATTGATGTCAAGAATTCAGTTTCTTAAATGCTGATAACCCAAACACGCTCCTTTAGTTCCCAACATAATGGTGCCCCGTGTGAGGCTACGTTATTCCAGTTTTGTTACAGTATATATGCACATTAATCCATAATTATTTTTGAATAATTAATTTTCCAAAAAATATTTTTTTTCCCGAAAAATTATTTTTCTTCTTCTTTTGAATGATCCAAATTCCTGAAACTTATTTCCCAAAATAGGTAGGCTTTGATCTTCAAAATCTTGTCTTGTTGTAATTAAATTTTTGATTGTAAAATTTTGATTTTTAATCTTAATCTTTAATTCCCTTCTCGAAATTTTATTTCGTTTCCAGGTTTAATTATTCGTTTCATTTCTTAAACTAATAGCCAGCTGTGTAGTAGATTTGATCGTTTTATTTGTAATACCTTGCTTGTTTTCTTAAATCCCTCCAAAGAAGTTACACACAGCTGTCACAGGCCCAAAGTGCTAAACCACATTAGCATTTTCGCACCTCTGGCTGCAAAGCAGTAGTGATACCTCAGAGCAGCAACAGTAGAAACGTAAGTCACAGAGCTAGACATTTCACTGTGCGCCTGCATGAACCGTAACACTAACAGTAATTAACATCTAACAGTAGAAATCCTAAGTTACAGAACTAGACATTTCACTGAGAACCGTAAACACGAACAGTTTCCGTTCTAACACTAGGGAATTAACAACCACTGGGAGTCGCACTCATTAGAGAGAATGAGCGACGAGAAATTCCCCATTCCTGGAGCTGTAGCTCCAGAAGACACCGCATTACGAGATGCGGTGGCTGATGTCCTCGGACTCACAGCAAAGGAAAGAGAGTACTTTGCAAAATACACTGCTGTCCTATGCGACGAGCAATTAGAGCAGCTGGTGGCTTATGTAAATAACCCAGCAGGTAACAGAGAGCGCCTGATTCAGGACGTAATCGGCGAAATACTGCTCATCTACCATCAGAAAATGCAGCTGCAAGCTGCCCGAACCCGGGCACAGAGCGACGAGCAGCAACGCGAGATCTGGACACTCCGAACAGAGGTTCAGGAGTTGTCACGTGACTGTAGAGCCCTACAGTCAGAAAATAGTAGCCTGCGCAGTGACCTCAGAGAGGTCAACCTAGAACTCTCTAAAGCATCAGAGAGTGATGACAAACTGAAAGCGCTTCAAGGTGTTCCAGCAACCCCGGTAGGTACTGCTACCCCCTACCGAGCCTTTCAGCCCAGTCATTTCTTGGTCTCGGCTCCCTCAGGGAGGGAGGATGATCGTCGTTACCACCAGCGCGAGTATGGAGACTCAGACGACTCGGACGGCCCAGGCCCCATCAACCTTGGAGGCCTGCGTACTCGACAGATTGAGCCTCTGGCAAAAGACGTAGAGCGCTTCAATCCCGATAATCACGACTCGAGCATCGATGACTACCTAAGGGAGATCGATCGCTGCCTCCTCGACCTATCGCGCCCCTCATCGCGCGAAAAGCTAAAGCTAGTGTGGAAAACCACAGCGCGAAGCGTCCACGCTTTCGTGGAAACGCTCCAGCCGAGCATCCGCGACTGCTATTCATCCCTTTGTCACGCCCTTAGGGAGGAGTACTCCCTGTACACCGACCCAGCTTCTGCCACCCTCGGCGCCTTTGCCATTTCCCAGGAAAGGCTAGAGTCTCCGAGAGACTACTTCAGGCGCTTGAGATCTGCGTACTTCCAAGGACGTAACGCCCCAGGTCTAGAAGAAGACCATGCCTTCAAGTCGCTTTTCTTGCACAATCTCCACGACAACGTGAGATACGATGTTACTATGCACTGCAGAACGAGTAACCTCACCATGCCAGAGATTAGGAAGTACGCGCAACTTGCATGGGAGACACGCAGACGGCCGACAAATCGGTACGAAGACACCGCCATAGTCTTAGGCATCCAACAGTCGAGCGACTCCGACCTAGCGTCGGAAGACGACGAGAGGACTTGGCCTAGCGAGCCCTGGTCACCCCCGAGGAACAAACGACCCTGGCGGTCGAAAGACCAACGGAACCAGGGGGGTGAAAGACGCCCTCAAGGGCAACACATCAGGTAACGCTGACTTGCAGCCCACCTGACTAAGCCGAGTGACCTTTCCCCCTGCTGCCAAGTCGACATGGTAGGGGGGGGGGAAGAGAACTCAGCACACTTCCGGAAACGACCACTCCCATGTCGCACCTCGTTCTTCAACCTTCTTGGGCGACCTTGTTCGCAAAGGCAATGCCCGTTATGTATATATCTATACATATTCTTCAGTCTTACTGGGGGGTCATAACACTCTTGCTCTACCCGACTCCGGGTCAGAAACGAGCCTCATGTGTTCCCCCACCTTTTCGCATACACCTCTAGGGTGCCACAACCTTAGAGGCCCTTCGAGCACCCTAGCTCGTAAAATCTTTCGTCAACTAAGCCTTCTTCTCCTGCTCTCTCAGCATGAGCCACCTCCAGTTTCGTCAACGAAGCCACCGCCTTCTTTCAGCCGAGTCATCGCCCGGGCCTGTCAAGTCGCCAGTGCCGTAGGTAACTGAACTTGACCTGTGCGCCGGACCTGTCTCCATCTCTAATTAGGAGGGTGGGGGGAGGGAGATATCACCAGCCCGCCATGACACACTCCAGAGTGAAACTGTTCGCGACGTTTCCCTGAGTGCTGACGGTAACGTGGGGATATCCGCCCTCGCCACTTGAACAGCGCGAAGGGGGGTGGGATCTCTGACAACAGAAACTTAGAGAGATGTACTTCACAGGAAGTACACTCTAATCTCGCCAGTGCCGAAACCAACCGGCAGAATGGCAGCTTACTATTGACTACTAACGTTTAACTGCATGCTCCAACTCACCCTGTAGACATGCACAAATCGCTAACACAGCCAACTTCAACCAGAACAGTTGCATGACCTGAAACGTTCATTGCGACTGTAAACTGATGCTCCACTCTCATAGAGAACTCTTTGCATGCGTTATAGACTCTACCAGAAGTAACCAAAGAGGACATAACCTCGGCCGTAGCAGTCAGATTTAATCCAGGACCTCATCCGAGAAGGCTCAGCTGTCAACAGCGGGAGCAGCGAAAGACCAGCCTAGCTAGTCACACTAGCCGTGCTAATGAAATCTGTAAATCTGCTACCACTACTGTTATGCAACCCTCACAGGTACCTCTGGCCTATAGTCTTGGCAACGCAACTCCAATATCGATAGATTCTAAAACTTAGACACAGGACTCGCTCTAAATCCACCGATTAGAGAGAGGTAGACGCACATATCATGTACTAATAGATCCAGAAGCGACAGACTAAACTGGATTCCCTCCTATTCGTAACACCACGTAGCCAACCTACGACTGCTCCGCCGACGGACTCCAGTCCTGTCTAGGAGTTGAACCAGTAACCACTGTTTGCCCCTCACCTGCTTCTTGTCTTTCTATTCTTACCTTCTCTCTCTTTTGTGTTTTGTTTTGTTTATTTGGGTTGTTACTTTCTTTGACACTGTGCCACAATGCTAGATTATCACAACATCATAATAGCGATTGAATTATTTGGGAATAATGTTTTGCTCACCTATGATTTGAATTGTGTATGATAGTAGATGTAGGTAGAAGTAGTTAAAGTCATCTGCCCAGATGCCACCTTAGTCATCTGCCCAGATGCCAATGAACTCTGAACTTGAACACCATGAACCTGACCACTGACACCTTGAACTCTATGAACAATGAACACTGCCTGTTTTAACCACTGCTTTTGGTCTCAGGAACACTTGGACTGTCTCACCTCTTCAGGTTTCCCCACCACATGGATGCACATGCCAGCCCTTGGTTTGCTCTAAAGACCGAAGCCAACACCTCGCTCTTCAGAACAAAGGGGGGATGTTGGGCTCTGACCATGTGGCTTAAACATGTGCTGTGGACAAAGACAATCAGGCCTTCACTTTGTCGAGCAAAGGGTTCATCCTGATTTGTAGTTTGATGAGAACAAGCCTCCTCTGGGTGAAATTTCACACTCAGGTGTGAATTCCCCCTCCCCCCAAAAAACTATGGTCCAATCTCATTGGCCGAAGGCCAGGCGAACCCAGGACCCCTGTGGTTCGACCCCTGTTCTATAAAACTATCTGCTTCCCCCAACTCAAAGCTTTTTTCCAACTCTCCCTCCGGGGTTAACAGGAGGCACACAACCGCTCTCTTCGCCCGGACCCCCCCCGTCCAGGCCACAGAGAATCCAGCTTTTTCCCGTCGACCTCCGTCGAACAGGGAGCACACCACGCTCTCTTTGCTCGGACACCCCCCGTCCAGGCCACAGAAGAACCAACTTTCCCCGCCAGCGCAACGCTGGCCACGAGGAAACAACGGCCCTCAAACCCTCAAACCCTGTCAGGTCACGAGCCGTTTTGCTGGACGAAACGACAGTGTTCCACTTTGAGTACGGCTCCACCAGCCCGCGAGACGAACCCGCATCAGCGATCCGTTCTCCGCTTTTCTTTTTATTTTGTGCACAAACCGGCACAGAGGAGCCCGACGAAGCCTCGCTCCTCTCCTGACCGATGATTACCGGGAGACCTACGGACCACGTCGTCTCAGCCGAAGTTAAACTGTCCTCCCTGCAGCGAGTACAGATCGGACCTGCGTTTGCTCCAGAGCCACGCCACGACGGACCGAAGCCGCACCAGCAAACGCCGTGCGACACACAGCGCCCGCTGCAAAGCCGCGCTGCAAGCAGCTCCCCCCCCCCCTGTCCCCCTTCCCGACGAGGAAGACGGACCGCTTTGCTCACGAACACTTCAACGTTGCAACGAAGCATCGACAAGTAAGGTTCTTGGCATTTGGGCATAGCTTAGCTTAAATTAACTTACGTTTAATTCAGGCCATTCATTTATATGTTGATATTCCCGTGTTTTTGTGTGTTTAAATTACTGTCGCGTGATATCGAGATATTGCGCAATCATTACGGACCAGAGAAGTTCCGTTGTATTGGTGTACTGCTATGACTGCTTGCTTGGGATTATTTTCATTCATTGTCTTCCACTCCGTGTGGAAGTTCTCTTTTCATTAACCCGACTCTGTGAGTGAGCTGAGGTGCGTGGCTTATCACGGCATATGTTACCGGCAATTGTTGTGGAATATTTCTATGAAAAGTCGGGAGAAGAGTGTCAAAGTGTTATCAAATCAATGTCAAATGAAACAGAGTCTGGATGAACGATCAAGGTTGTAATAGTCAATTTATTTGCTTGCAAGCAAAGAGAACACTGTCCCACAGACACATCACGTCATCTGCAGGAGGTGCTCTGAATAACACAGTCAGATGCATGTCTTGCAAGCAAAGAGAGCACAGTCTCACAGATACATCACCGTCATCTGCAGGAGGTGCTCTGAATAACATAGTCAGATACATGGACCTTTATACTGCTTCCTTTGATTGGGTCACTGTGACCCAATCAAAGAGTTCAGTCACAAGAAATACAGAGTCTGAATAAGCCTGTTTTACCATCACATATCACATATACATACAGAGGGTCATGCTCTTCAGCTGATGCTGATCAGGAAGTACCGTAATCTAGACCTGTGTGTCGCCGTCTTTGAAGACAGAAACAATGCACAGGAAAACAGATAACAAGATAACAGATAACAAATAACAAGACACCTGGATGCAAAACTGATAGAATCATCTACTCAAATAGGTTTTGTGCCTGCACTTTTAAAGACTAACATTCTTCAATCCTAAAGCATCAGACCATGACATATTTTCCCATCACACAGTTCAAAGACGACAGCGGTATACTTATGCGTGATAGAGCCAGCCAACTCAGGCTCACTACAACGCGGACCGCGCGCAGAAGTCTGATTCATGAGCCCCCACCTTTTTTCTCTTTCCTCCTCTCACGTAACACACACACACAGCTCCTAGCTCTACCCCTGGGGAACCTCGTTCAAACGAGCGCCTCACAACACACGTGCTGCCCGGCACACGTGAATTACGTACAGCAGCCTAACTGCCATTTTGTGCGGGTCACTCGACTCCGCCATCTTTGTAGTTTCTAGCTGTAGTTCTTAAGGCCCCTCCCCTTTCGGCCAGCGTCACTCGACGCCGCCATCTTTGTAGTCTAGCTGTAGCTGTAAGACTCCTTCCTGTTCACCCACAGACCCACACACACACACACACACACACACACACAGACATACACTCTCATCCATTTTATTCATTCTTTAGTTTAGGCATATAAAATTGTATGATAACGTTTGTTGGTTGCAATATTAATTGATTTGATCATTTATTATTTTGATTCAATAAACTCTGTTATACTTTCAGGAGCAGTCGTCTGTGATTACTTGTGCATATGTATTTGATAAGACTGTATGTAGTAGCCTGTGCTCGAACTTAAAACCTTCACTGTCACTGAATGTATAGTCATACGCAGACTATTGACATTATGAGTGACTACTAATTATGAGACTTAGTTTTATCGTTTGGTTATTGGTCCCTGTTCGCAGGGTGGTGCCCCGTTTATATTAATAATCATTAATAATTGTTACATACATCAATAATTCTATTGATGTCAAGAATTCAGTTTCTTAAATGCTGATAACCCAAACACGCTCCTTTAGTTCCCAACACTGTTTGGAGGTCTACTCACCCCGCTTCGTCAGCCATCTCTTGCAACAGCGTGTCCACTTCATTCTAGGGACAAGCAAACAACAATATGTGTTTAGAGGTTTCAGTCAGGGACTTAACACCAAGCGGCCACGTGAGTGTGAGTGTGTGTGTGTGTGTGTGAGTGTGAGTGTGTGTATTCCCGAGGACGGCGCTCATCACCTGAGGCGTCGTGAGAGTGGTGGTGTTGCCCATCGTGTCCTCCATCTGAGCTGTCTGCACGTCAAGAGTTTCAAACTGTTTCTCAAACTTGTCCATTAACGCAGAGATCTGTGGAGAGAGAGGAGATCTCAAACCAACGTATTTAGTTTCAATTTGTTTTTGTCTGTCTTCGTTCACGTATGCGAGTCAACTCTTTTTACCTTCTCCAAGTTCATACTTTTCAGTGTGGACTCCATAGACTTGACCACTCCAGACATGGATTTAGATACCTGGGCAAAAAAAACACATCAATAAAAGTCTCATTTTGTATTGGTCCTAATCGGTTTTGATAAAAAATAAATAAAAAAAGGACCAGGGTATTTGAAGTCAGACAGGGAGAAGCTGTTGACATAGCAAAGCTTGAAGTGCTGTACCCTTATATTCCCACTAGGTGTCACTTTCACCTTTTTTTTAACCAAGACACCTTATCGTGACTTCCTCTCCTCCTCATAGCATCTCCGATCGCTCAAAGACAACCCTGAATAAGGACAAATCTCCTCAAAACAAATTTGCTAACAGTTGATCAAATGATGGTAGAGGGGTTTATTATCAGTGCTATTGTGTCTAATGAGACAGGCAGCGGTATTACAACTACATAGAGAGGTGTTTTTCAGCTGTACACCATCTCACAGATTTCTATAGACGCTATTAAATCCTATTCTATGAAATGATGCCTGTCGTATATAGTGAACCTGAATGAGAGTCTTTTAACGAGGCTGTCATAAGAGCAAGGAGCTAATAGCCTGAAGTCTGAAGCACATCGAATGACATTATGTAATTGTCGTCTTTTTGTTCGCATGTCTGCGAGCCTTTTCTCTTTGCTCCCTCTCTCTCCCTCCTGTCTCCTTTGTATGGGACTTGTTTTGACAATTTTGGACTGTGTACCCTGATATGGGTTTACTCTGCAGCTCTTCACCTCCTGAAATAAGATGTAGGTCTCAAAACGTTGAAATCTACATGACCAGTGAAACACCTGGTGAATGTAAACACCCGTATCTATTGCAGTTGCATCAGCAAAAAGCCGTGCGCTTTCTACATCTTTACAACGGGCTGGGCGTGTTTTTCTCTCGTTGTTATTTACCTGCTGTGCTACGTAACATCACAAAGCAAGGCAAGTCTTCCGCAAACCGTTGACCTGCAAGCCTGACCTGGTTCATCGTGACAGCGGTCTGGACCCTGGAAGCCACGGCGTCCACACGTGCACTCATCCTCAAGAAGTTAATGGACTGGTGCTTCTGACGGATGGCATTCTCTGCGTGGATCTTGGCTGCCTCCATATTGCCCTTCTGGATAGCCTGAGAATGAAAGGAAGTAGGAGAACATACACTCACTTAATATAGTACAGCTAGTTTAGCCCAGCTTGTCCCTGCATCCGTGATAAATACACAATGTAATAAGCCAACCTGCTTAACTTTGGCCTTTTCTGCCCTTTCGTCTTTATCACATTTCTTGGAGTTGCGTTGCAGCTCCTTGGCAGCAAACTTGAGGTTGAACAGTTGTTCTGTAAGGCTGGTCAAGGAGTGGTTTATTGTAGTCATGGTAATCACTTCAAGACATTGAGCTAATTCAACCCAAATCAGTGCAGACAAGAGTAACTGTTTTTTATAAACAACTCAATATGTAACCAAAGAGTCATGAAATTAGTTAGGCGAGCTAGCAAGCACACCAATGTTTTCCTTCATCAGTGAATGACTGGGCAGATGTTGCACGCTGTGGAATAACAAGATTAGCTGTCAAAGCCATCTTACATTCGGCTAGCTAACGTTACTGCCCGGCAATCGTACATCTAACGGTATGTATCTGACACTACGCAGGAAAGGATACTCTCCATTTTCGACATGATGCAGGTCTTTCTCTGAGACAAACCCTCAGACTGGTTATGCACAGATTATTACCCAGAATAGTTTGTTTTGATGTCTTTTCAAGCGATCGTATCTTCGCCACCGTAGCGAGGCGAGAGGCGTCACTACTCCGTACTTCCGCATTCGCTTTAAATCAGTTGGGCAGAGCGGCAGTAACGTTATCACATTTGTCTTGAAGACAAAACGACTGTCTTGTAGTTGTTGGAGCATGTTTTCCTTCGAGAGAGCTTTTGTAATGTATTCAGGGAAGAAACACATTTGTGTACCGCTTATTAAACGTTTGAATATTTGGGGGGGGGGGGGGTCTCCAATGTGACGCATGCTCAGCAACTATTCCCGAATATTCCTTCATATATGTATCCGTTTTGTATAATATACCTGGACTATGGGTTTATTATACATAAATCATACACTATTAAAAATGCGTCCATATGTGATATGATTTGTGGTCCGTAGACCACAGGGTGGATTTGCTGTAACGATGGCTGGACCCATAGACGTGTGGCTACACCGTGAGACGTGCACACTCTTGATGTGCCTTCCTCTTTGAATTCAATCGCCGCTGTCTGCTTTCACCTTCGTCACACGGTCACGATTTTGGATGGCGTTCTCGCGCCTCCTACGTCACGACCGTTTGAGTGGTGGACGGGCGCGCGTGTCCAAAGCAGACAAGTTCAATGCAGGCTAAAAATAGTTTGTACCCAGTATCGGTAGGTTGTGGTACACGTCTAGTGACGCAATTTGTGCTTCTTCTTTTTTTTCCTCGGTGAGGGAGTACATTGACCTTTTCTACCGAGCCACTCGCTGTGTGCCTGGGCGCTTTTAATGCTTTACTTTTGATGCATTAACGTGGTTGTAACATCTGTATTTGATTTAGTATTGTTTGGACTGGCCTGCGGGCAGACGGGAACACATACGGGAACACATATGGGGGGCAAGAAAAAAAATGCAGCATGAGGGGAAAAGGGATAATCGGTTGTCCAGAGAGAAGAAGGTTCCGGTGTGTACGTGCACCGGCCAGCCGAAGGGGGCTGGGGGGGGGGGGGGGGGGGGGGTATAATGGCTGGGTCAGGGGGAGGGAGCAGCATGGATGAGTCATACTGTGTATACATATATTTATGTATGTACTCTGAGTGGACACGGGACCAGATAGAAGGATGTGTGCGTGAGCCAGAGTGAATAAGTGAATGAGAAGTGTTTTTTTTTTTACAAACGCTCCCCAAAAAAAGTAGCCTGCACGTTCACGTTTGAGCTTGCTACATAACACAAACATAGAGGTCCTGGCCTCAACCCCAGCCCGGCCATGTTGTCACGTTACGGTGAAACTTGTCCGTTTCGATCCAAAACAACACGGTGCGCGTGCATTAGGCCGGTTTAGTTCTTTAGCTGAGGCTTCAGCTAAAAGTTCCCTCACTCCTAAATGTACACACATTTGAATAATACACTTGTTAACGCTCCCCGCGCCACCACCACAACACACAACTTCCCCATAGCCTAATTGTTGTCCTTCTGTGTGTACACACACACACACACACACACACACACACATACACACAAACACTCTCTCTCTCTCCCCAGTCATGACTGAATGACGGCAGGTCGCTATGGAAACTGCGTTACGCTCCGGGCGGCGGAGAGAGAAAACAAGAGCGCGAGGACTCGTTTCAGTCTTCATTTCAGCACCACGCGAGCTCCTGGACAGCGCCCAGATGAACTCGCGCACAGATTCTAGCCTCGCATGCCTCGTGAGGGACAGAGCCGCATCAGCACCGAGTCCAACCGGAGAGGGTAGCAAAACAGACCCACGCTCAACGGACCTGAAGCTCGGTGGAGACCCACGGTTCGATTCCGCTGCCACGTCAGGAGCCAGTCGCTCCGTCTAATGCCACAGCAACAGGTAAGAACCCTCCGTAAAGTTAGATCGGTCACTTTTTATGTGTGTGTGCGCGCACGGAGTTTACACGCCGGTGTTTAATGTGTTTTTAATCCTGGTTCAGCCTGCCGGGCACTAAATTGCGGTGAATTGCCCTCACCTGGTATCTGAGGAGTGAGTAAGTGCGTGATGAGGTGATTAAAGTGAGGACCAGCAGGGCTCTGGATCAGTTCCAGTACAGTTTTTAGGCAGCGGTGGACTGTGAAACGGAACACAATGATAGCCTCCAGTTGGTGTTTATTTTAATGGGGAAACAACTTCCATTATTTTTTTATACCAGCACTCTCAGGGCACAGGTTTGTGACATTTTACAAGAACCTACTCGTGTATAAACAACATTTCATGGTCAGCAGACATTGCAATTACATTTTGGACCACAAAAAACAGTGAGTTGCCTTCTGTTGTTCATTGGATCATGACTGTTTAAGTGAATGGAAGAGAAGAAAAACAAATATGTTTTATATATATAGCACAATATCACTGTATAAAAAATACATTTAAAAAAAAGTCAGGGACACACAAGGCTATTCTGGCGTTATCTGGACTTGTCCTTACACAGGACAGGCTTATTTGTTTTTCCTGCATTCTAAGATGTTACTTTACAGAGTCGTATGTGTTGGCTTCTCAGTGGCCATAGATTATGTGCGAGCTGAGCCGATACGCCTGGATGAGTCACTCAGGCTGCAAGTTTGCAGAAGAGTGCGAAAGGGGAGGGGTGTGTGTGTGTGTGTGTGTGTGTGTGTGTGTGCTCGGGAGGGGGGGGGGACTAGCTGGAAAACAGTCCCGCAGTGTCTCTCTGCCTCCTCAACACATTGTTTCAGGACCATGTGTCAACACCTCACTGTGTTTATTGGCTCTGGACATATGATGTACTGCTTTTTGCAACTTGTAGTTCACCTTGACAAGGTGTAGCACTGAGAGACGTCTCATCCGCGACAGATTTTGAAGAGCTTCGTCTTCTCAGACTCAACTTCTTTGTTTTCTGGTGAGCACACTCAGTTCTTTTCCCCCGAGTGGTTGCGTTTTGTAGCTTCACAGATGCTACGGAGTAAAGTGCTGCTCTTAGTTGTTGAATTGTGTGCGACATGGATTAGAAGATTAACAAAAAAAAGAAAAAAACTCGCTGTAATAGATAGTTTGTGGTTATTACGGAGTATAGCTCTCTGATGCCTGACAAACTGCGACCAGAAAGCATCCCATTACTGCTCATTAGCTTCCCAATGTTTACCCTGCTGGTATTGACAAATCATAGCAATCAGCAGCATTCAGCTGCAGCACTGACTGACATGTATTGATTAAAGCAAACAATAGATCATAATGGACTGCTGTGAACCACGGAGCACAAGCACTCACTCCCTGAAAACACTTTTACATGCGCCCCACTAACACACGCTCAATCATAGAACAGTGACTCCATGACTGACTTGGTTAGGCAAATGTTGTTTGGCTGATTGGAAAATATGTCCAGTTTGCAGGAGATTGATTGATGGAGCTTGGAGGGCGAAGGCTGCGTGCGTATAACTGCCAGGAGGATTACACACGTGAAAGCCAAACAAACAATAATTGCCTGATATTAAATCCCACTTTGTTCCAATTTGTTTTACGGTTTACAAAAGGTGTTATGCAAACGCCCATGTGCACTCACGCAAATGTGTGTCTTTGTTTGCAATGCATACAAATCATGTGTTGCACGCACGCACAAAAACAAATGTGTGTCTTTAATTCGTGACGTTGGTGTGATTAATGCAGTCTGCTGGTGATGACTCATTCAGCTTAACCCTTGCTCCTCTGGTGGAAACAATCAATAAACAAAGATTTACGCTGCCTTTACAAGTCATTATAATGCGTATTATCATCATGTTAACAATACATACTGTTATTGTTCTTATAATCTTATACTATAAGTACACTTTTTATTGTTATTACGTGTGTGTGTGTGTGTGTGTGTGTGTGTGTGTGTGTGTGTGTGTGTGTGTGTGTGTGTGTGTGTGTGTGTGTGTGTTTCAAAAGAATCAAATCAGATGTGACTGCGATGGACTGCAAAGAGAGGGACCAAGAGATGTGATACAAGTCTTGGGTAGTGAATAATAAAATGTGTTTCAGATTCCGTGATTTTTGTGAAACTCACTTATGCAAAGCACATCTACGTGGATCGCTCCATGTGTCCTCTTGTCAACACAGCAGTGACATTAGCATTGTGGAAAAGCTGTCGACCAAGCTGTGACTTGCAGACAGCAGACAGCCAGGGAGTGTGCACATGAGTGTGAGATAGTGCTGTGTGTGTGTGTGTGTGTGTGTGTGTGTGTGTGTGTGTGTGTGTGTGTGTGTGTGTGTGAGAGAGAGAGCGAGAGAGAGAGAGAGAGAGAGAGAAAGAGCTAAACACATAGCACAGTTATATGGGAGTTGTAATAAACTCTCTTTGTCGTCCTCCCTCCCTCCCTCCCTCCCTCCCTCCCTCCCTCCCTCCAGGGCAGCAGCATGTCTGAAACTAAATCCAATCAGCGGTTCCACAGTCTGAACGCTGAGCAGGTGGAGGTCCTCCACCAGGTTTTATCAGAGGCGGTCCCAATCCACGGCCGCGGGAACTTCCCCACGTTGGAGCTGCGTCCGCGAGACATCATCATAGCGGTGCGGGCCAGGCTGCAGCAGCAGGGGATCGCGGTGAGAGACATCCGTCTGAACGGCTCCACGGCCAGCCACGTCCTCGTCCGAGACAACGGAACGAGCTACAAGGACCTGGACATCATCTTTGGAGTGGAGCTGCCCAGTCAAGAGGAGTTCCAGGTATGACCACTGTACTGCTGGGTTAGGACGAATGAAGCAGGTCGATGTAATAAGAGCAGAGCAGATCAGTTCAATCCCCTTCATTAACCAGCATTCATCCTGCTGAGCACAGCAGTGAATCTCTACTACCTCTAGGGTGTGTTGCTTTAATGATGTTATTGCATTCCTAATCAAACTTTAATTGTAGAACATTATACCATTAGGATGAATCAATAGCACTGGCTACAATATTCTTTAGCTGCATTATACAGAAACAGTTCAATGATTCGAGGAAGAATTGCACTCAGGTTGCAGTCATTAGTTGTAGCTGTCATGTTGTTGACCTTTCCTCCTCACAGGTGATCAAGGAGTCAGTGCTGGGCTGCTTGCTGGATTGCCTACCTGCTGGGGTCAACAGGGAGCGGATCAGCAGCTCCACAATGAAGGAGGCCTACGTCCAGAAGATGGTCAAGGTCTTCAACGAGCACGACCGCTGGAGCCTCATCTCCCTCTCAAACAACAGTGGCAAAAACCTGGAGCTCAAATTTGTGAGCAAGCTGAGGCGGCAGTTTGAGTTCAGCGTCGACTCCTTCCAGATCATTCTGGATCGTCTCCTGGAGTCCTACATGCAGCAGGAGTCACAGCACAAACATAGCACTGTCGATCTTAAGGGCCAGCCGGCAGAGAATCCGAATAAAGACTCTCCCTCTCTGATCAAACAGGCCACTGCTCCAGAAACAGAGAAGTCCTCTGGTAGAGACTCGTCCAGCAAAGAGGGGGCACATATCAGTCAGACACATCAGAGAGATGAGGTGCACGAAAAGGAGTCCCAGACAGAACTCTCACAAGAAACTGAACATTCAAACCAGACAAAACACTCCGAAGTTGAAAAAGACAACCAAGCGAAAACACCAGTGGAGCTGGAAGAAGCGTCAGAACACAAAGAAACCTTCAGTGAGACAGACTTCTCTGACCAGACATCTCCAAACCTTTTGTCAGAAGAGAGACAAACCTCTGAGAAAGCTGAACCACCAAGTCAGATCGAGCTCAGACACGAGCCGGAGCTCTCGGACGAGACCGACGGCTCGACAAAGGTAGAGCAGTTGGAGCAAACCCAGCCTGACGATGACCAACAGATGGCACATTCAGATCACAAACCACTCTCTGTCAAGAAAGAACAATCCAACCACACGAAACCCCCCGATGAACAGGAAGTACTCCCAGAGCAGACGGGGCAGTCCGAACCGCCAGAAACCTCAAACGAAACTCAGACGGAGTCTCTGAACCTGCCAGTAGAGTGTCACAGTGCAGACTCCTCCGAGTGTTTCAGTGAGGATCAGCGGAGCGATGAGGAAGATAAAACACAACATGTGACTTCTGCAGACTCTCGCACATCCTCAAAGAAAGAAACACAGTTGGCAGATGAAAGAAAAGTAGAAACGGACATCGGCGAGCGAGCAGAGAGAAGAAATGACACAGAAAGAAGTGAGATGACAGAAGAGATTTTGGCATCAGAAGCAGAAAACGTAGAAGACACACATGGTATCGATTGTTCCTGCTCCATCTCTTCCATGTCGCTTAAACTTTACAACACTGAGCCCGCTGGCACACAAGATACACTGGAGACTCACGGCACATCGTACGCAGATGAAACCCCAAGCGCACTTGTTGCCGTCAGCCCTCCAGATACTCAGGATATTCTACCTGCACCACCCGGCCTTGTTTCTGACAAAAATACCTCCTCCTCCTCTTCCTCCTGTAAGGCCTCAGAGAGGCTATCTAGCATGGTGGTGCTCAAACACTCCTCTCCCAAACCCCCTCGGAGGATGTGTAGGAAGGTAAGCCCCAATCCCAGTCCAGTCTCTGAAAGCGAACCTGTCCTAGAGCCTTGTCTAGATCCAAATCCCTGCCCGAGCCCTGAACCTGAGATGGATTTTGACCCAAAGCCAACAGCTCCCAGTTCAGACCCCACAACTGCCCCAACATTCAGTATCTCTGCTAAAACAAACCCTGGGTCTGAACCGACCCCTTCCTGTAACCTAGACCTTATCTCAGCTCCTGATCCAGCCCCTGATATGATCTCCACCTCTGCTGTGGATCCCGTGTCTGGTTTATCTCAAGAGCCCTCGTCCCCTCAGCTAATCACGGAGGGTTTGTGTGAGACAAGTCTTCAGAGCCTAAAAGAGATGCTGTGTACACATGTGGTTTGTGATGAGCAAAGCCAAACCCCCCTTAGCGAAACCATCCCTGCACCCAAACAATCAGAGCCTCTTGACTCTGCGGACGCGTTAGCTCCACGCACCGATGCGTCTGGCTCAAACACCCTAGTACCTGCACGTACTTTGGAAGTTGAGCTCAGTGACGAAGAAGAGAACAGGGAACCGGAGAGGAACACGGTGGACTTGAATCAGCCAACCGGCACCCCGCAAGAGACCACGCTTAGTTCACCCTCCTCTCCTCACCATGTGAGCCCCCCTGTTTCCTGTCTATCCCCTCCTGTGCTGAGTCTCTCCCCTCCCTGCTTCACTCCCTCGCCCCCCAGCTTCAGCCCTCCCCAATGTCTGACCCCACCCCCTCACTGCCTCTCATCCACGCTGCTGAACACCGTCAGCCCTGCTACCAGTATGAGCTCTCCGCCCCTGAGTTTCAGCCCGACCTCATCCGGCCTCAGCTCACCTCCTTACCTCACCCCTCCTATGCGTAGCCTCAGCCCTACTCCGCTCTGTCTTAGCCCCCCTTCCCCGTGCCTCAGCCCTCCCCTCCTCTGCCTCACTCCGCCGGTGGAGTCAGAGGACCTTGTACCTCAGGTATCTTCAGACACGGAGCCTTTGATAGTGAACACAGACAGCGAGGAACATATTAAAGAGTCCTCCCCTCAGCCAGGAATTCCTCAAGTACAGTTGGAGGATAAAAAGGAGCACGATCATATCTCTTCATTGCCTCAGGTTGCGGAGCCCGTCTCGTTTCCAATCACAATCCCGAGCTCCACCACACATGTGCTGCCTCACTCTCAGTCTGAAGGCCCAGGGGAATCGATCCCTGCAAAAGCCGACGAGGCATCCAGCTCTGTGCCTGAGAACAAAGCGGCCCCCAAGGTGACCGCAGTCATGCCTGAACAGAGCTTTGCTCCTCCGGCTTCTGGCTCGGTCCCTACTGTCGAGGTCCTGGCAGAGAGCATGTATGGTGACTTTGAGGCAGCCATGGACCACCTGCGCTACCGGCTAATCGCCACCAGGAACCCCGAGGAGATCCGAGGTGGGGGCTTGCTGAAATACAGCAACCTGTTGGTCAGGGACTACCGACCAGCCAGCGAGACACAGATAAAGACACTGGAGCGCTACATGTGCTCGCGCTTTTTCATCGATTTCCCTGACGTGCAGGAGCAGCAGAGGAAGATCCTGTCCTACTTGAAGAACCACTTTATCGGCGAGGAGAGAAGCAAGTACCAGTACCTGATGACGCTGCGTCGCGTGGTAGACGACAGCACCGTGTGTCTGATGGGACACGAGCGGCGTCAGACCCTGAACATGATCACGGTGCTGGCGCTGAAGGTTCTAGGAGAGCAGAACATTATCCCCAACACAGACCATGTGACCTGCTTCTACCAGCCAGCCCCGTACCTGGCTGATCCCAGTGCCCCCTATTTAGCAGAGCCCAGCTACTGCAGCTACTTCATCCCCCAAGGGGGATCAACTCTGCTTTACCAACCGTACCCCTTACACCTGCACACACAGACTGGACTGGTCTAAAACACACACGTAATCACGCAAAACACACAATCGAGGCAAAGGGAAGGTGCTTTTCACGAGGAAAGAGCTGGTGAATGGAAATATAATCCAGGGATAAACTGTTTGGTCTATAATAGACCTATGGGGGTGGGATTGAGTGGGTTTTACAGTAAACTCCCCGAGTACTTCTAATATGATCATATGTAATTATCTGGGTTTTGTGGGAAAATAATAATTCTTCCGATATTGTTAAAATTCCCGAAAATGCTTTATGCACTGCATGAGTCATAGCCCTTTGGTCGCCACGGGAAACCAGCTGTGCTGATGACATTGTCACACACACTCACACACACACACACACACACACACACACACACACACACACACACACACACACACACACACACACACACACACACATGAAACTCACACTTCCAGGTTCTTGAATTCTTGGACACTCTTTTCATGTTCTTACTGTGTTGTTCTTAATGCGTTTGGTCAGAATGTGGACCTTGCCTGTGGTTTATATTGTGCATGATAAATTAGGACTGTTCTCTCACTGCCAAATACTGTGTGACTACTATGCTTCTTAAACACTTTCATGTAACTTTGTTAATCCTTTACTGAAGGGGTGTATTCTGATAACAAAACAAAAAAAAGAAATACTGAGGGACAAGTCTACCAGTGTGTACTGTGCTTTCATCATAACACACGTATCAACACATACAAACCCTGTATACCGTACGCAAAGTTAGACAATGCATGAGTAGCTAAATATATAGATCACATCCTCAAGTCAAAGCAAAGGCTTTTAATTGAATAAGAATTAATCTATTTTTGCAAGACTTTCCAAGATAATACTAAACAGACTGGTTAGCTCCTGGAAAAACGCCAACAACAATGCCTTTGCAATCGACTGTACAGCGTATTGATTACAGTATATCGTGTGCGGATGCACTGCATTGTTTACAGGTAAACTGTGTTAAGATGTAGTGATTGATTCCTTTCCCCTCGTGAAGTCCTTTCTGTAATCATGTGAAGTACTGTACCATCTAGTGTTGATTTATTTAATGCTGAAGTTTACTCTGTGGAGGTGGTCAGGTTACAACCATCTTTGGGTCATCTCCAAATATGGCAGACGCAGCTCTGTCTAAAACGAAGGGACTGCATTGAAACTGGCGGGACATCTTCTAATTCACGCCGTCGGAATCAACATACAAACAAGTTCAGATCCTCCTCAGACCTGTTTGAATTTAAGTGCAAAGACGAGCAACAGCAACTCTGACCAAAGATGGTTCGGTAGGGAAATCAAGTGCCTCAATGTGAGACATCATTGTCTTTATCTCACTGCACTGGGGGTGTTAATGGGGTGGGCCTGGGGCTGGGTCGGGTGTGTGTTCAGTTGTTGACCCCTGTTATTGCTGCCCGTTTTGATGTCTTATTTAATGTAGTCCTTTGTTGTAGTTTATTCATGTACGTTTTGATAAAATAAAGGGGAAACTCAACAAACCTTCAGAAATTGAATTATTTCCTACGACCCCCCCACATACACACACCACCACCACACACACACCCCACACCTGCTTACGTATATTCCCTATGATTGCGCTCTGCAATGATCCACTGAAGCGTGACCGTCAAATCACGCTGGTGCCCAGGAGAGCCACCCAAAAGCTGTGGAATGATGTCTGTGAGAGGCCTCTTATCACAAATCAACTGTCCTTCAGATGCATTTGGACCCGCATGACGCACGGTCTACGCAACACAGAAGCCTCAACAACGTGTAAATGTGAGGAGAGTACGGGGTGCGAGGTGTGAGACTGAAACGCTAGACCAGGGGGAGGAGGGGGTCGGAGTGTGTGTGTGTGTGTGTGTGTGATTGTGCGTGCGTGCGCTTCAGATGGGAATATATATGTGTAGAGGCGGCATCAGGTGGTCCCCTTCTCTGCCGAGTAATTGAAGAGGACTCGTATAATGAAACAATAGGGCTCCCTCCTTACTCCCACACTGCCTCCATCTTTTCCTCCCACTTCACTGCCACTGATAAGTCATGGGCACTCGGGGAGACGGGGGTGTCTCGTTCCACAGATGGGGAGGGGGGGACTCGTTTGATGGCAGGTATACTTGGCACAGTCACACATCATCTATTTACACACATGCTCAGAAGCGTGTGGCTTGCAGGGCGAGGAGGAGAGCGTGTGATCTAATAGGGTCTGTATCAGCGTCTCGCAGGCCTCTGAGCCACTCTTGTCCACTCGGGGAGGGTGGGGGGGTTTCCATAGAGACAGAGACGGGAAGCACTGTGAGCGCGGGCGGAGAGCATGACGGAAGACAGGGAAGACCCACACACTGAAATGAGGGGGTGAGAGATAAAAAACAAACAAAGCACAATGGAGAGAGAGAGAGAGAGAGAAGAGGTGGGTGAAATGTGAAATGAAGGAAAGACAGTGGAGAGGGAGAGAGAGGTGGATGGAGAGAGTTGAGGGGGAGACATAAAGCAACGGCCAGAGAGTGAGCGTGGGAGGGGGTATAGATAAAGCAAGGAGAGAGGAGCAGGATTTATGGGGAGAGCGTGGGAGGTTGTCAGGCCTTCAGTCACAGGGGAGTCACTGCGAGGTGGTTGCAGTGACGGCAGCAGTGATGCTGGAGAGCACACAGTGTGTACGAGCACATGCACACCGATTTTGCTAATGCCCCCCCCCCCCCCCCCCCTCTCTCTCTTTCTGTCTCTAGCAGCCCTGGTCAACACATTTTATTATCTCCTCAGAATGACATTCGACATGCAGGTTTAGTTGCAAACAAGTCTTTTTTATTTGTTCAGATTTCTGCCTCCGCAGTGTAAAGGAAAACTAATGCATAAAGTTTTGTCAGCAGAATGACATGTTGCTCTAAAGCAGGCGTCTAAAACTCCCGGCCCGCGGGCCGAATCCGGCCCGCGGGCCGAATCCGGCCCGCCACGTCATTTTATGTGGCCCGCGAATCCGCCAGCAAAAAAATAAATAAATAAAAAAAGTTTAAAAAACAATTCTTTTTTTTCTTTTTTTTTTAAGTTAGACTTGATAATAAAAATATCCCCATAGTCGAAATGATGAGATAGAAAGTCGAAGTTATGAGCTAGAAAGTCATAATGATGAGATACTTAAACATAGAAGCAGCTCTTTGGCTGGTTACTGTACATTTGAAATGGAAATGTATTGTGAGTACATTGAAGACTTTAAACTTGACTTTAAAACACATGAAATACTTCATGTGGGATTGTGCAAACACACCCTTGAAAGGATTTTAAGCTTTGAACAAAGTTATTGTAATAACTTGTTTGATATTTGTCTTTGATATTTTCTTCAATAGTTTGATCTTTGATAGAGTCATGTGGGTTTCTTAACCCTAAATTAAAAGGATTTAAGTTATAATAACAGAAATGTGTTTAAATATATGTTTACATTTATATAACTGCATGTACAATATTGTTACACTTGAATAAACAATAATCAAATGCAGAGACAGTTATTTGCCAATATGTTAGGAGTAGTTACATTTACACAGTCTTACATTTACAACCGGCCCTTTGAGGGCGACCGTGATGCTGATGTGGCCCGGAGTGAAAATGAGTTTGAGAGCCCTGCTCTAAAGGGTGTCCAAATGAATTCCTCTGTCCATTACCAGTCCCTTTAAAGTCCTACGAGAGAGTCATGATTGTTGAATGCCAAGATAGACGCGCCAGATATGAAGCACTTCTAATAGAATAGAATCATATTCATGAGGGTTTTTACGCTCCTTTGCAGTCGGGATACATGCGACCGATGAACATATTGAAATGGATCCGTAGTATTCACCATTCATCTCTTTCTTTCTTCTTTTTCTTCTTTTTCATTCACTACAACCTTCTCCTCTCCCTCATTAACCCGCAACCACCCACGTCCTCCACCTTTCTCCTCTCCCACCCACTGTGTGCCTCCCACCCACCTGCTTCCTTGACTGCATATGACTCAGTCCTCTTTCAGCTGAGAGGATTAAAAAAAACCACATGATAAACAACCAGTTAAAAGCAGTTTACCTCAAAGAAATAGAAAAGTTAAAGGCAAGAGGCTGTTGCATATTTAGTTCTGATGCCATCCACCCACCACACCTCCATTCCCCCTCATCAGAATTACACACACACACACACACACACACACACACACACACACACACACACACACACCACCTTCACTCTGAAACACGATGCACTCTTACTTTATCAGCTAAATCATCCTCAACAGCCACATTTGGAAGGCATGCGTGGAGTGTTTCAGAAATAGTTTTTTATTCCTCTAGAAGTGTGTGTCGTCACGACTCGAGGGGACGTGGATGGATCCTTTTCTTAAAGGCGAACTTGCCAAAGATGCTGATCCTTTGAGGGAATTGAACCTGTCGATCACGCCTCTTGGTCATTCTCACAACTTCAACCCATCTGTGTGCTTTTTTTTTTTCAGGCTCATACTGAACCGTCATTACTTTTAACACATCAATCCAAAAGTGTGCAGTGACGCAGGATATGCCTCCTGTGGATACCCCCCCCCCCCCTCCTCTTTGGTATCAAAATCCATGACTTTCCTTTGTTAACCATTCAAACTAAGCGCAGCATGGATCATATCGCTGGCCATGTGACAAAGACACAAGCTTACATAACGGGAGATCAATCAGGCGGACAGAGAGGCACATTCACAGCAGAGTGAGGGACACAAATGACTGAGGCAGCAGCTACAAGCATGACTTTTAATATAGGACTTTTACTTCTCATGGTATAGTATTTGAAGACTGTCCCACTGGTACTTTTATGAGTACAGCAAAATATCTGAGTACTTCTGAGTACATCCCCTTGTGAGAGATTTAAAATCTTACTCTGAATGAATAAAGGTTAAATGAAATGCATTCATAAATGAATCCTCCACTGGGGGTTATACTCTCAGGCCTTTAACTTTATGAATGAGGCAACATGTTTACCTCTTTTGAAAACTTTTGACATCGTCATTCTCATTCTTCCTGTGACGTGTGATTTTGTGTTGTTGTTGTTGTTATGAATGACAGAAACCAGAGCCTGACATCATCAGATGAAACTCAGATCTGTGTGTCTGTGTGTGTGCCTGCTCATGTTTGGTTGGGGGGGGCGGTGCTGCTGATGTTTATGCCTGTGGTGTGTGTGTGTGTGTGTGTGTGTGTGTGTGTGTGTGAGAGATATGTGTGGCACTGCTGCTGTTTTCAGTGAAGCATGTATTAGCATGGGACTGCAGGAGGAGGGGAGTGTTTCACCGTGTGTGTGTCTGTGTCTGTGTGCGTGTGTGTGTGTGTGTGTGTGTGTACACTGATTGACGTCACAGACGCCCACTCATTTCCATATTTTCTGCCTGCGCGGAGAGAATAGATCCCCATCTGCATCCAGCTCTTCTCCCCTGCCTGCACACTCCCTCCCTTCCTCCCTCCCTCCCTCCCTCTTCCTCCTCACCTCTCGGTACTTTCTCCTCCTCTCCCGCTCACCCTGCCTCTTCCCATTCACTCGCTCTCGCACATCCCACCCCTAGGGCGCAGCCAGCCTCGCAGATAAACAAGTCGAAAAACACAAACAGTTTAAGACAGCCAGACAGCAACTTCCTCTCCACGTGGCGTGTTAGCGAACCTTGCCGCCAAACATCTGTTCATTTTTCAAGCATCACTGAGGTCCGGTCTGCGGGGAGGACTTTTGACTCAGGCTTTTCTCCGCACAACGATGCGAACGTGTACCCGTTGGCAAGTTGTGTCCGTGCATATGTGTGCATTTGTCCAATTGCTCGGCGCGTGGTAAGCGTGCCAAAGTGTGACTCTCTTTTCCACGAAACAAATGCTCATCCGCATTCACACAGCTGGTAACCCTGGTGACGATAGGACATCGTCTATCAATTCCCCGTAAAAAGGTCATCCTCACCTTTTACGCACACGCACACACACGCACAAACACATCTTCATACACGCAACGCATGGGTGTGTGTGCGTGCGTGCATGTGTGTGTGTGTGTGTGTGTGTGCAAACCAACACGCACGGTCGCTCACACTCAATCCCCCCACCCTGTGTGCCAGCCAGACCCTGACTGAGAGATGTGGGATGTGAATGGATGAGGGGATGCGGGGAGGAGACAGAGGGTGCGTGGGATGACAGAGTAGGATATGCGTGTTTTAAAAAAAGGGAAGATGGGCTATTTTAGTCCATATGTCATAACCCCGTCGGAGAGTTAGACAGGACAGAATTGGAGCGTGCACACTGGGGGCGTTGCGCAAAGCTTTTGGGGCACAACTCCCTTGTGATTACTAGACAGTGAGAAAAGAAAATGAGGATGATGCGCAGACAAGCGCAGACTGGCAGATGGTAAGACAGACAGTTGCGGGCAGACACACACGCGCGTGTGTCTCTGCATGTCGGTATTAAAGCCCCGAGTCAGATGCTTGATCACATCAGACAAGATGAATTGATGAAAGAAGAAAGACCACCGAAGAAACTTTCTGTCTGACCAATAATATATTTCCTTCAGTTCGCCCTCTCGCATCACTGCACCCCCCATGAATAGATCTCACACACAGGGGGATCCCCCCCCCCCCGGTATAGAGAAGGGGCTCTTAATCGAATGTCTGGTTGAGTACAGGTTAAATCAACAGATAACAGATAAGGCAAGGCAAGGCAAGTTTATTTGTATAGCACATTTCAACAACAAGGTAATTCAAAGTGCTTCACATGAAACCATTAAAAGCATAAAGGCAAAAGTAAAGGAGATTTAAAACATACATTGAAACAATAATCGATGTCTCCCTGAGACATTACGCTGCACGCAATCAACCATACACTGCCGCAATTCTGCATTACTCGCACACAAACCACGTCTGGAAAAGATCTCTGCCGATCTGCGTTTTATAGTGTACGCCTTGCACGAACTCGGTCCCGGAGGAAATGGCGATATATTGTGCAGTCCTTTTAAAACCATTAAAAGCATCAAAACAAAAGGCAAAAGAAAAGGAGATTTAACAGCAATTAAGAACAGTGTAAGAAATAAAATACAGTCGTAAAATGCAGAAATGCAGGAAATTGATTAATATATGAATTGAATGTGGTTCAATTAAAGGCAGCAGCAAACAGAAAAGTCTTCAATCTTGATTTAAATGAGCTGAGGGTCTCAGCAGACCTGCAGCTTTCTGGGACTTTGTTCCAGATATGTGGAGCAGAAAAACTGAACGCTGCTTCTCCATGTTTAGTTCTGACTCTGGGAACAGAAAGTAGACCGGTCCCAGACGACCTGAGGGGTCGGGATGGTTCATAAGGTAGCAGCAGATCGGAGATGTATTTTGGTCCCAAACCATTCAGTGCTTTGTAAACCAACAGCAGGATTTTAAAGTCAATTCTTTGTTGGACAGGAAGCCAGTGCAAAGACCTCAGAACTGGAGTGATGTGATCCACCCTCCTGGTCTTAGTGAGGACTCGAGCTGCAGCGTTCTGAATCAGCTGCAGTTTTCTGACAGACTTTTTACAGAGACCTGTAAACACACCGTTACAGTAGTCCAGTCTGCTGAAGATAAATGCATGGACAAGTTTTTCCAAATCCTGTTGAGACATAAGTCCTCTAATCCTTGATATATTCTTCAGGTGATAGTAGGCTGATTTTGTAATTGTCTTGATATGGCTGTTCAGGTTGAGGTCTGAATCCATAACTACACCTAGATTTCTGGCTTGGTTTGTGGGTTTTAACATCAGTGATTGAAGCTGAGCGGTGATTTTCAATTGTTCGTCATTGGTACCAAAAACAATTACTTCTGTTTTATCTTTGTTTAATTGAAGAAAATTCTGGCACATCCAGTTGTTGGTTTGTTCAATGCAGTTACCCAGCCCTTGTATGGGATTATAGTCCCCTGGTGACATAGTTATGTAGATTTGTGTGTCATCTGCATAATTATGATAACACACTTTGTTGCTTTCCATAATCTGAGCTAGTGGAAGCATGTAGATGTTGAACAGAAGAGGCCCCAGTATTGGACCTTGGGGAACACCACATGTAATTTTAGTCAGCTCCGATGTGTAATCAGCTACAGACACAAAGTATTCTCGGCCCTTCAAGTGGGATTCAAACCAGTTAAGTGCTGTGCCAGAGAGTCCCACCCAGATGTTTAGTCTTTCTAGGAGTATGGCATGGTCGACCGTGTCGAATGCAGCACTGAGATCCAGTAACACTAAGACTGAACTTCTGCCATTGTCTATGTTTAAGTGGATGTCGTTGAAAACCTTAACAAGAGCAGTTTCAGTGCTGTGGTGCTGTCGAAAGCCTGACTGGAAAACATCAAAGCAGTTATTTACGGTCAAGAAGTTGGTCAGCTGTTGGAAAACCGCTTTTTCAATTATTTTACTTAAAAATGGGAGGTTTGATATTGGCCTATCATTTTTCATCGTTGCGGAGTCTAAACTAGCCTTCTTTAGGAGCGGTTTAATAACTGCAGTTTTTAGGGCTTGTGGGAAGACACCTGAGAGAAGGGATGTGTTTACAATTTGTAAAAGATCAGTGGTCATGCAGTTTGAAATATTTTTGAAAAAGTGTGTTGGTAGAATATCCAAGCAGCAGGAGGATGACTTCAGATGTTGTATAATGTCTTCTAGGCTTCTACGGTCGATTGAATGAAATTGTGTCATGATATTTGAATGGATGTTATTCAGAGATCGGGACAACACATATCCTGTGGTTGGTGTGGAGGCACTGACTGCTTGTCTAATTTTCTGAATTTTGTCAGTAAAAAAGGAGGCAAATTGATTGCATGCCCAGGTGGATTGGAGTTCAGCAGCTACCGACACTGGAGGGTTTGTTAGCCTGTCGACGGTAGCAAATAAGGCGCGTGTATTGTTCTTGTTTTTGGTTATGATGTCAGAGAAGAATGACTGCCTTGCATTTCTAAGTTCCAAATTATAATTGCAAAGTCTCTCTTAATAGATGTCACAGTGAACCTGGAGATTAGTTTTTCGCCACCTGCGCTTAGCTTTCCGACACTCTCGTTTCTCTATTTTGACCAACGTAGCATTTCTCCAAGGAGATCTTTGCTTACCCGAGACAACCTTCACTTTAGTGGGTGCAATGGCATCAATAATATTTTTTACTTTAAAATTGAAGCCATCTACAAGCTCATTGACTGAGAGGCAAGAGAGGGCTGGTGTGGAGGAGAACTTCTGAATAAATAGTACACTGGTGTTTTCAGAGATGTCACAACCTTGGTTTGGACATTTGTGTGTAAGGAGATTGCACTCTCAAAGAAAACACAGAAATGATCAGAGAGTGCAACATCAGTCACAGCAACCTTGGAAATGTTTACACCTTTGGTGATGATTAGGTCCAGAGTGTACCCCCTGTTGTGGGTGGGTCCTGTCACATGCTGAGTCAGATCATAGTTATCAAGGACACCACATAGTTCTATATAATCTCTGTCCTGGGGATTATCAACATGGATATTGAAATCACCAACAATAACAACACAGTCAAAATCAATACAGATTACAGACAGCAGTTCAGTAAACTCATCAAAGAAGGTTGCACAGTATTTAGGTGGTCTGTAAATGTTTAGGAATAAAGCTTGAGAGGAATTAAGAGCCACATATTCAAAAGAACTAAAATGACCAAAGGACATCTGCTTGCATTGAAGAGAATCATTAAATAAAATAGCAACTCCACCTCCTTTCTTATGCGCTCTTGTTTCGCTCATGAAACTGAAGTTGGGAGGTGTTGATTCAATAAGAACAGCTGCACTGTTATCTTGATTTAACCAAGTTTCAGTTAAAAACAAAATGTCCAGTTTGTGCCGAATAATAAAATCATTGATTAAAAATGTTTTTCCTGACAGAGACCTGACATTTAATAAAGCTAAGTTTAATGTGGTTAAAGCTTTCTTTGCCCAATTTATTTGGACAGGCTGACGAGGAATGTATGCTAAGTTTGCATGTTTACTATTGTTTCTTCGCAGCCTCACCTTTCTTTTTCTATAAACTTGCAGGACAGGAATTGAAGCGGCTAGCTGCATACAGGGCCCCGACTTTTCCTGGAGAGAGTCATTGGTATCATTAGCCTTGTAGCCTGGACCCAGAAGATATCAATTATTTCCGTTATCATGTCGGGGAGACAGAGGATGGTTGTGGAACCGTCGAGGAGTGTGTTTGGTTCCAGCAATGACCAGCTCTTTCATGCGGTCAGTGAACTCCAGGTAATGCTGACAGAGGATTAAAAGAAAGTATGAGGGGAGATGAGATATTTTATATTTTAAAGGCCTGAGGGATCCTTTGAGAAGCCTTTTCATGATGAAGCCTGTGATATATCGCCTATTATTCATTGATCCCAAGTAATGTGCCCCCGGGGGGAAATAATAACACTTTTAATGTGTCGGTTTGTAAAAAAGAAAAGAAAAAGTGAGGTTAATCAAAGCTCGGCGGGACCGAAGCTCCTCTGTGTTTGTTTACTGGAGTCAAGATGAGGCAATGCGGCCATCTAGCGGTGGCGCGGCGCCACGGCGCTCTGCACACACCACCAAAAGATATCGACAAAATGGAGCCCGTTGCTCGGCCATGACAATGCAGGTCAGAGGGGCTGCAAACCGCTGCACCCGGAGAGCGGAAGGAAAACCGACAGAGCGTCGTGTTCTGCGGAGAATGCCGGCAGTGATTCGTGGGTGAAAGAGCGCTCACAGGCGCTCGTCATAATCAGAATCAGAAAGGCCTGCTGCAGTCAAATCGTATTTATTAGTTCTGTGTCATAGAGGGCATTGTAAATAGTTTGCAACTATATGATCAAAGACATTTTTTTAATGCACATCAAGTGAGGTTTGGGCCTGAGCAAACATTCACACACTGCCAATACTGGAGGCAAGTGCACTCGCACAAAGCTGAGAAAAAGTAGACCCATTCCTACTGCGCTTGCTTCATGGACTACATGCATTTGTACTCATCCTGCTGCTGCTGTCAGACCCCTAACGTGAACTGATGCACGCGGCCTCGTGTGCACATGGAGCTCTCCTTATGCGATGTGCTGCAGAATGATAAATCCGGGCTATTTTGCGTGAGGGGTTCGAGGTGAATGTGGGTCACGGGCGCTCGTGTTTGAGTTCACGTCGAGTTAAAACCGGCATGTGTGATGCCTAAAGGGGGAATGCTCCTTCGGTGGTGCGTGTAAAAGGTGCAGGCTGGGGGCCTGTAGTCTTTTGTTGAGTCTCTTTTACTTCAATGATTCATAAGAAAAGGTGAATCATTCTTCAGGGAGGAAGAATGGAGGAGCACATGTCTCCCAGTAAGACACACGCTCCTTGTCAGGGAGGTATGTCCCAGCTGTGGCTGACCTTTCGCTGCCCGTGGATCTGTGGGATCCATCCTAATGGTTTGAAGCAGCCACCTACAGTTGAGTTTGGAGGATCAGCAAAACTGTGTCCTGCAGCAGCCGTCTGAGAGGAACGGTTGGATTTGTCTACAGTGACATCACTCAACAGACAGGTTTCATTTCGTCACAAGTTCATTGAGTCTGAATCTCTTTTTTTTCTGCCTTGCATGTGTTGAAATGAATGTAAAGGTGCGTTTGATGTCCGAATTTACATCTTTCTCCAAAATTAGAGCGTTAAGTTGTCATTGCCAGATGGATGCATTGTTGCATTTAATTACTAAACGACCACGGCAGTTGAAGGCCGGGCACCCTGAGCCGTTACTAAAGTTGACCTCAGTTGTCAATGCATGCTCGCAAATCACCCGTTTTACTTTCACTCATTGTGGTGTTGATGTGGAGACTTCCAACTTCAATCTCTCGCTCTCTCTCTCTTCAAGAAACAAACTCGGTACACACGATATCGAGGAAAATTCCCAGGACTTGTTTTTATTAAGAGAATTTCAGAACATAAGAGAGGGACCAGACACCTGCAATTTGTCAGAGAGGGTTTCCAAATTCGATTGTTTAAAAAAAACAGAGTGTTTAGAAAAGCTGACGTGACAGCGTGGATGGAGCGGGAGCTGTTTCACACGCAGGGTCGTCTAGGAGACGGGTCGGAGGCGATCGCTGTTCCCGGAATGTTTCACATGTTCGTCTTCCTCTTTCTTATGGACAACACGCTTTTTTTTTTTCTTCTTTTTTTTTTTTAAACACGAGTTCAATGGAACACAAAAAACAAAAACAAAACAAGAGACAGAAGCAAAAAGGGAACTCACTGCACATTTAGAGGTCTAAAAGAATCACCCACATTAACATGGCTGAACCGTTAATATAACATGGATAAAGGCTGAACTGTAGGGGGGGAGGAAGGTCTAATCTGTGGAGGAAGAGGAGGGGGAGGAGGGGAAAGATGGGGGCGAGGAGGAAAAACACAGGAATACACAACTCACGACATAGCCAATCCGGCAGGGGTTGGGTGGGCGGGACGCACTTTCTACACCAAACAAGCCTTCAACAATCATGAAATGCCATTTAAAAAAGATTTTAGTGTGTTCATCTTGCTTGCAGACACTTGATATGACCACTGCATAATCAGCTTTGCTTTTTGTGCTAAAAATCTGTACGGATACTTATAAAATCATTGATAAAAATATTCCTCTGTTAACAATACGCCTTGGAGGGAAACCATGTGAGAGACTTGGAGGGGGGCTGGTTGGCTGGCTGGGGGTTCAGGGGCGGGGTGGCGGGGGGGGGGGGGTCGTAGAGGAGGAAGCTTGGGCAGTGGTGCTACTCGGACTTGGCCTCCTCCTTGGCCTCCTCGGGGGCTGCCTCCACCTGTGGGACAGAGCAGACGGGTCAAGCTCACAAACGTTTGAGTGGTTGCCGCTTTGCTTTGCGTGCGCCTGAAGCCACCGGCGCCTCGTGCAAGTCCACCCACCTCGTTGGTCTTGGCGTCTCCGTTCTCAGAGTGGTTTTCCTCGTTGGCCTCCGCCTCTGCGTTCTCCTTCGCCTTCTTGGTCTTCTTGTCCTCCTTCTTGTCGTTCACCGCCTTTTCTTTCTGCGGGGGCCACAAGAAGAGGCTGTTAGCGGACTGGACACCTCTAGCTCTGGGACGTGCGCCAATTCAGAATTTTAGCGTCTAGCGTCTCTTACCTTTGCCGCCTTCTTGGCCTTTGGCTCCGGCTTAGGCAGGGCCGGCTTCTGTGACGAAGTGGGAAAAGAGGAAAGAGACTGAGAAACAGCTACACCTGGGTTACTGCGTCCTTCGCTCGTTTGACGATACTGGGAGAGTTTTTAAAAGACGGTGAATGCAACTCTAAATGTTCCCAACTAACAAACTTCTTTAATACAGACATCGTCTGAGTGTTTATAACAAATATCTGCATCCTGAGCTGGGTTAATTAAAGTTATTACATAATATTAACATACTAAACGGTAATAATATTCTGAAGCACTCTATTATGCCCACTATTGGTATTTCATATGTATTGTACCAGCTCTGTACTTTTTAATAGCAAAAACCTTTCTAAAACATGTTTTATTTGAATAATAAAGACATGATATTACCTGTATAGTACTGCTGACCACGTAATTACTACTTAATTAAAGACTTGAATTACCTAAACTCATTCTTAAGCTTCGTAATGTAAAAATGACATGTTTTGAAGTTTGGTATTGCTAGAAATTAAATTGAAGTACTTCATAAGAAGAAACCCTGTTTATATACCTGTTCTCCTTCTCTAAAGGGAAAATATTGCTTTATTTCATTGGTGACACGTGTGTGCAACTACTTTTAAGCGTTCTACCATGATTTACAAGTTTTTTGACTGAATGTGTAAATGTAAATGTCTCGGCCGAGTTTCTGCATGTGTCTTCTTACCAATGATAACCGAGCTGATCTCCTCTGGGGCTGAAACAGAACAAAGACCGTTACACGGGGCTTTTATCTGGATTTGGGCTACATTCAGGAAACACACATTATAATTCAATAATAGCTCTTATGTTTATTGATAATGGTGTTGCGGGTCCCACGTACTGATGAAAATTCAGTTTTAATCACATGTATGTGGTGTTTCTTAACGTGCACCCTCTTACCTCCTCCCTTTCTCCTCCACCCGTTACTGCTGTCTGAAAAACACAAAAACAAACGGTTAAAATGGGGGAAAATATCAAATAGCACCACTGAGAGTTTAAACGGTGTTTATGCGAACAAGAAACAGTTGTTAAATGCTTCAGGCGCATATTATGACTAATTATAAACCCGCTGAAAAAACTTTTTGCTTTCGTGCCAAAACTACATTTTATGTCACATACAGGTCATTTTAAAGGCTCCCAGCCCAGGAATGTCGTGGTAATGCACGGTTTCAGTCATGGGCTAAGAGGGCTCAGCCGTGCGGGCCTCTGGAGCCATATTTTGAGGGCCCAGGCCCTGTTATTCCCTTTCTCTCCCCCATCTCTTTCTCTCATTCAATGCATGAAGCTCAGATTTGAAAGCTGGCGCGGGAGTCTCTGAGAAGGGGGAGGGACCTGCTGCCGCTCACCCGCGCCACCCGGCGGCAGATCCGCGCCACCGCAGCCGTTCTTGACCGCGAACAAAGAGAGAAAATATACAATTTTATCGAAACGCGACGGTGAGTGCTCGCTTTTGCGGTCAAAATGCAAAGTAGGGGCACTAAAGCATTTTCTGGTGGCACTTTTCACCGGTTTGGTGTCGAACTCGCGATAAACGGAGCGCTTGTTCTCGGTAGGGTCGGCGACGAAGGTGGACAAGAGCTGCAAAGCATGGCTGCTGCTTGTGCTTTAACTGCATGGAGACCGAGAGAGACTTCTGGCTCCCCAAAGGACAGCGGCTCGCGCAAGAAAACGCGATTTAAAGGTCGTGTCCGAGCGGGAAAATATTCATTCTAACGCATAAAAAATGTACATTATATGTAGAAAATAGGCAAAAATTACCAGCGATATATTACGGTTATACATTCCGTTATAATTAAGTAATGTCTCAGAGGGATGTCTTCACAATCGTTTTGCAATGCATACATAGCCGAGATCCCCCTCAAACTATTTGGATCATTGAGAATACGTACCTTTCTTTTGGGCATGTTGATCTCTTGGAGGTGTTCTTACAAATACAACTCAAAACTGTTTTTCTCAGTGGGTTCAGTGCATGTGAAGACGAGCGTCTCCCTTATGCTCGGCAGTGTAGTAAACACACTGGAACAGAGAGGCGAGTGGTTGAATGGGGGGAGGGGTGCGGCTAAAGGCATGATTGATAGGCTCCCGGCCAATCGGGTGACGCCATTCGGGGCTGCAGAACACTTGGAATTTTTTGGAGCTGGTGATGATCTGAGGTCTGTGCGAATGGCTTCTTCCCCCTTATGCAGGGAGAGAGAGATGGGAGGAAAGCCAGCGAGAGCGAGAGGGGCTGCGCTCGAGGACATGTTGCCCTCGTTGCGAGCGCGTTACAGTGAGAGCAAAAAATAAAGAGGCCCGCACGGCCGAAACACCCCTGCACGCGCCGCTCTACAAGGCCCCGCGGAGGGCCCGACTACATGCCCCCAAGTGTAGAGCCACTCATCCCCGCTGGCTCGTCTGACAACCTCGGGCTCACGTCGGAGGCGGCCAGCGAGGAGAAAATTCACCATAAATTCACTTCGTGTTTGAGTCCAATATGGCGCCCACTCGTCTCCGACATATATATATTTATTTTTTTTTGTCAGTCGGCTTTCCGAAATTAATTTCATTGCAGCCTTGCGTCGTCTGCCCCAGACGCCTGCAGGGGGCCCACAGAGCCCGTCTAATGGTGTCGGCTGCACGAGACGGCGCTTAAAGAACGAGGCCGAGCTGCTTGTTACACAAAAGCGCCCAGAAGTGTTCAAAATCACAACGGATTTTTGTATTATTGTTTTTAATCACCTAACATCATATTACCATAATTAAGACGAACGCCGGCAACGGCGCACGCGTGCACTGTTAAAAAAGGGGACAATATCAAATCGCTGGCTTGCAGACAATGGGGGTCGATGCTGAAAATATTCAGACAATATCACCCTGTTGTCTTGCCATCATAGGCCCCATGGCCCCCTCTGTGCGCGCGTGAACTGTGTCTCCGCGTGTGTGTGTGTGTGTGTGCTCGACAGAGAGAGAGAGAGGGAGGGGGGACAGGGAAGGGGCGGGGGGAGGCAGAGCACAGAGGCGGAGGAGGAATGT